>NC_077222.1:96486749-96857198 GCF_024763615.1 Phlebotomus papatasi | reverse complement strand
TAACTATATATCTATATATACCCTACGTGCTTCTTCCTTAATTATTCTATATGTAAGTTTCATTTGAAAATATCAATTTTTTGTTTGAAAAATTGTGACCAAAATCCTTCAACACGTTTGCTAGACCTGATAAAGAAAATAAAGCGAAAAAAGGTCTTAATCCATTCTTACCAGTCACTCTCTGTGTTTAGACGTTTCATTGTCAATGGATTGACATTACTTTTCCATTCATTATCTAGACGATTTCCAAACTAATATGACAATTGAAATATCTGCAGTTACCTAGGCTCGAACCCGAGACTTTGCAGTTATAGAAATAGTATTCTATCCACTGTGATCCACTTAGGCCCCCGGCAAATGTACTAAAAGCACTTGTTAGCAAATAAATGCAATACAATATTATCTCTAGGTAACGCGTGAAGCCTTATCATAAAACGAAAAAAAAGTAGGGTAAGTGTGCCAAATTTCGGCATAGTTGCATGCAAGCGCCAAAGCCTCAAATTTGAAATGTAATATTTTTAATACAAATTGATATTTTTATTCCTTTTTCTTAAGGAGTGTTGCTTGGAAACTTGTTAACAATTTATCGTCTTTATTTTCTCTAAAAATCATTCTAAGTAGATTTTAAAATGAATAAAAATACAAACACTCAGAAAAGAGCTCTGTGGAAACAGCTCTTAATTTAGCTCTTGATATAAGAACGGGCATTCGTGTGTTGAGCTTAAAGACTATTTTACTTGAAGGAAAGCATTTATTTTAAAATATGCTTTGGTTCAAGAACGTACAGTCTTTAAATTTTCAGAGATGGCAAAAATAGTCTCTGGAAGAATTTTAAGTACTAACAAGTTCTTGGAGCAAAGCATAACGAGTTTTGATTCTAGTATCAGATTTTTTCTGCTGTATCGCAACAATTTTGACGTACACTCACAATTAAAAACACAATAGAATTTCACGTTTTTTTATTGCCCTATGCCACCGTATACACTTCTTAATTTATAATATTTCACATTCCCTATTGTTTTCCTAAAATCCAAGCGAAATTGATCAATTTTTGACTAAAAAAAACTCACATTTGGGAAGATATTTCTCCATCCGATTATCGCTGAGCGAGATGCCCGACATGTTTACAATTTTTTTTTCACCCGAACCATCTCACAAAAATCTTTTAATTTTTCCTCTATATAAGTTTTTCTAAATAAAAAAACCACCTTTTCACAACACTCCAGACACTTGAGCGAGCTCGAGGGGCACAATATTCTAATTTTCAAGAAAAAAATATTTTCCTATTTTTCGAGCTTCACTTCACCAAATTTCCACGTAATTCTTATCGGCACTGTATTTTTTTGCACCACAAGACACTTCACTACTTGTAGAGGCTTCTCCCCACAATTTTCACTATAATTTTATTGAAAAAACTCGCGAAAACAATCACAACTTTGCGAATTAATTGCACTGTGAATTATTTTGTCTGTCATTTGACAGCACTGGAAGTCACTGAAAATTTTCTCTGGAGAGACGGTACTCTCTCTCTCTCGCTCAAGACGCGGCAGCTCTTAGTTGATCTGTTTTAGAAAACAGCTCTTGATTCTAAGCACGACATGTTTAGGTTGATTCGGCTCTTAAAATATTCTTACAGACAAGAGCTGCATTTTTGCAAATCCCATACAAAGTTAGAACTGCCTTTTTCTGAGTGAACATGGCTTTGGTCCCCTATTTCGGCCACCTTTATTCTCATAGTTCCTTGCTCTTCGGGATTTCTTCCAATGTCTATTTCACGTCATCTCGTTTGTCGAAATTACATTTTCTGTTTTTCTTTTGCGGAAAATCGAGGAATAAAAAAGATGGCCGGAATTTGACACACTTACCCTATATAACAATAATTTGAAATTTAAAATTTAAAAGATATTAAATAATCGTAATTACCGTATCGATAAAAAATACTTTTGGGTATAGGCCACATTTCATAAAATATGCATGGTCAATAATAGTAATTAATAATAGTATCAATTACAGTAATTTCCCAGAATTAAAAAAAAATTAAAAACTCTCCTAAGTTTACTAAAATAGCCTTATTATTATTACCGTAAGTGCAGGTGACTTTGACACCCTCCTGTTCGTAAGCTTTTCTTTACTTCTAGAACTTAAGTAAATATTGTCTTTACCGATCCAATCTACCATGTCTGATCAGTGAGAACCGTTCTTAGACATTAGAATTAAATAAAAGCTTATGAACAGGAGGGTGTCAAAGTCACCCGAACTTACGGTACAGTGACCATAAACTATGGCTTTACCCTAAACAATTCTCTGTAATGATGCTGTGAATTGTACGGAGTACTTGTCATGATCTCTAAAACTTCGTAGTTATTGCAAATATTGACATACCCCTCTAATAATCCTGTCTGAGTGTCTAAAGGAGAAAGTGCAAAAGGATATAGTGCATAAAACGGCAAATCCATTTCCATTTTGCAAGATTTGTCCATCCACAAATCTCATCGTTTGGTAGCTCTATTGTGGAACATAACTATGGCTGGAAAATTGTGGGCAAATTTGTGGAGTGTCAACTACCGTACAAGCCCCCGTCACATGTAGATAATGTTTCACATTCATTTTAATGAAGTTTTTTTTTATTTCTGCATGTTATTATCATCATCACTCTTGCAAATACCGTGGGACAGATAAAAAATTTACGACAATTTTTATTTTATGCCATTCTACCCACCGTGTCGTGTTGTAAAAGTCCAGGAGAGCATGATGATATGTCAGGAGGAGATGGAAAAGAGAATATCTTACGGATGCTAGGGTGTGGGCTAATCTGGCAGCCGGAAGGATGTCCCTTCGACAAATGATTTGACTAATGTTGATCGGTGTTCCTCAGACGATTTGCGTTCTCAGCAATGGGCATTATATAAGCCAAAGTGTTTGGTATGATAACGAAAGATTTTCAGGGTGAAATCCGGAGTGGGAGGATTTACATACCAAAAGAGAAAATGACGGGGATTTGTTATGTATCAAATGATATCGCTCCAAAAGGCACATTTTCATTTCACTTCAAATTCACATTGAGAAATTCAAAACTAAAATGACTCATGCTCGAGTGAGTTGGAATTTCTCTACGAAGAACTTGGCAATAGAGGAGATTCTTGTGCCAAAGACAATGGGAAAGAAAGGCAAGAAGATGAGGACGCAATCAGATTATGACAATTCTGAAGTTTTAGTTAAATCGCTGGGATTTATTTTCATTTCTTAGGGATTTCTTATGTCTAAAAGGACATATACAAATAGAACTTATAAGACAACATCCTATAATTTTTGATTGCATTTTACCCCAATTCTTTCTATAAGATTTACTTTAAATTGAAGTCTTCCGCGCAAAACTATTTCAGTTTTGCATTTCTCAATAAGAATTTTATAAGAAAATAGAGGTATAAGAGAGCTTATCCTTATCATAATCTAGAATAAACATGTTATCATTTTCAAAGTGAAATTGTTCATTTTATAGTTTATGTAGATATTTCTCTTAATTCTTTTATTTTTCACCAACGGTATCGATATTCTAAGATCAAGGATTCCAAAATAGCACAGAAAACTAATCTTTTACTTAGCCTGAGAATTATCGTTTTGGAGGGTGTTTCGTAAAGAGTTTTAGTAATGAGAGTTGTGCACGTTTGATCTCGTTAGAGAGTAGATCGTTAGGAGAAACGCTAAAGATTCTAGTCATTCTAGAGAAACTCTTCCGATCTTACATTATCAAATCCTAATATCCGAACCTAAATCGGTTTCTTCGGAATCCTGAATTTTACCTTAAGAAAATCATAACTTGTAGTCCATCTATCTACTTCAAGCATTCCGCAAAGTCTCATCCTCTTCAGTGTGAGAATGCAATGAATTGTTGCCTAAATCGTCTTCTTCTGTTAACTTTAATTCTGCTTTCTGGTACTCTCTTTTGATTCCCCGTGGAATAATGTGTTGGATGGTGGCCGGTGTGGGTAACGTAGAACGTGTACAGCCGGTAGCATCATGAACACGCTAATTTCAGTCAATTTTAAAGGCCTGCAAGGGGTTGCAATGTGGGTGGGAATGTATTCACACAGTGCCAAAAGCTCCTACCGTGCAGACGAACAAATGTGGCTATTGGATATAAAGTGATGCTATAGACATAATTCTATTCATTGGATGTCCCCTCGGTGTTGATGTGCACTCTCTTTCGCAAATTGCATGGGTGAAATCAAGAATGTGTCTGGATGGGTGTTTATAGCGTGTCCCTGTTCACAGTGCATTTTGCCATTAATGGACAAGAAGAGTAGTGAATACAATGACAACCACTCGAGACGGCGCCTTTTTTTAACGCCACAAATACCGGGGATTCGTGCTCTATCTCCTGTTTTAGCGGTGCAATGAACACTACACTAATCCACTGCTTTGGGGTAAAAAGATGTGTAGATTTCTGCACTTTAGGAGACAGACACTCTTGCAGAGACTTTTATTTTGCAATTCAATAGAATTCACATCTTTCACTAAAATCTTCAAACATTAGCTCGTATATATAAACGAGTTGGGTTTTTAATTAAAAGCATCGTGCAATTTGTCAAAAGTACAATCTTCCAACCTCTTTTCCAAATCGCACATTATAGAGCGTAATGACGCATCAATTTTTGATTTTTTGTATATATCCTACCGCCTCTGCCTGCCCAGTCAAGGTTCGTAAGGTTTTTTTTTTGTTTTATGGATTTGAATCAATCAATTAAGTACTCTGTTGATTACTGATATAAGTGCTTTTATAAAATTTTATGAAAACAAGAACAAAATTAAAGTTGTAATTATGTATAGCGTGCGACCTATTTAACAATTGTTAAGACAGTCGATAGCCGAATCCACCGGTCCTAATCTTTCATTACTATGACGCGCCCAAGCCCTCTCCTCATCCTTAGGTGGATGCTGAAAGCAGCTATGCCGGATATGTATTGAAGATTATCTTGACAAATATGTATTTCATAAAGAACCACCTGGTTATCAGTGATCCAAAAAAGTATTTTTTCTGACTATTTAGAGGACAAAATACCTTTCTTCAGTCAAAAAAAAAATTTTGAAGTCACCAATGAACAATTGGTCCTTACATCGTTAAACGAATAACTTTGAACAATTAATCGTACCTTTTAAGATAATTATCCGACATCGACGTAAGTTTTTACCTTTTTATGTCTATTAAATATGTAAAGCGTGCGGAATGCTCGCACTTATCAAATAGAGCTTTTTTTGTAAATAAAAGTTTACTTCGGTTTTTCTTCTCGTTTATTTTACAAATTTAAGCAAATCGGTTCAGAAACAAGCTCACCAAAGTGGTTTAACTTTGACCTTCGAAAATTCGATATTGAATATTTTTTAAGACAAAGAAGCCTATGGACGAATTGTTAGCACGAACTGCCTTCCAAAATATATCCCAAAATAAAAGAAATCGAAAAAAAAACCCAAAAGCTTTTTGTTTATATCGTGGACTCACCTTGAAAGGGAGGAAATAAGATTTTAGACAAATGCCCTCTAATTGACCTCAACAATGTGCCTCACAAGCTCCGCAATTTCACCTTGAATTAAAAGGGCAAATAACCATAAGAACCAAAGTTCCCTTTTATGCACTTCCTTGTGCTTCCACATCTCACCTGGTAAAGAGAATTGACACGAAAAAGGCTTAACTATGCGGTGAGAAGGGGCAAAAAATGTTTGGATTTGCTCCTATGATGATGCTCCGTTGATTGAGATATCTCTCTGTGGAATCACTAGTCACTTTCTTAATAAAGCACTTAAATTTCGGCAGAGCTTTTTATTCCACACATTGACTTGGAAAATTTTCAGGAAGAGTGAGAAGGTATGAAAATGCCGGAAATGAAGGACTCGGATAGTGTTATGGCGGGGATTTGGGACAGAGTGGGAGGATTTGCTCAATTCCAGTAGAGCGCTCAACTGAGCGACATTATTTGGCACGCGCCACTTTCCCGCGCGACTCATGACGGGAACAAGCTTGATTTTTCAAGGATTGGAGGGAAATGGAAGTAAAAAAGTAAAAAGAAACGTCTCTAATGTGTTTTAGGAGGGTCACCGAAAACTGGTGGCTTATAGTTCTTAACCGTTTAAAATTCAGGAATCCAGAAGTTGATTATATATACTGTCCTTTATTTGAGTTCGAACATTAAAAAAACTCCCGAATAATAATTAATTTTCGGGTCTTTTCATGCCATATCTCGAGCAGCTGATACTGTAACGCTACTTCAGTGACTTGGCAGATCTAACTACTTTTACTAAAGTGACGCTGCTTGCTAGCAGGAATATTATGAATTTAAATAATAATAAATATTTAATTCCAATATTTATTTATATTTTAAAATTTTCAAACAAATAACTTATAATAATGGGCACCCAAAAAATCAAGAAAATTTAATAAACCTATAAATGATAATTCTAGATCTGAAAAATAAAAAAAAACTTAAAAAAAACCTTAGGGGGAGTGGGTCACCTTTGAATTGGGGCATTTTTGAAATAGAACTTTTTTTTTACTATTTTTAAAAGGACAAATTAATTGTGAAGATAAATGACACCATAATAACCCTCAATTTCTTTTAAACATAGAAGAGAAATGCCCAATTTCAAAGGTACCCCAATTAAAAGTTGCCTCATTTCGCCCTACAAGGTCGAGGTTATAAATCTAGGTTATAATTTTTTTCGATAGATGGATAGATATTTTTCATTGATGCTTATAAGGAACAGCACAAGAAAGACAAAAGTACATCTGGGTTTTTAGCGGCTGCCACCGTCTTAGCGTTGATGCCCAATCTCAAGAGTGAGAACGGCGGAAAACTCTATCAGAGGAAAAAAATATAAATAATATCAAAGTCAAGAGATAAAATTATAAATCGACCGGTTCCTCGTCTCGACCGGTAGATTTATTTATTCAATTTAATTTATATTTGCTATAATATTTTGCGTATGACCTCTACCATTAATAGGTCAATTATTCCATGAATAATACGAATCAGTGAGAAATTCATAGAAATTAATCATCAAACATTCAAAAATTGACCCACCGGTCGAGTCGAGGAACCCGGTCGAGTGAGGGTACTTTACCTTAGCTAAAATTCTAAATAGTTGCATCGCATAAGGACTTCTCAAAATTAGATGCGTCACTACATTTGAAAATGTGCGATATGAAAAAGTAGTGAATTATTCAGAAAAGTGCAATGAGAATGTTTGCGCTGTGTCTGGAAATTTGTAGTGTATCCTGGCGAAGGATGAAAAAAAAATCACAATCAAATATGATTAGAGTACTTCTGTGGTTCAGACGGATCTTTTTTTTAGCGTCACTGTGGCACAAAGTTAATTAAAATTTGAAACATACTCAGCAGCATCTCATTAAAAGACCTTAGTCAGAAGGTATTTCTTGCTCATAATTTTACCATTTATATTTTGCAGAACGAGAGAATCGAAAGACTGAGACATTTCCAAGCTAACGGAGGACCACAAAACAGTTTCGAGGAAACCATCCATAGGGTTAGTATGCTATACAATTTTGCTGTTTTGAGGACTTTCATAAACAAAACTAATTAAATATTAAATCAGCTTATTCTATCTTGATGAAACTTTTGCATTTTGTTCTCCTATGAAAATTATACCTTAACAACATTCTCTTTTCACCCCATTTCAGCTTAAAGTTCAAGAGGCACTGAGGAAGAGGGAAAAATTCCAACGTGAACACGAAGAGGTAAGTTCTCGTTGAGCTTTTTTTTTTTACTAAGCACACGACAGACTATTCAATTTTGCTGATACACTTTCAAAATTTGAGGACCATTTTCATTCAATTGATTCTGCAGTGAATTGAGCAAAACACGCTGCTTGCATACTATTAGATTTTCAACTTATTTTGAGGAACTGTCTTTGAAATTGATGGGATATACTAAATGCAAAGGAATCTGATACGAGGGATACAATTTGCATCAACTGCGATAGTATATTACGTTAAACAAAGTTTTATATTTTGATATACACTAACGGCCAAAACATTAAATACACCCTTCGTAAGCTTAAATACATGTGATTTGGACCGGGAAAACGCTGTAATATCCAGTTCTATTGACTGAAATAGTTTCATATATAAACCTAAGAACAGTTTTAAACAATATTTGAGAAAATACATGAGCTACAAAATTTATAATTTGAGGATCAGTCAAAAATTAGCTTTTTTAAAAAAAATGCAAAAGTAGCCCCACATTCTAAAACTGATCTAATCTTTTAATAATCATTTAATGTAAGCTAAATACTATTAGTAAATATTATTAAGAGTCAGAAAAACTGAAAATAATACCGAGGGAATATTTTTGGTACGGATTTTGGTCGGTTTCCGGTGTGATGTGTTCTGAAAGGGGTTTCTTCTTTGAATATTGAAATTTTCAGCCAAATTCTACTTTTTCATATATTTTTTATTATTTTTCAAATTTCTTCTTATTATTGTTGCAATTTCATTACTTTTACTTCATTATTTTATTTAAATAAGCATGAATAAAATCATCAAATTTAGTTTTCCTCGAAGAATCCTCCTTTAACTTTGATAAGCGCCTCACATATTCGAGGCATCCTGTTGATAAATTTCTCCAAAATGTCTGAAGGAACTTTGCCCACACATCCTGAAATCTTTCCACCAAGATTGGAACTGATGTCGCGCCTAATCTCGAACCTTGTGGTCGAGAAAATCCAAGAGAATTGCAATGAGGCATACAATCGGGTGACTGCGTTTCTCTTTCTCAAGAAGGAAACCTCTAAAAAGCTTTGAGGAATGCTTGGGATCGTTATCCTCTTGAAAAAAAAAAAACCCACGCCCAATAAACCGAATGCATTAGCCACGCCAGTCACCCGATTGTATGCCTCATTGCAATTCTCTTGGATTTTCTCGACCACAAGGTTCGAGATTAGGCGCGACATCAGTTCCAATCTTGGTGGAAACACTTCAGGATGTGTGGGCAAAGTTCCTTCAGACATTTTGTAGAAATTGATCAACAGGATGCCTCGAATATGTGAGGCGCTTATCAAAGTTAAAGGAGGATTCTTCGAGGAAAACTAAATTTGATGATTTTATTCATGCTTATTTAAATAAAATAATGAAGTAAAAGTAATGAAATTGCAACAATAATAAGAAGAAATTTGAAAAATAATAAAAAATATATGAAAAAGTAGAATTTGGCTGAAAATTTCAATATTCAAAGAAGAAACCCCTTTCAGAACACATCACACCGGAAACCGACCAAAATCCGTACCAAAAATATTCCCTCGGTATTATTTTCAGTTTTTCTGACTCTTAATAATATTTACTAATAGTATTTAGCTTATATTAAATGATTATTAAAAGATTAGATCAGTTTTAGAATGTGGGGCTACTTTTGCATTTTTTTCCAAAAAGCTAATTTTTGACTGATCCTCAAATTATAAATTTTGTAGCTCATGTATTTTCTCAAATATTGTTTAAAACTGTTCTTAGGTTTATATATGAAACTATTTCAGTCAATAGAACTGGATATTACAGCGTTTTCCCGGTCCAAATCACATGTATTTAAGCTTACGAAGGGTGTATTTAATGTTTTGGCCGTTAGTGTACGTATATAGCATTAGTAGGGTAAAATTTGAAATTCCGAACAAGCAAATTTCTAAGTTTGAACTTTTTTTAATAGAATTTACAATTCTAGAGTATTTTGAAAATCGTTTAGGCGAATGTGTATCAGATTTTGCATATACTCTGTCTTCGAATATTTCATATTTTTCCGATATTCTTTTAATGAATGGTTCTGTTCAGTAATAACATTTCGAAAAGACAAAGCCACTTTAAAGCCAAGCCAAACCTATTCGAAAATCTACCGGAAGCCTAAAGTGAAAGTTCACATACTTAAGAAAAGTCTGTTTTAGAATATTTTAGCATGGGTAACAAGCATAGGGGGAGGTGGGGCTACTTTGATCTGTGGTTCCACATGATATACGATTTTTTCGCATATTTTTAATTATTATTTTTAAATTATTGTCAGGACCGGCTTCATTGAGAAATAGGCGAGGAAGTCGTATAACAATCTATCTCCACAGCTCAAACTAGCCCCACTTTCTCTTACGCACAAATAAAAAAGTAAATATGAGAAATGTAAATCATTTACGGGTACATACCGATTCACTACCGATAAAAGTCTAATGCAATCGGATTGGAAATTTAAAGACCTTTAAAAAAACCTAATTTATTTAAGCAAATCGGTTGAAAAATAGACCCTCCAAAGCAGTTAAACTTTGACCTTCGAAAATTCGATATCGAAATGTTTTTCGAACATAGATGTCCGAGGATGAAATATTCGACTTGTCTACCTCTAAAACATATTCGAAAATGAAAGAAATCGTGGGAGCCGTTTTCGAAATAAACCAAAAACCATGGTTTTGATATCGAGCAGTAAAATAGGAATCGAAGCCAGAGAGTGTGCGAAGCCTGAAAGTGTTTTTCCTAATTATTATATTAATTTAATTACAATAATTAGGGTCATTCCTTTCAGAAATCTGTTAATCAAGATAGAGAAAAAAAGAAAGAGAAACGAAGAAAAATAGAAAGACGAAATCAAACACTTTCTAGGATTCAGCCTGCTGATAGAACTCGCGGATTGCAGCTACTGAAATACGGTCACTACCCAGAATTGAATTAAATAAATAAATCAATGATTTTCTTTAAATTCTGTTTTCAAGAGAATTGTACGAATTACAAATTCGTCCGGAATTATATGTTGTCCGGAATTACGAATTTTACCCTATATATGATCATTGTACGTCTTTCAAATGACGTAGGGGACATAGGGCTTACACACAATTTTTTGTGTATCAGAAGTTTAGGCAATTACCTCAGTTCTCATCATTTTTTTTCTCCCAGGTGAAACATTTAAAAAAAAATGTTGGGCTGGGCAACAAGGTGTTCTATGTAATATTCAACTTTTCTCTCAATATAAATATGATAGCACAGATGTATTATTCTAAAGTTTGTAACAAAGTTTCCCTCGCGATGGAACTGTAAGCGGACTCTCAAGATGCCTCCGAGGGTAGTTCAAAGACCAAAGTCGAAAAGGAGGAAAAGAAAGAGCACTTTATTGGCTCCTAATTCAAATTATGCTAACAACTGGAAATCTTATATAAAGCTGCCTTTTATATATGTAACGACACTTTTGGAGTTTTTTTCCAACGATCTCATTCACCTTTTTTCCGTATTTGCGTTTCGGTTAAGCAATGGAACGTAGAGAAAAAAACACATTGTGTAACTTCTTGCCTTGAGCCCTTTCTGGGTAATAGTACATCAACTTAAAATTCAAATTCGCGAAATGGGATTGTTATTCAGCTTTTTTTCTGCCATACATAGATATGCGGTTAAAAACTCAATCCTATTTACTTATGCTATGTTTTCCTGTATATTTACTTTTTATCACAAAAATATTGATATGTGTTTACAAGAAAATGTGGTAAATATAATTTTTTTGGGCACACACATACAAACCCACGTAGAAAAGTTTGAAGAGTTGTGTGCAGTAAAACTTTTACTGTTTGAGCCTTTTTATCACACTCCAAGGAATTTATCTAACACATTAGACGAGATAGGCAAAAGGAAATAGCACCAAGGGAATTCATGTACAAAGAGGGGAATCACTGAAGGGTGGAAAACATCTTCAATCTGATGCCCTGGGTACATGGGATTTTTCCTAAAAGAAAATTCAAAGCGACAATTTTGAAACAAGAAACAAACACCATAATGACATTATTCTTTGTCAAATATTATAATGTCCTTATTCGAAAACATTTTTAAATATTTGTATATTGGATAAGAGATTTTGGAATTTATTGAATCAAATAATACTGTTTTATAGACAGAAGGACACCAGTTTGAAAGATTCCTTTGGCAGATTAAATTAATTTTGATTTTGATTAAATTATTATTAATGATTATATTAGTTTCACCTAATCAGAATCACACCTAATACATATGTTCAGGTGATCAATAGTTTGCAATAAAAGAATGAAAATGTAGAAAATTTGATGTTTAATAGTCCGAATACTTAGGGGAATGTTGGCATGGTTCGCACATAGTGAACCTTCAAACGATGCGAATTTTCTCTTTGTTTGGAAAAAGCTGACTTACCATTTCTCATCTCGTTTCAAGAGTTTAATAATTTTATCTATCTTATGGCTAATAAACGACGAACTATCTCCTTGCAAACAAAGAGAAAATTTGCGTTGTTTGAAGGTTCACTCTGTGTGAACCATGCTAACATTACCCTAAATAAATAAAATGACTAGTGATAAGCCTATATAAGCTCATGGTAGCTGAGATTCTTTACAGGTGACCTTGAAATGTGTGCATCTCGGGGTGCTTGCAAATTCGGGCACCAAACAGTTTGAAATGCAACGATTTTTTGTTTATCTGCATACTCAAATTAATTTCACATACTCATATTTATTGTAAATTTCATAAAGATCTTTTAAAAATGCAAAATACATCATAACTAAAACAAAGCATGGCAAATTTAGGGATATTTACTTCATTCGATTATCATAATCAAACTTGAAAAACGTCAACAAACGTTTTTCGAATTTAACTGCCGCCCGAATTAAAAAGTAGCCCGATCTTAAAAGAGCCGAATTAGCGAGGGTGTACTGTAATTCACGGGAATCTCGTGCAGCTGTAAAAGCGCACAGAGGAGGAATTCGCGCTCTAGAATCGAAGGACAGTTGCACAAGAAGGATAGCTGCAGCAATGTTCTCGCTTACTCGAGCGCGAATGATGTACCCAAGCTCAAACTTAAATGATGAGGCACATATATACTCAACTTACTTCGTGGCGAGTACGAGTTGCTCACATGAATTATAGAACTGCAAAACTCAATAATGCTCGGCACGCAACCCCTAAAGAGCGCCGTGCAGCATCCCCTAGCAGGGCATGTCTCAAAGCAGGTTCGCAACAGCTCTTTATTAGACCCAGCTATAACATACTAAAATTTGAGACCGATCCGTGACGTAGAGGCTAAGTTATTGAGAAAACAAAATTTGGCGGTGTTCGATAATACCGATAGGGGGGTTGGGGATGGATCTGATAACATCATCTGATGTCGTCCACCCAATATTATTTAACAAAATTATCGGAAACCGTTTGTCGATATCTCATTCCGGTCACTGATGAGAAGCGTTTATGCTACATAGTATCGGCCGAACGGACGGACGGCCACGAAAATCGATTTTGGCCTGTGGAAGCCAAAGGTCACATTTGCATACAAACCCGTAGGGGAATTTCTCTGTATATGGAATCGTCACGCAAAATATTTCAAGAGTGGAGACTGATCTCCTTTTGAACGATAGTGATCCCTATACTAGATTGCTGTCTAAATAACTTACTTCTGTTGGCTCTGTGAGCTGAATAAAGGAGTTGGCGTCAAGTAGCTCCATATAAAAAAGAGAACTTGCTATGGAGATACTGTACATGCGCATTTTGAGGCCGATATGACGAGATCTCCTTTCACCTTGGACCACAGAAGCTGAGATTGCAAAGAATCTCTACTAAAATCACTACAATGAGAGAAATCCGAAATAGTTAAAATAACATTCCGGAAATGTTTATTTTACCCTGCAGTATTATGCCTAACGCACAATAACTTTTGTTTTGTAAACATGTTTTTGACATTTCAAGGAGAGTGAATGAAACCGGGATCTAGTTATCTCGCTCTGTCTCATACGAAATTTTGAAAACATATTTACAAACAAAAGTTATTGTGCGTTGGGCATTAATCCGAAATCGGTGTAAATATTATGCTTTTTAGGTGTATTATGGGTTAAAGTTACCCTTTTTCATGTTAATTTGACCCTTAAAAGATGTAAAATTAACATTAAAAAATGTTGATATATTTTTACACCCAAAAAGTGTTAAAATTATGAGGAAAAAAGTTAATCGCACCCCCTTTTTTCTCAGTGTATAGGAGAGCCCGCGGTAGATTAGCCACCATTTTTTTTTAATTGCGTATAATTTGTACAAAAAATGTTTGCATGAGGCTGATATATATTTTAATGAATAGGAAGGATAGTAATATTATTTATTTAGAATATACACTCAGTCCCGGCATTAAGTCCTTCGGGATTATGCACCTGACGGAATTATGCACACACAATTATGCAAATTTGCCTACCATCGGGAGTCAATTTATGAAAACATTTTTGAAATACGCCTGAATGCATACTATGGTGCGACGTGGGAAATTTGAAAACATTTTGCTACTTTATCAGAACAAAATTTTAATTTCTTTTTTTTAAGGTATTTTTTTTTATTATTCTAACCATTTATTGAAGAACTCTGGCCATGTACTGTTTGTTAATGCATTTATATTGTTGAATTAGTTGAAACATTTGAATCTTTTTGTTTGAACTACTTTTACCGACTTTTACTCTGCGCGAAATTCGTTCAACGGTCAATTTATTCAAAAGAAAGCCCCTGTAGGTATGCAAATTTTCTCGATGCATAATGCCATTTCGCGCGTTTTTTTCGGTCCCGAAAATGTGCATAATGCCGGGATCTAGTGTAGTGTGGTTTCCTCAATATTCCTTCGCAGTCAAACTATATGATACCACTATCTAATTCTATAAGTGACTAATTCTGCCCCGGTCTCCCGTAAGTGCTAAATGGGGTAGCCATAAAATCTTAATGAACAAACAGATTTTTTTGGTAGTTAAAAATAAAATTCATAAAAATAAATAAATAAAAATCAATTTTCATTGATCAAGAAACTTATTCTGTTCTTAAAATCATTTCGCTTTAAAGATTTCCCTCTCGAAATGTATAAATTCGCGTAGAATTTAGCAAAATGAAGAAAAATGGAATATATTTGAGAAGCATATTTCACCGCTTCTCCAAAACGGTTACAAATCACGCTATTATTCTCCCATGAATCTATTTTAAGAGTCACATAAATATTTCTCAGATCTTTTAGCTATTGATTTCACCCACATATTTTCGATTTTATTATTTATAGATAGAAAACTGTAAAAAAGTATAATGTCCTGCTGTGACATATCAAGGGACTTCAATAAAATATAAATCGGTCATTTTGACGGGTGTATGCTTGAAAATTTCATGACATTTTTCCACAGTGCTTTTTTTCTGCGAGAAAGAAAAACAGTTGTTTTTATTGCAATAAAAAAAGGGTTTTGCCATTCTATTCTTTTTTTCACAGCGCAAATGCAAGAATGGAGGGATATAAGTAATGTTTGGATTTTGTGTTTTAAGAAGGTATTGGGTTCACTTTAGTATCCATTTATACTTTTTCAGATTTACTCTCGTGAAAAGTTTTTTTTGTTTTGGGTGGTAAAGGGGGTGGATAGAGTTTTATTTTGGATGTGAAAAAAGTGTAAAAAAGTCAAAAGTCTGAAGGAGAATTGTATGCTCTTTTTTCCTAAATCATTCATGTGCTACATGGGTTCGTTTCAAAATTATGATGCAAGAAAACCATAGGGAAATTTCACAAACACATTCCCATTTCATTTTGAATATTCTATGTTCTTTTGGTGCGGGCTTTAAGGTGTGAGGCATACATTTGTCGAAAACTCTGCTTCAAGATGATAACGAAACTGTGAAGAATGAATTCGTACTTTTTTTGTCTTGGCTAGCATCATACCCCAACATCCCTTGACTTCCAGAGGCATTGAGTTCCTCAGTGAGTTGTCTGCAAATATAAATTTTCCCTTACTGTTGTTTCCAAATCCCTGAGAAACTATTCACTTGAATAATTAATATTGGAATTTCATCTGTGTTCCCAGACAAAAAATTCATGCCACAAAGTAAAAGAAAAGATTGCTCTCGAGGAATTTTCCACTCAGGAGCAAAAGTATCAGGGGGAATGGATTGTGGAGAAAAAAAAATTTTGGAAGGGTATGGATAATAAGATTCAATGCAATTTTCATTGCTCGAATTTTCATATCTCGTTAACTTACTTGCTCTTGTGCATAAAATGATTTGGGTGGACTATATCTCATTGTATGCTCACTTCTTCATCATTATTCCCACAACAACTATTTATAATGTAATTCTCTTGTTAATATTTCTTTATTTTTCCATTTTGGTGTGTGGGCTGTGTGGATTGTATTGTGAAAATGAGACATATTTACGTCTTTTTAATAGAATTATATTGTGCAAAGAAACACCAAAAAGCACTTTTGCATTCAACCCCAAAATTATTTGTAACTCGTATAGCGTCAAATTTATGGTCAAGACTGGGTACAAAATTCAAAAGGAACTTTTATCAGCACTTTCCCAGAGAGTTGGAGAAAGGCAAAAGTCAGGACAAGGGTTCAGGGACTTCGAGATGTGCTCGACCTCTTTAGTAGTACACAATGAACTTATGACCCAAGTTTAATGCTATTTTGCAATAAATGACACAAAATTGATGTTATAAAGTCGGAAATGCTTGACTTGATGTTGGGGTGAAGTTCACTACTGAAAATCTCCATTGTATCCTTTTAATACGGTTTCCTAATGTACATGGACACATCCATTGAGAGAGCAATTCATTGGAAATACTTAATGTTTATAGGGGAATGTAGGCATGGTTCGCACAGAGTTAGGGCAGAATCACATTGACAATAAAATGCTCGCCGTAGCCTCACCGTATTTCGTTAATTTACTCATTTTCATTGCATTTATTACACAAATTTTCAATTACCATATTACCTTATCTCATACTCGGTGGCACTAGGTGAAAATAATATAAGAAAATCGAAGAAATAAAACGAAAATTCGATAAACGGTGAGCAAAAAAAAACTACGAGAAATTAATCCTAGAATTTTTTTTTGCTCACTATTTATCGCATTTTAGTTTTATTTCTTCAATTTTCTTATAATATTTTCACTTATTGCCACCGAGTATGAGATAAAGTAATACGGTAATCGAGAATTTGAGGAAGAATTGCAATGAAAATGCGCAAATTAACGAAATACGGTGAGCATTTTACTGTCAATGTGATTCTGCCCTTAACCTTCAAACGATGCGAATTTTTTCTTTGTTTGCAAAGCGCTAGTTCGTCATTTCTTAGCCATGAGATAGATCATTATTAAGCTCATGAAACGGGATGAGAAATGGTATGAGACGCTCAGAGCAGAAGTGGACTGTTTCAATAGGGAAATGCATACAAAGGAGACCACTTCTGCTCTGGGCGTCTCGTATACCAGCTTATTGCAAACAAAGAGAAAAATCGCATCCTTTGAAGGTTCACTGTGTGCGACCCATGCCCATATTCCCCTACACTGGTAAAAATAAATGGATCAAATTGATCGAAATTTGATCTTCTACAAAGGTTGGATCGATGTTCAACTTTGAATACACATTTATCATAACAGAACATTTTAATTCTATCCATCCTTTTCAAAAGGATCAAATTTGGATCAATTTGATCCTTTTATTTTTACCAGTGTAAACTAAATTATAAATATTTATTATTTAGATGTAAATGAGAAAAACTTAAGAAAGCAAAGTTTCTGAAAACTTTTATTTTGGATTTTAATAGCTGAAGCTTTAACAAAAATCCTTGCAAAAATCTTGTATTCAAAGTCAGGAAAGTTTTTAATTTTCTATTAGGGAGAAGTGGGACACCTAAGAATTAGAGAAGCTTTTGAAACCTATTTTTAATTGATTTTTATATTTTTATTTTTATTTTAATGGATAAAAATGTAATACTAGTTTTAATGGAATTAAGAGTCTTATCAAGAAACATATTCTAAGTTTTACACATGGTTTGTCGAGCTTTATGATAAAGTTCAGTTTCACTTAAATATAGGATAAAAAGCCCTATTTTAAATATACTTCAATTCCAATAAATTCAAAGGTGCACCACATCCGCTTAGTAGGGTAAATTAAGCTAATTCAAAACCTGCTCCAAATGGAGATTTTTCGCTACTCCAAATAGAAACATCATTGTTTTCACGATAAATACTGTACTAAATTATTATATTTATATATTTTCCATACCACAGTTTCATTATTTAGTTAATTTTGCTCCAAATAAAGCGGAAATCCATTCATATTCTCAAAATTTAATTTGTTAATTTCTCAGAAAAATAAAAGTGTACCTTTTCACCATCGAATTTTTCATCGATCGACCATATTTTCCAATGAAAAACACAATGAGGTGACTGTTGTTTATTCGTTTTATTTAACATTTATGTCATATTTGTGGCTAATTTTAGTTAAATTAAGTGCTAATCTTTATTGTTAACAGTACGTGAAGTTTTCAAATGAAAAAATTACCTATTTCGTGAACAAAAAGGGTTTTTCTGAAGTGTTTGCAAATGCTTCAATAGGAAACCCCGGAAATATGAGAGAGGAGAAAAGACCAGGATTAAGAACAAATCCTGCACCCAGGAGCAACTCAACAAGGTTTTGGAAGCCTTTCGTCGCGGTTTCAGTTACACTGTTTGTCTCCAATTAGAAACTTTCCTTGTCTCCATTTGAATTAATATGTTTCCAATAGAAGCATTTCACGCTCGCGTACTTTTCTTGTATTTAAGAAGTTTTAAAATTATATCTAATGAATTTTCACTAAACAGTAATATTCTAGAAGAGTCAAGGAGCAAATTTATGTAATTCTCTTCAAAAAAAATATGAAATTAATGTGTTGAATCTTCTGTCAAAGTTAAAGCGTCTGGAAATGGTTTTGAATTAGGACATTTATCCTAAACCATTAAAAACCAAAAATCTGTCTGAAAAGATAATTCAAAACAGTTAAGCACAATAAAAATTCATATGAAAAACCTCCACAGAATATTATATTCAGTAACGCAGGTCAAATTTCTTACATTTTAACGGACAAAGAAAATAACACTGGATTATTGGATAACCATAATCAAATATTACAATGAAAAATTACATAAATTTATGTTACATAAAATCTACCGAATATTTTTTTAATGAATTTTTACATTTTAAACATTTGGGCTTAAAATATATTTTGGTTGCAGTAGATTGTTCGGTATTGCAGTGAAAATGATTAGCAATGGCTCCGGCACACTTTTTAGATCAGGAAAATTTCATGAAATAAATATTCATATCCTTTTCTTTCTTACACATTTTGCATATCGCTCCTTGGAAATTACAAGGGCCAACTCACTTTTTGGCGATTTTGAGGTTTTAATGCACTCAGACAGAGAATTTAATAAAATTTCAGATGATATGAGTCAATAAATTTCGTTATTAGAAAAGTTTTTCAAAATTTTACTCTTTATGATTGCTTGCGCGGTTTTGTTTGAAGTCAAGGGGCACAAAATAGATTTATCGTTCAAATTTTTGTGAAACAAGGGACTAACTCAAGCAAGTTGATCCCTTGTCATTCTAATTTCATGAAAATTTGCGCAGAATGACAAAGAGCTAACTCATAAAAAAAACATATTTTGAAAGGTAAAAATATGTATGTTTCGATGTTTATAATAATGCTCATACAAATAGAAAATAATTAAATTGTTTTTATTAGCATACTTAATTGAGATAATTATTTATATAAAGTTGAATCTTTCATGCTGTCTCCTGAAAAATGACTCAGATTGAGTTGGCCCCTTGTAATTTCCAAGGAGCGATATGTCTATCTTATTAGTGCTATATTTCGACCGTAGATGTATATAAGCTGAAGTCAATGTGGGAAATTTGGTCTAATTTTTTTGTTCTTCAATTTGACTTTATTTTGCCTATCTAATTATTTCGCACTCCAAATTCGATTGAGTTAAATTGAACTTGTTATGATGTCTAAAATAAGAAGAAGAGTGCGAGAGAGTAAGATTCACATATGCAAAGCGAGTGAGGAAGAAAAGGATTCGAATTTCGACTTAATTTGTCTCAACCAGTAATATAAAGTAACTAAAACAGCTTTGCTTACTATCACAACATTATACATTTATATTGTGAAGTTCAAATTAATGATGATTTCACCACCTGGTAAATAATTTAACTGTCAAATCAATGAATTAGTAAATTTAACTTCCTTCTTCCCTAAAAATTACCAATGTCGAGCAATAAAGGAAACTCGAACAAGAATGAAATGAAGAAATCGCATTCAGATGTTGATTAAAATTCAATTTGCTTAATTTACAAAAGTCAAAACGCTACTTTCATGAACTTTTCAATTAACTTAAATGCAAAATTACCATTTAGCCACCCAGGCGGGGGTGACGACACAGGCAGAATATGTACAGACAAGGAATGGGTGACATAGCCAGAGAAAGACGAAAGAAAAGCTCTAAACCTCCCCATTTGAGATTATTATTCATTTTTTATTCATTTTCCTTATTGTTTGTATAATGAATCGGGGTGACTCGGCGTTCTTGAGAGAGAAATCTCCACTCTTGATGAGTGGGTGATTTTTCCACACCATCCCCTTATGAAGTGTGCACATGGCATATAGTGGGGAACTTTGGCATGAAGTCCTCTCCACTTTTATTCTGCCGCTCTTGCTCACTTTGGGAGCCTTTGGAGTCGACAATAAAAGTTTCAAGTTTTACATAGACGTGACGTCACGTCCGGAGAATCCTCAAACCCATAAGTCGGGAACTCGGACTGATAGAGGGGGATGGGGGGGGCTTAGAGGATGAGAAACCAAATCTAGAAGCCAGTTTTGGCACAACTCAAGTCCTTCCTTCTGCTCGGAGGGAGCCTTCACACCAAGCGATAGAGATAGGAGCTTTTGAGATGCTTTTGTAAGCGTTTCTTTCTCCGTCCAACCACCCACCCAAAAGCCACCACCACCCACTCATTGTGGCGGTGGGAGCATTGAAATTTGCGAAACTTGAAAGTTTTTGATGATGGTAAATTCTTCGTTTAGTGAGTATTACATTCCATTCCTTTAGCATCTATACTATACAGTTACTACATAATCTATATACAGGATGCTCCACAACTTCTTGCATTAAATCAAGTTATTTCTTATTATTTGTGAGTAAACAATTTTAGTATCAAAATTTTATTACTTTCGCAAATAATGGAAAATTGAAGCAAAATGTATTTATGTATAATATTAAAGTCGATGCTATTATTATTACGACAACCATTTTATAGTTTCAACTTTACGGCTGTAATTTATTGATAGGCATTAAAATCAACTATCATTTACAAGTGGAAACTTCTTGTTTTTCTATAGTTTAGAAGAGTGGTCTATCTATGGTTTTGAACCGATATAAAATTCGTTAATGATTTCCCAAAATAGTGTAGAATTGATATTAAAATTGATTATATATATTTAAATATTAATTAAATGCAAATAGTTATTCGTATCATAGTCAGTTGGAACTAGTTAAGACTTATCAGGAATTTCAAAACATTTTCAATGAATATAAACTTACTTAAATCACGCAAGATGTAAGCTTTCTAAAGTCTTTTTTACCTCTCATATCAATGGTAACTCATACGCAATCAAAAATAGGGGAGAGCGGGGTAAAGTTAGCCACGCATGGTAATCGACAGTGGGATGTTATAGCCTGCCGTAGAAGGAATATTGAAGAAACCACTACTTATTTGAAGAAAACAATCCATTCCTATTCATAGAAATATAATATTTATCAGCCTGTTACAAACATTTTTCTTACAAATTATACGCAATGAGAAATTTCATTTGCTGACCTATTCTGCCCCAATCTCCCCTACTCGAATTCCCGATCCCCGAGAAAATGTAGGATTCCGGCATTACTTATGGTCTGTTCGTACTCACTGATAAAAATAAAAGGATCAAATTGATCCAAATTTGATCCTCTTCCAAAGGATATATCAAATTTCAAACTCTGAATGCACATATATCATAAAAGAACATGTTAATTTAATCCATCCTTTGCAAAAGGATCAAATTTAAATTAATTTGATCCTTTTATTTTTACCAGTGCTTTTATTTTTATCACAAAATTATTTCAAAGAACCACAAAATCGCGATGAGCTATCGTAATAGGAGGAGGTGGGGCTACTTTGAGCAGTAGGCCTACAATGATATACAATTTTTCCGCAAAGTTCTATAGGAAATTGGACTTTAACGTAATGTATTTTAGATACACAGAACAATACTAGATATAAATTAAATAATTGTAAGACCAAGCTTGCTTTAGAAATGTACGAAAAATCATGTTTCAATGTAGCCCTACTGCTCAAAGTAGCCCCACCTCCCCCTACAGCAAACATTCTTAATTTTGGGGTTCTTTGAAATTATTTTACGACAAAAAATTAAGATTATTTATATTTTTCAAAAAAATTATTAATTTTATTTCATATCAAAAATAATTGTTTCCCAAAAGTTGGTCATTTTTGAAAAATCAAAAGTTTGTTGCCTCATTTTAAAAACTAATTCAAAATGGTCAAAATGTGCAACCAACTTAATGGAAACCGATTACATTTTGAGTTTATGTCATTTGAGAGGCAAATGTGGATTTGTACATTTTTAAAGTTGTTAATGCTAAATATATGTATATAAAAATGATAATAAATAACAAGAAACAATCTGTTTTTAAAAATTTAGCTTTGTCCAAAATATTCGTTGAATCATTCCTTATAACGATTTTCAAGGTCAAAGGTTAAAAAGGTTACAGAGAATATATTTCTCAACCTAATAACGGGCTTAAGATCTAAGGCTTAGCCGAAAGGCATAACTTCCCTAGATCAGTCGAAATTTTTTGGAAAATTTTGACTTAGAAATGGACTATTAAGGGAATTAATCTATTTGAATCAAAAACACAAATTAAATTGATTGCTATTTAGGATTTTGAGTCCTTCGGAAATTAGACTAAACCTCTTGTCTGGAGACGGTCTAATGGTATCATGTTTAGGCTGGTTGGAAAAGTCTTGGAATTCTTGAAAGCCTGAATAGATGCCGGTTCATAACCGTAAACCGTAAACTAATTATTATTGGGAATTCAATTATATTCTTCCTAAGGCATTGTGGGCAATATTATGAATGATTTATAAAACTGTTCAAATCGGTTGAGACCAGGTAAACGGTAGAGATAATGAGAAAGTAATTTTGAGATATAGCATCTAAGGGCCTAGACAGACCTAAGGATTAGCCGAGAAACGGATTAACGTAAATATATTAGAAATAATGTTTAATCTATATTTCCATCATTTTCCACAAAGTCGTCTCTCGGTTTTTAAGTCGTAAGTGTGTCTAGGGCATAAATCATGAGTTCACAAAGCCTGGGATTCTTTGCCACCCCTTTTGATTATGAAAATACTTGCAGCATACAACTAAATGCTCTTCTGGTTGGTCTTTATTTTGAAATTAAATAATGTGGCCTCTATAGTTCAGTTGGTAGAGCATTCGGTTAGATTGCAAGGGATCCCCATATTGATCCTGGGTGTAGGTAGGATTTTTTTCTATCTCCATTCCGGAGAAGACTGAATAATTCGAGTATGACTTTTTCTAGTTGACGACTCTCTGTAAATAAATTCAATTAATATTAAACAAAAAGTCCATAAAATTCTCAGAATAGAGTAGGAAGGATTAAAGCTGTCTTGGTATACTTGTATATGTACGAACTTTATTATCATCCTATAATCCTCAGATATCGTTCAAAGCAAGAAGAGGCTATTTTAATGCTGTGATCCGTGCGTGGTATACACTACTGAAACCTGGACATGTAGAAGAAATGTAGAAATAGATTGAAATAAAAGTACTGCTATATACATAATGATGATTGTGGGTGGATATGTGTAAAACAATTTTCCAACAAATATATAACTGAATTAGTTTTCACCCATGCTACAGAAACATTGTAGGGGTATAAGTATAATGTATATAATATGCACAATCCAGTTGTTTAGCATTGAGAATGATGAGGTTAGTGCTGACTTGAAATTGCTGCTGCACTTTGTGCAGCAGATGGTGCTACAGAATTTTAAACAAACCCAACATGATAAGACAAATAAAGAGTTAAATATCATGCATATTTGCATTAGTGGTATATATAGCTGCAAAAGGCAAAACATCCATTCTTGGAGCTTTCCCAATATGCCAGAATATCCGGGTCATAAAATTAAAATGGCATTAAGTATGAGATGCAATTCAAATAACTTATTAAAACTTTAACAATTATTCAATGAAAATGTGGTAGATTAGCATTTAAACAGTGCAGATTCTCGTTAGTAAGAGGTTATTATTCGTATTATAATGAAAATTATCTGTTATATCGTAAAATTGAAATGAGCCTCCACTATCTCTGTAACCGATCCAAAAAGTCTCATCGCCCCCAGAATCTCTCTTGAAAGTTGAAATGTATAAATTTTGGGTAAAAGTTTTCGTCTAACACCCGCAAGAAATATGTGGTGAGAAAATGTTGGCTCCATATCTTTTCCTCATTCTTGGCATCAGTACCATTAATTATAACCCTAGAAGCAAATACTTGCACAATCCATTCTCGCAGGCAACTTATTATCAATTCATTTGTAGTAGCAAATTCAGCCCCTTTATATACTCTTGAACATCATTCTGAGTAATTGCTGCAGATAGATATTAAATATGATAGTATGCAATCTCTACAGATACTTTTGAATATCATTTTCTTCAATTAATTTACCCAATATCTCTATTTTCCAGATTCTGAGGAATATACGACAGGGTCTCCTGCAAATGGGCCGTGATGGTGGATGTGCAGGTAATTAGGGTGCTAAATTATGTAGCAAAATTTATTTTAGCATTGTGATAAATGGTTCCATTCCAATCTCATAAAAGATTTTATGATTTCGACGAAGAGATAACGTTGAAATTTTATGTTGAAAGTGTGTTGCAAATGCCGGTAAAGATGCTTTGAAGAAGATGCTAATTGGAAAAACTTAAAGGCTGATACAACTGTTTTAAATATTCAACTTCATTAAATATTTGCCTCATGAAGTTGCAAAGATTTAGCTCTAACTGCTTCTTTATTTTTAGAGTAAAATAGCTACTCTTTTCAGAATGTGAGTGTAACTCATTTATATTTTCACTAATTTTCAATTTTTATTGCCATCTCATCCTATGTACATTTGTAGTTAGGCTTGTGGCCCTGTAATTACGAATAAGCTTTTTGGTCTTTGTTAGGATCTTCGTGAAAGGAAACAACAAAAAGTTATTCCATTATACTGCTCTCTGATCCTCGTTAATTTGCTGATTTTTTTCTCGCTGATCTTGTGAATAATTCTCCCACTGTACCTGCTAAATATATTCAAAGTTGAAGCACCCATTAAAACGATTTCCACCTAAATTCTTTTCAAAACAGGCAAAAAATTTCAAATCCAAATTCCATTATCATTTTCTATATAATTCATCTTCTCAATCTACAGGGTGGCTGAAAAAAATGCAACAAATTAAAGCGCTATATTATTCTCATGTTCAACTTTTTTGAAATAAAGAAAAAATGATAGTAAATAGGGTAAGTGTGCCAAATTCCGGCCAACTTGCAATTTCGGCCACCTTTTTTGTTCCTCGAATTTCCATGAACTTTTAGATTTTACGTACTCTAGAGATTATACAATGCAAAAGAATAACAAAAAATGTAGCTTCGACAAACGAGATGACGTGAAAAAGATATTGGAAGAATTCCCGAAGGGCAAGGAACTATGAGAATGAAGGTGGCCGAAATAGGGCACCAATGCTAGGGTGGAATCACCAGTTCTCGCCAGTGCCCCACTTCTCGCCACTTACATTGAAATCGTTATTTTTCGCAATTTATGAAATAAATGAGTCGCAATTTTTTTGTATTGTTTCTGCTTCTACGCATAGAATCGAAAAATAATAATTATTCATTTTGGATCCACGATTTTGATCACTTTTTAGAGCAATATTTTAAGCAAGTGCATCGAATCCAACATCTCTTACCAAATGTACTAAGTGTCGTCAAATTTTCATCAGGCCAAAAATACCTATTTGGGTAAATAATTTGTCTATTGAATATTTAATTGCACTTGTGGAATACATAAAATTTGTATTTAGTCAATTAATATTTCATTTTATATTATTTTTGTATAAAAATGAGGCATGGCGAGAAGTGGTAATATTCTGGAATTGATTTTACCACCTGTCGCCATATCTTTTCAATAGGCGACGCTAACTTCACTTCGTACATTCTCAGTTGTCAAATCTGCATTGCTTACTTTCTGCAAAAGCCCCATAATTTGATTTCTCAAATAAAAGTGAAGAAAAATCATTTAAAGAGAGTAATAATAAAGTGATCACAAGGAAAGAGAAATGGTGAATGTATTCTTTTCATAGCATTGCCTAAAATAACCGAGTGTGGTTCTTTTCAAGTGGGTGGCGAGAAGTGGTTACAAATTTTACAAAACTGGCGAAAAGTGGTAAAAAGTGGCGACGAAATGGTTATTTTTTCATTATTAATAAAAATCAGTTTTTTAAGTAGTCCAGCGTTATGTTCTAGGATTATTGTTTTCACGTATCTAGAGCCAATACATCTAAGTAACTTTGTGTCAAATTTGACTTATCTTGTAACAAGGATTCAAAAGTTATGATTAAATGAATTTATTTTTTTCCTAAACATGGCGATAGCCGGTTATTCCACCCTATGTCTATATTTTTATTCATTTTAAAATGTATTAAGAATGATTTTAGAGTAAATCAAGACGGTAAATTCTTTACAAGGTTCCAATCAACACCCCTTCAGAAGAAAGAATAAAAAAAATCAATTTGTATTTAAAATATTACATTTCAAACTTGAGACTTCGACGCTTGCATGCAACTATGCCAAAATTTGGCACACTTACCCTACATCAAAATTTTAGAATATTATCGGTTTTGTTCAATACGATCTTATTTTGACTTCGTATGGTCTTAAGTCTGTCGGAAGTGGTCTCGCAGTTAGCATAATGTTAGCCTTCTGAATGTCCTTCTATTCACGAGGAAGGGCTGCTTTCAACTCATCGATACTTTGCTACTTTTTAGTCCTAACCTTGACCAATAAAATGCCTCTTTTGGAAAAGTCAAACGATTTTGCATCCAAGAATTGTGGAGGTCGTTGTTTTCCAAAAATGAAATGCGAAACGTTTTTTTAGCCAAATCTTATTCGGCGCGTGATTTCTGCTACGTTGTCGAGTCTTGTTCGAACTTCCATTACTTCTTACTAAAATTTTTGTTTATCCACGACTCCAACACTCCTTCCAGGACAATTTTCAGAAAAGCATTGGCAGTCGTTTTGACGGTATAGCCTAAAAACCCCAGTGGAATGCGATAATTTGTCTTCAAGGAAGTCCAGACCTTCAAATAAGGTGGTCCTTAATTTCCGGTGGTCATTCGAACGTCTAAATTATCGTATGATCTTTCCTTCAAATAGACACAATCATTTTGTTTGCACATCAATTGCTCAATTGAAAATTTTTCTTATCAGAAAAGATGACATTTCTGGAACTGACCATGAACGTGCAAGCAAATTTATTCCTTCACTGACTGAGAGAAATCCGAAAAAGTTAAAATAACATTCCGGAAATGTTTATTTTACCCTGAAGTATTGATCCGAAATGCTTTTTAGGTGCACAGTAAAAAAAAAATTGGCTGCTTTACCATGATTTTCATTGTAAATTTTACATTAAACATCATCGTGTGTACTAATACACATTTGTGTAATTTGTACACATTTTGTCTGAAAACTGTGTAACTTGTACATCTTTTATTTGAAAATTGTGTAATTTTACACGAAATATGTAAGAAAATATACAAAACTGTGTAATCATTCCCAGTTGATTACACGGCTTACAATTATATAAAATTTAAATTACACATTTTCAGATTACACGTTTTGTTGAAATACATAATTTGTGTATCTTTACAAGAATAATCGTGGTAAAAAAGCAAACCAACGATCATTCTTGTAAATTTTTTTTTACTGTGTGTATTATGGGTTATAGTTACCCTTTTCATGTTAATTTTACCCTTAAAAAGGTGTAAAATACACATTAAAAAATGTTGATATATTTTTACATCTAAAAAGTGTTAAAGTTATGAGGAAAAAAAGTTAATCACACCCCCGTTTTTTTCTCAGTGTTCGTCGATCGAGCATAACTTTTTTTTTGAGGATCGCTGAAATCTCGTCCTTTTCAGGACTTTTGAGACTTCATATAAAGGTCCTTTAACAATGTCTATTTCAAGGTTATTTGCGACCTATACGTCTCACAGATCTTTTGTTTGCAAATGTGACGCAGATTTTGTTCAATTTGCTTCTTCACTTTAAGAACGATGACTAGCGATGAAGCATTTTTTTAGACCTCCACCAAAGCATTTTAAAATACTACTAGTATCCCTGTATCAAGTTATGTTTCGAAAAATAGAAAGTTTAATTTCATTAAGGATTTTGAACAACCCTAATGATAGTTGCTTCCGAATTTCCTGCAAAATATAGCGACATCAAATTGTCACGTTTGAGTTACATTACGGTTTAAAAAAGTTTTACAAAATATTATTGAAAATGCTTTTGTAGGCTTTTAACCAATGAAATGAACTACCACTATGCAAAATATGAAACCGCTGTCACCAGTGGTTTGACAGCTATGCGCTCTGAAATTTGTTGCATTTTTTTCAGCCACCCTGTATTTGTGCAGCTAAATTATATCACGATAAGGCTCAATGTTATTTAAAAATAGGTAAAAAACACCAATTTCAAAGGTGCCTCACTTCCCCCTACCTTCTTTTCCATTCACAGAAAACAAGATCTTTCTGTGAGGAAACCCTAAGACCTAGGGAATATATTCTAAACTGACTAAAAGAATTAAAATTCGAATAATACAAAATGGATTAGAGTTCCACTCTCCGATCTAATCTCTTTCCCCGAGCCTTAGGTCGGCTTCAGACCTAGGTATAGCCCAGTTCCCGATGGTCTAGAAATTCAAAATAGCAGCCAATTTTATTGGGTTTTTCTTTTAAATTTAACGGATCACTTGCCCATGTTGTCCAATCTTACGCGATAATTCTCCAAAAAAATCTTGATTGATAGTAAATTAGAAAAGTTAAGACACATAGCTAAGCCTTTTAGGTCTGAAGTCTGTTTTTTTTAGTTTTGAGGCAAACGTTACCCCTTAAGAACGCTAAGTCGGCGGGGGCCGTTGAAATTTAATGCTAATTCACTCACTTCTTTTTTTACGTTTCTCTTTTTCATATAATAATATTTCACACTTTCCTTTGAATTTTTGAGAGATACAAATTAACATTCGCAATCATTTCAAATGAATGTTCAATTGAACATCTAAAATATTTTTTGATTACACAATCTTTTGACGTCATTCACACTAATTAAAACTTCAAAATTTCTCTGAATTGAAACAAGATTGAATCATTCTTTTTTAATTCATATAGTCTTTTATCTGGAGGGAAAATATAAAAGTTGTTCTCAAACATTTTCTGACATTTCGACAAAATGTTTGAAAAGCGTGAGGCAAACAAATGAAAATCATACAAAAGTTTTTGAAGTTTTCTAAATACCAACTGGATGGGGAATGAAGGCAAACTGATTTGGTGCTTTTATATTCCATTGATACGTTATGTTGATTTTTGCAATTTTGAACATGTCTCATGACACATACGGATGGAAAAATCGCTTTTCTCTTGCGAATATTTTCGATCTACCACATAGTGACAATGTTGCTCATGGCAGATAAATGTGTATGGCGTTTTATCTGTAGGAATGGCGAAAAGTTTTCCCAAAAACTTGAAATGTCCCCTTAGGGAAGAATATTCATGATTCATTATAAAATCGCGAAATCAATTTCAAAGTTGGACCCTTTTGTGCATACAGTATTTCACGATTCCCCCTGGAGGTATTTGGTTCTTCGTGCATTGGAATTGATTGGCATTTTGTCATATTAAAATCGTCATTTGGTATTCTGGACCCAGAAATAATTGCTTTGCCAAAAACATCATCAACAGCCTTGCCATTGCAATTTTTGGATTATTGCTTCATTTCAATTTGCAATTGGATCATTTATGTCGGATGGAAATGAATGATCTTGATTGAAGTTTCTTTTTTTTTACTTGGTTCCTATGCCAAAGTATATACAGGTCGTTGTGTAGGGTAAGTGAATGTGGATATAGATCTCTCTGGTAGCAATATAACCAGAAGCTCTACGACACTCTTCCACCAGCCTCAGCCACAAATACTCAAATTTAATGTTAGCTCATGTGTGAGTGCTTATGGGTGGAAATCTTATCAAAGTCCTACAATAGCACGAGGCCCCAACTTGAGGTGGTTTGAACAAGTTGTTGGGTAAGATGAGGGAGGAGTACATCTTTACGGGACTGTAGGGTTGGCTTCAACGAAATTGAATCATAAAATTGGATTTCCGTTTCTTACTCTTGCTTGAAATTTTGTGGATGAGGTACACCCTCTTTTCAGGATGGATGGGTGAAAACTTTCTCCCCTCTGTGATACCTTCAGTGTACTCTGAGAAAGTTCTCAATATGCATTGAGCAGTGGAATTTGTGTAGATTTAACACATTTAGAACTAATCTAACTCATTCACTTATTTATTTCAAATTGTATAATTAGATTTTAAAAATAAATTTATTTTTTAAGTATTTCCTTTACAAGAGTAAATCAATTTTTGATTTTTTTTTATTGAGGAAGGTGGGAGATACCAATTGCTGGTCTTGGGTTGGGAATCTTCGTTTTTTCTATTTTGGTTTTTACATTTTTGTTTTTCCCAGGCGATACTGATAACTTCTCGAAACACACAAAATTTCCCTTTGCCCCAAAGGATGAAACCAAAAATTTCCCAAAACACAGAAAATTTCCCCTTGCCATGAAGGACGAAACTAAAAACTTAAAAAAAGAATGAGATTTCATTTAATAAAATATACTTGTTTAAAATATATGAAAGACAAGATTTTCAAAGACTAAGTTTCCAAAAAAACAAAAATTACCGAAAGATTCCAAAGACAAACTGGGATAAACAAAAGTGTAAAAAACAAAATGGAAAAAACAAAGATTCCGTAAACCGCTGGTCTTGGCCTTACTCAAGACCCGTCGTCACTCGCGCCTGTTACGCGCCACTGTTCGGCAATACCGCACCCCTTATAAAGTGACGTCCTGGTCCACACCGTCGATCTATTAGAGGCTAGGTCGACCTCGTTTCCTTAAAGCATAGAGTTCGCCTTTAAAAGTTTTCCAGGCTGGGCGTTCTCGTCCTTGCGAACCAGATAATCAGCTCACCAGAGCCTATTGAGGCTTAATGCTTGACTCTTGGTAGTGCTCATACACTTCATGGAGGCTCCGGAATCGCCCGTCGTCACATCGGTTAAGACTTCGTAATTCTGTATTCTGGCAAGATCATAATTCTATACAGTAGTAGCTTAGTCTTTTATGTCTAAAGCGTTCTTCAGACTAGAGGTTTAGCCCAGTTCCCGAAGGTTTCGAAATCTGGGAGCCTAATAGGTCATTTATCTTTAATAATCCAATCCTAAGTTAAATTTTCCCAAAACATCGTGATTCATAAGAACTTGGAGCAGTTAATCCACATGGCTAAGCCTTAGGTCTGAAGCCCGTGTAAGGTTCTGGACCGGAAAACACTTGATAGACTGAAATAGGCCCTGATGGCTTTAAGCGATCGTGTGCGGACTATTGTTGAGATGTTGTTGTCGGATGCGATTGTTCACGCAAGGTAGACGTAGGAGTTAGTACCCTCAATGTTGCAGTTCCCCATCGAGACCCCTGTTTATTTTGCCTTCATTTTTCTTAGCCCTAGACTTCGTGTCGAGTGCTCAATCTGACTGAAGAACTCTTGAACAGCTATAAGATTGCATCCCATGATGTCAATACCGTTAGCATAGGCTAGGATCTACGTGGACTTATTGATAATGACCCCTGCATGCTCAGGACGGAATCACGGATCGCTTTCTACAATGCCAGTTTGAAGAGAACGTACAATAATCCGTCTCTCTGTCTGATCCCGTTGTTAACACGAAACTTCCAAGACAACGATCCGTTGCCTTGTGTTCCTCACATCGGTCATTATCATCCTAGTTAGTCTTATCAATTTGTTTGGGATACCGAATTCATTCACCTTATCACTTTGTGAATAGGATATGAAGGTGTGAAATTATGAAAAATAGGGGAGGGTTTTCAGGCTTTGAACACAGTCTGGCTTCGAAAACTTAATTGCCATAACGTTATATTCATTAAAATAATTGGGAAAAACAAGGGGTAGTTAACTGTACTGCCCACGCTATGTTTTTCAGGACTGGTACTTCAAGTACCATTCCGTTCGCTCTGCAAAAAAGAAAGAAGAAAATTAGCTCCTAACCAAATTCAAAACTGATGCATAAGAAAATAGAGGAATTAGTGACAAAAATCCTAGAGAAAAGACCAACCAATAACCACTGAGGAAGACACGATAAGTGTCGAAAGCTCTGGTAAATATTGTGTGTTTGATTCATAGGATTGGATCAACAAATTCCGACGCTCACCGGAAGGACAGATTGTCCTGAAAAACCTAGCTCAGTTACACCACCGTCGACTATCCCTTTAGTACCGCTCAGGGTTCACTCGAGTACTGATCTGTCGATATTTTTCCAAAAATGGTGCCGATCGCATGCCGATCTACGGATCTCTGGCTAAATTAATCCGCTCTGTCGATCACTTAGCAAAATATTACCGATCTGCCGACTTTTAGCTCCAGATCGGCAATATTTTGCCACTCGCCAATACAGGCGAACGGCACACGGACGGGCTCCAAGAAGATAAAATATAAGGTTTCAATATCTTTATGATTTGTAGAAAATAATCATTGTCGCGATTAAATGGCTGAAGTTCTCATGTTTCACTCTGAGAGAGTCATTTATTCACCCCTTGGGAAAAAAAACATCAACTGTTCGAAGCCTGAAAGCCCTCCCGTATATGGCCTTATTTTCTAGATAGTGCTTAGATAGGGTATTCGATACTACTTTCCTTAGTTCAATTTTTCTATGAAGGTCAATGATATTTCCTTCTCTAAAATAGGTTTTTTTTCTCTAAAATAGCGGTATGATAAACGATATCCTGTTTTAATAGAAGACCTGATATTCTACCCTTCTATAATCCATGAATTATAGACGATGTAACCTCTCTGAGAACTTTATCTGAGTGTATTGCAATGTGGAATATCTCCAGGCCAAGAAGATGAGTATAACCGCTTTGACGACCCCTTGCATATTCACTTTTCCTTGGCGTAGAGACGATTCCGGAAGACTTTGGTGGGGAATTTTATATGCAGGATTATGTTTTAAAAAGAAAATAGTTTGTGAAAAAAATTAAATTCTTGCAAAGTCGCAAGAAAATTATTTCTCTTCAGTTTTAACTTCTTCCTTAGCTCACAATGGCAATTTCCTCTTTTTTTTCCACTGCAGTCAGAACTATGTACTTTGAACTTTTTCGCTACTTCCCTCCCAGAAATCCTTCTTGATACTCTTTTCTACGTGATAAAGTCTATCTGCGGTTGCATGGCCAAAAAAATTCACCTTAATGCAGAGGATTTTATTTTATATTAAATCGTATAGGTAATTTGATAGGACATGAGAGTCAAGCGTTGGAAATAAATTAAGTACGATTTGATGGGAAGTTTTGTCTCTAAATTGAAAATTTGATATCCACTATAAATAACCAAGACAAGACAGTTTTTGATCTTTTTTACGGTATAAGTCCCATTCAAAAGTATAATTATCATCACATTCTCTTGAGAATTTACGTGTGATTCCGCAGTGTCTCTGTGTCACGGTGGATAGGAGCATAATCGTAAATTTGTATAATAAATTGATTTCTTCAGTGGAAGAAAGAGGTGTACATAATAAAAAATGTTCCACACCCGAAAAAACTTTGCATTACCTCATCCAAAACTCTAAGGCTTGCACTTGAAACGCCCCAAAGCACCAGAAAAGTGCCCATAGATCTCATATTTTTTGGGCAGAGACGTGTCCCACATCCCATCACAATAGTTCCACTGTAATCGTTTGTTTCTGGTCATCGGCAGATTTACTGCGTGAGGTATTTTTATTGACTTTAAATTTCTACAGTGTCGTGATTTAAATAGGAATTCAGTACAAATTTAAGCAATAAAAAATTGAAATCAATCAAACAACATGCATTCAGCAAATTGAGAGTAATTATTCGAATCAACATTGGCTTTGTGATTTTCCAACATAAAATTTTATGTTCAGGGACTTTTATTATGGAACTAACCTTGGGTTCCATAGCAACCAATTTTTAGTACAACATTACTGTAACATTATTTAATTGTTTAATTAAACATAAACTTGATTGAATTTAAAATTTTCCCTGTGTTTCGCTTTTTATGAAGTATTTGACATGGTGATAATGCAATATAATTCTTTTAAAATAATTTAAATTATTCTACAGTAATTATTCTAAACAGCATTAACTTAAGGAAAGTTAAATTAATTAATGTTGTAGTTTTATTCAAAAGAGATGCTGTAAAAACATCCATAGAAGAAACATCACAAACATCATTATCCATTAAAGCTAGTGATAAGCCTAGATCAGCTTATTGCAGGTTTGATTCTTAACGTGAGCAAACTCGGATTGCATGCAAATTCGATTTGGAACTTAATGAGATATTATACAGCAATTTGGAATCAAATTTCCTAAAAATTGCAAACTTTTTTATTTAATTCAAAATATCTAGGATGTAAATGAACTGACAGAAAGATGACAATGGAATATAGAGCAGAATCTTTGCCCCAAAACTTGATCTTAGTGGTTACTCGGTAGCTGAGATAATTCAATTTTTGTTTTAGAACACGTTTTTAGACCACAGTGGACAGATTGTCTATGTGACGAACTACAGAAATATCAAAGAATGATTGAATTGCTCATTCTTTTAAACCTTATTTTTAAAAACGTAATCGAGTAAAAGCGGTCATATCAGCACCTGCGGAAAAAATATTTTTTTTACAACGACAAAATCGGACAGCTGGCATAACCTGATCAAAAAAATGATATTTGGATGAAATGTTCTCTACAATTATACCGAAGTAATCATCAAAATCGATTAAGCACGTGTCGAGATAATTGAGGTTATATGTTTTGAAAATTGTTCTTTCGACTCTGGCGCCTCTAGTGTTGGTCCTACGAAGTTCGAGTGTTTAAATAAGTTGCAGCGTTTTGCGAGACTTTTAATTTGAGCCCTCATTCGTCAAAATCGGTTAATTAGAACCGGAGATGGCGTTTTGAATTTCGTAAACTTTGACCCCTCATATCTCCGGTTCTTTTTTAACCACAGCGAACTCACGCCACTTTTTACAAACTTCATAGTCAAGAATACAACACTTTAGAATTTGATTAACTTGTGCAATGCCGTTTTTGAGAAAAAATAATTTGAATTTTGAAGTCTGTGGTGAGTTTTGAACTTCCATATGAAAGTGCTCATCGAGACGAATTCACATATCAAAATTTAGGTGAAAATGTTAATTAGAACCGGAGATATAGGTCGGTCGATTTTCGAATTTTGAACAATTATAGCACGGTTCAGAGGTTATCTGCGGCTATAACATACTAAAATTTGAGCCTGATCGATGTCATAGGGGCAGAGCTATTGAGATCATCACACCCTACGATACTCGCTTGATCCTCGCGTGAGCGCTTCTTCTTCCTTTCTTCAACTATGGAGCAGAGCTCTTCTTTGCGGCGGATAGTGACACAATCCGTTGTCTTTCAGTTTCGTTTAATGATTGTGTTAGGTATATCTGCGGCTTAATTCGTCGAGACCATATCTCCCCCTTCAGTCACATATTTGTTGGCTGCGATCTACCATCTCATCTGAGAATGAGAGCAGTGCTATTTCTGTTCCATTTGCTGATTTCTGGATGTCCTGGGTACCTGTCGTGTCTTCTGATTAGGGGGAGTTCTGCCAGGGTTCGAGGACTTATAGTGCCTAAAGTTCAAGATGACTGCCTCTATCGGTCGCTTTTTGTAAAAGGCGTCATTCTGTTTAATTCTCTTCCAAGTGAGTGCCGTATTTCTGCGGCTGCTATTCGTAATTTCTATCTTCAGGCTGGATCCTAGAAGCAATTAATTTGTTTGTTTCTTGAACACTCTTAATTCTTAATTCTTGTCATTCTCTATTTTTTATATTCCTTTTTTTCTGATTTTTTTTATTATCACAACTGTAAAAGGGATAACCCTATTCTTGCGATTAAATAAAGTAATAATAATAATAATAATAGTAATAATAAAAAGACAAAATTAAGGTATTAAAAATGGTGGAAGGAGGGGTGGATGTTGGAGAGTCAATGCACCATGTTGAAATTTTCACCCGATATAACTTTTACCAAAAACCGCAAGTCGATATCTCTTAGTTTAGGAAATATTAAGCTCCAAAGAACTGCCGGAAGGACGGACGGACGGACGAATGGGCGGCTCGACGGACGAATGGACGGCTCGACGGGAACGGTTTTTAATATAATAATAATAAAGCTAGCACAACATTCCATATAGTTCCTGTTCCATATAGTTCCTGTGGCATTCCCACTAGGGGATTTCTAGACATGCATTATTATTTTTTGTTGTACGGGATGAGGTTGTCAGCCCCATGCTCGTGGAATCAAGTGCAGTGAAGCTCACTGGATGCAATCCGAACACCTTTAACGCCAGAAGAATTCTTGGTGACCTAAAGGGGATTCGTACCCGGGACACTTGCAACATAGAGCAAGTGCTTTTTTAGTCATTCATATATTCGTGATCAGGAAGTGGGCCACACACGTTAGGGCAAAGTTTAAGGCCGATCGGAGGATATGAGATTTTTATTACGATTATAGTAGGTGAGATTTTTAAGAATCTCACCTAATATCAATCGTTCTGATTTAAGTTTAAAATGTAATAGGGGAATGTGCTCATGCTTTATACGATCCCAAGCTTCGTAATGCCTAAATTTTTCTTATGTTTCTTAATAAATTTGACTCTGCGATATATTTTAAAAACTGCATACACTTTCCCTTAGTTTTTAAAATATGGGTGCGATTATTCATATTTATTGAGAAACAAGAAAAGATTTAGTCATTGCGAAGCTTAGGATCGTAAAAGCATAGTCAATTTCCTCTAGTGGCTTTCTTAAATCTTATAGTTTAAAATAAAATTGCAAAATTGTGCAACTAAATTGTATGAATCTACATAAAAGTAACCTTATTATACCTATTATTTTGCATTAATTAATTAAGTACAATAAGGAGCCACAAATCCTTAATAAAGATTTCTTGAAGATTGTTTAATTGAATTAAAACAAATATATTTTTATGCAACGTGAATAATTTCATTTCATACAAACTTTTCTGCTTTATTAGTTTTGATACTGAACTGTTGTCTTCAGGGTGTAACTCCTGAAGAAACAATCTCTCGATATTTCAAGTTGCTCTGCCGTCGTTTTGTCTTACCTGTATCTCTATTTCTTTTTTTTTGTCTCAATGTAAAAGAACACGAGAGAGTTGTATTTCACCAGAGTCAAAAATTTATTCATATTGCCCCGAAGTTTTGTAACAGACAAATTTATTTTATTATTTTTTAATACAGTGAATATGAGATTGGAATGGAGATGAATTTTAACAGCTTTTCCTTTTCGCATGGAAAATTATTCGTGTGTAAGAGAGAAATTTGTGATTACACATTTGAGATTTAAATAACAAGATTTCCATTTATTTTGGGATGCCACTGCCGTTCTTGTCTCTGATGCCAAAATATTACCCTCAGATGATACCTACATGTACGACGATGCTGCCCGTGGTGCTCTCGGTGGAAGCCACTACCAAGGGCATTGGTATGATGAACCACCATACGAAAGTGATCCGGATGATTTTCTGATGTCTGGCATAAATGCGGGCCCTGCGGCCACAATACAGGTATGTTGTATGTTTTAAACCATACCGTTTTACATCTCAGTCTCCTTTCCATCCCCCCCCCCACTCAGTCTCCATTCCATGTGCCATCCTAAAAATGTTGATGAACCTTACGTGAGTCAGACTATGGAATTTCATCGTAGGGCAAAATCAAATGCAAATGAGGTGAATATTTCATTATGTACCATTGCCTTTTGCTCGTCCTTTGAGAACCATTGCAAGAGCGTGCGATTTTAAAGCATAATGCTCTCGAAAGTGAAAGTAACGTATATTTAACACTTACTTTACATCCTCCACGTGGAACCATTCACATTAGATACAAATTCAAAGGCACTTTGTGGAAGATTTTGTGAATAATTTCTGATAAATTCGAATATCAAAAGTCCTTTCATTCTCCTACCCAAGTAACAATTTACGATCATGGCATAGTAATTACTTGTTTTTGTATTGGTAAAATGTTGATAAAAATTAATTGGATAACAGAAAAATATGAAAAATACTACAGTAGAGTTCCTCAAATTTAAATTTCTTAAATTTGAACGGAATTTAAAATGTAAAATTTGAGGTTGTGCGAAGAAAGTTTTGGTTGGAGTCTGAATTAGAACCATTTTTCTCTGCAGTTTCCTCAATATTATCGTAATACAGTGGCGGCCAAAATAATAGAATCAGTTTGCAAAGCTTATATTTCTTTTAACTTTTGTATTTTTTCGCAATTTGTTGATATAATTCCGAAGTAGAAATCTCCAAATTATTAGAATCGTGGAATAAGGGTTGTTTTGGCCGCTAGAGGTCTCTATTTTACACAGAATACATCAATAGTGAAATTCAATTCGGCAAAAAAAATTGGAAAACTGTCATTCATGGTTTCTAAATCTGGCTTTATTTAAACTTATCCGATTTATAGACCACATTCTCTCATTTAAATGAAAGTGGTCCTATCGTATTTTTCAAACCTAATTTCACTATTGATCTATTCTGTAAAAAATAGAGACCTCTAGCGGCCAAAACAATACTTATTTGACGTAAGGTAATTATTTGAACATTTCTATATCAAAATTATTTAAACGAATGGGAATAAACGAAAAAGCTAAAGGTAAAATACTGGTCTTTGCGGCGGTGATTCTATTATTTTGGCCGCCACTGTATATTAACGTCCGCATCAAATTCCATTTATTTTACAATAAATTACATAAATATATTCTCTAAAGTTATTTTTCTTAAATTAGGGAAAGTGCATTTCACATCAATTCCATTACGTGTTTGAAAATATATAGTCAAGTGTTCTAATCTGGGCGCTGCGCTATCTGGATCGTTTATGACTAATCCACTTAAAATAATATTTTTTATTTCCGGGATATAGTCACTACAGTAACATAATATAACTATTCAAGTTTCAGAAAAAGCAAAAATAATATTTTTGTCCATTAAATAAGTGAATGCCCGGATTAGCACACTTGACTGTAATCGACTCATTTCAATCTCGTAGCAGATGGGTTTTTCACTAAGAATTTTCTAGCAGTGATATTTTTGCTAATGACAGCTGGTTGATTGAAAACATTTATTGGTTTTTCCTTGTGAAAAAGTATTTTAAATCCAAAGGTTTAATTAAAAGTTAATTAGTGAAAGGTGACCCAGTTAGTGCATGCTGACTTATTTCAGTATTATCATTATTTTGTAACTTTTCTTTAATATTTTTGATAATTCTTTTTATATTATGTTTCTGAATGAAACAGTGAATAATTCTATGGATTTAGAAGAAGTAAAGAAGAATTTCATCAGTCCAAAAACAAGCGTTTAAGTAGCACTCTTCGAAAAACGATCCAGTTACCCCACCTTACTATAGTTCAAATTTGAGGAATGGGAAATGTCATCTATATCCAAGCCTATACCCCCCAAATGTTAAAAAATACCCCAAATTTCAGGAACTCTACTGTACTTCTAACAGTGTTTCGAGTTACTCAGTATTTGACAGGTTTCCCTACCGCATCAGAACACAATTGTCATACGCAGCCTATATGACATTTAAAAATTTTCTGTTAATGTGTCATTTATAAGTCAGATATGCTGAATTATAGAGTTATTATGATTAATTAGATTAATAATTCTAGGTCGTTTCGAGTTTTGTTTTCATAAAGACAAAAATTTGTTTTATAAAGTAACGAAATTTCATACAAATTTAGAAACCTTTATAAACTTTAATTGGTATATTTTCCAATTTTCTTATTAAAGACTGAAATAGCTTTTTCAAAAGATACCTCATCTCTGACATAGCTTTCCAATTTCCGGCGAATTCACTGAAAATGTGTAGAATCTAATTAAAATAATGCGTATAGGTGAAATTCTCTCTGTGAAAATTGACTGTGATAATTGAGAAAGGATGCCTCCAGTGTGTGTGATAACATTGGCCAAAATACGATGAGAAGAATCTGGGTAAAAGCACACGAGGAACATTCACTAATTTTAATTGGATTCAATTCCGGACATTTTGCCTCTCAATTTCTACAACTAAACTCCCCATACATTTTCACTTCGGAAAATCTCCTGTCCAAAATTAATGTATTCACAACACGTTTATTTGTCCTTTCGACTCAGAAAACGTAAACTCAAATACTCATTTATAATTTGGGAAAATCAAATTACAATTCATTTCCATTGTTTCGGTAACTTCCAAAGAAAGTCCTTCGTAGTTATCGTTCTATGCAATGATGTGAGAAAAAAAAAGTTGTGCCAAAGTAACATTTGCGTGAATAAGAAATTCTCACCAATTGTCTGGGGAGGGTTTCCATGAGGATTGGGTGGTTGTTAGATAGACGGAAAAAACTATCAAAATGCCATATAAGCTCTGAAAGTACCACTTTGAAAACTTTATCCCTCTTGTTATTGTGAAGTACAGTTTGTAGCAAAAGTTTCAGGACATTTCATCTCTTAAATATTTTATTAAAAACTTGTTGATAATTGTGAATTATTTCAAGATACTTAGTCTCATTCGTAAAAATATAACTTTGAAGTTGTTTCTTATCATACATAATAAACAAGATTCTCGAAAGACGTTAACTGTTAGACAAAGTTTTAATATTTTAAAAGTTGTACTGAATTTTTCAAAATTTTGTTTCCATTTTTTTTTTTAATTTTAGAATTTCGTATTCTCCGGGAAATCTCAAGACTATAACGAATTTTATTTCATTTGAAAATCGCTCTACAACTGTTTAATTGATTTAATTACTTGCTAATTAAAAATTTTATTGAGGGTTTCGATATTGTTCGATTTGAATTGAAAAATTACGATATTGCTACGACGATACCTTAATAAATCCGAAATCAACACTTAACATAGAAGAAATACTACGGAACGGATACTTACTTTCATACTTAGGTGGCTGCCACGTTCTGTTAAGGGACCGGTCCTTCCACCAACCTCCTCCAGTCCTGGCGACTCTTCGTCAGTTCGCTCCAAATCCTAGCATAGGTCTCTGTCTAAAATTCCGTCCTATCAGAGGCTCTTTGCGAGTTTTGGTAACAATCTTTCTTTTACGGGGATAGGTTGTGAGCCCCTCGCCCAACCCTCTCTAGAAAGACGAGATCCCTTGTTCTTTAGCCTCTGGTTCGTGACTTTTCACTAGGCTTACACAATCCACAATCTTCTATCACTCACCTGAGTATACCGGGGCCTACCAAGCATCTAGTCCTCTTGGAGGTGAACATAGGAATTGAGGAAAGAAAGTAAAGTATTTTTTCAAAAAGGATCACATTCACAAAGTTATAAAGACTGATCAAGGGGTAAGCATGTTGAGGAATTCAATGTCATAGGGGTCATAGGTATCAAATGTATCCTGGTAAATTACGCTTTTCCATTGTTTTGCCACGGGGTCGGAAATAACGCTAATGCGGCGATGTCCTCAAGTCAATTGATGTTAAAACTGAATAATTGTTGATGATATTTATAATTTATAAATGATAAACTCAATTTTAGGTTGTGCTATTGAAATTCTGGTAGGGTAAAATGGGGTAATTTGGAACCATTTACAATTTGGGACATTTGAGATTTTCTCACTGTTTTAGAGATTCAGAAGGAAGTAATCTGTTTCTTTTCTTAAACGTCTTTTTCTTCTATTTTGCGGTCTTTGTTTTCTCTTTGCTCATCTGAAGCAATGAGAAAATCTCAAGTGTCCCAAATTTTAATCTGTTCCAAATTACCTCATTTTACTCTAATCAAATCCTGGTAAATTTTCAAACACTCGCCTGTGTCGACAGCCGGACTTCCCAATCTTAATCCTTTATTCATATCATGTCACGCCCAAACAATCATATCTAGGCGGTGCTAAAGGTTGTTGGGACTTTTGTTCGGGTCAATCGTCTCCGTATTTCAGAGAGTGAACATTAGTCGCCGTGAACAGTTCACTCCGAGAAACTTGGAAGATGGGTGGCATCTTCAGTTCCCCATTTTTACATTGTATCAGGATTGTTGAACCTAGAGGAGTTAAAGGGAGAAAGTCCGTTCTGACGAAGACTCTTTAAGTCAACGGCACCACGTACTAATCACTGTTCAGTTGGGGTGGTGAATCTGAGGGGTGCTATAACGGCTGATTTTATTGGAACCGGTGAACATCTGGGAAAAGGGGGTCAGCTTAGAAAATTATAGATTCTTCCCAAAGCTTTCGGCTCAGACTCCAAGCTTTCCTCAGTGGTCAAATCTTGTCTTTTCTCGCTTTGTCATAAAGTCAGGGATTTTCCAGGGCATGGAATCCAGGGCAATGCACTTAATTTTTAATTTTTTTAAAATAATAAATATTGGCTAATTTCAATTTTTGTGTCTTCTCTTAGAGATTTCAGTCTCAGTCTCGACTGAGACTGAGTCTCACATAGAAATCTCTAAGAGAACACACAAAAATTGAAATTAGCCAATATTTATTATTAAAAAAAAATACAAATTAAGTACACATGGATTCCATGCCCTGTACTTTATGAAAAAGCGAGAAAAGACAAGATTTGACCACTAAGGAAGGCGTGGAGTCTGAGCCGAAAGCTTTGAGAAGAATCTAGAATTCTCTAAGCTGACCCCCTGTTCCCCAACGTTCACCGGTTCCAATAGTAGTATAATGATTAACTTCAGATAGTACTTATTATTAATCGTATCGGGATATATTTATTACAATTCAATCGTATTGTCGTATATCCCGTGTTGGAAGAATATGCTGATTGTAAGTCGTCCAGGAGCGCCTTCCCCGTGTTTTGGAAGCTTCTTCCATGCTCTCAGAGTGTTTTTTTGGGCAGAAGCGGTGCATCTTATTACGTTTTATCACAGTGAAAATGTATTTTTCTGCCATTCGGTTGCTTGCAACAGGCGGGACTCGAACTCATAACTTTGAGAGTCTAGTCGGTCTAGTCAGAGGTCTCATACGCCTAAGACCCAACGGTCTTGCCTATTGCACCACTGAGATATACTGAGGGTGTTATATCACCGATATATGGAATAGTAAGCGTCCGATGGATTACCCCGAAAACATATACGAATCGATTCAACAGTCTGCCTTCAACCCTGAAGCTGAGAGGAAGCTCGATTCGTGACTTTCCGGGAATGGGTAATGTAGGCTCTACACCGGCAGAGTGGTGATGGAGAGCACTCCAGCATGTTCCGGTGTAGATTAATTAGGTCAGCCTTAACAAGTCTTACACTGGTCTAACTAATTTCCCCAGGAATCACAAATATATTTACCGTCAACGGTATCTCAAATTGAACTATACAAGCCATTGTGAGAAGACCTTAACCTTGGGGCAGACCTAGGACAAGGTGGCTGAATGAAATTCAGGATCTTGCCTTGACGCTCATTGAGATCGAACCCGAATATCTTCCTGAAGTGGCGGAGGATCGACAGGCGTGGGCTGTAAGCCTTGATGTCATGGGCCCGCGACCCCAATAGGGGTAAGCGGCTGAAAATTATGGTATTTCAAATTCTGTTTCAATACTCCTTCAAGGCACTGTCTCTCAACATCAAGCACTCAGTCAGGATAGTTGCCGGAATATCAATATAATTTTACAACACCCTCAAAATTTTGAGGTGTCTCTTTCGCACCAGCATCATGGGAAATGCCATCAAATCGTCTACGTTTCTGGTCACTTATGCTGACCATCACAGAAAATTTGGTTTGTGGATTTTCATGCTGGATCATGGTTGTTACTTTGGGGATGTTGAAAAGTCCAACGATGAAAAGCTCTCACCGCCGCTACCGCTAACAATAATGATAATGACGTAGAAAGCACAGATGATGGGTGGGTGAGCCACTGACTGGGAGAGGGATTGGTAACCCTAAAGGAAATGTACGATGGAAGATGGCGCGGGAAAGGGATGTCCGGCAAACTATGGAGGAATTAACTATAAATTGTGGGTGAGTTACGAGGATCATGTGTACATAATTCTTGCCAGCGGGTATATACTCTAGGAGCAGCCGCCACGGGAATGTGTACCATAAGTTTTGGAGAGGGCTCCAATTGGGTTGATGGGGGTTTGGTATTGCCGCAGAGAAAATGTCCAATGGGTTCTGGGAAAGTGAGGAGGGTGTCTGGAAAGGTACCTTGGCAAAAAGCGATTGTTAATACATCACAGAGAGACCGTAAAATGGGGTTATTGTCGTGAAAATAACTCCCATTATATTTGAAGTGAGGTACAATGTTTCTCCAAAGCAGCCCCCTAGTTTTTCCCCTATGCAACCCCTTACTTACCAAACCCTTCAAGTTCTCTGGAACAATTTACTATAATCGTCATATTTCATGCACTGAGAAAAAAAACTGGTTAGCATTTTCTCATGATTCATGTTAGATTTTGTGTGAGGCAAAATCTGACAGAAGTGGTAAAATATTTTAGTCCCATTGCGTTCTCTGATTGGCTAAAGCTGAGAATATTTTCAAATGTCACCTAATGGGGATAACGCAGTGGATTCGATTATTTTATCAAATTTCCAAATTTGCTTCAAAGCAATTAATGCCTTATCCATTCAGAAAATGTATATTCGAATAAAAATATTTTATAAAATATTTGACTACACGCAGAGAAATTTCCAAGTATCCAGATTCAATCCCCATGGGATTGTTTCAATCCCACGATTTTTATCTCAAAAATATCCTAAAATTTCTTGAATCCAGAAAAAATGGGATTGAATTTTAGAAACAATGTGATTGATTTTATCCCATAATGTGACTGATTTTTAGAAATCCACATTTTAGGAACAAATGGGATTGTATTCATCGCATTTTGAGATAGAATTTTAGAAACCAGTGCAATTGAATTTATCCGACAATGAGATTGATTTTTGGAAATTCACATTTTGGGAACAAATGGGATTGTTTTCATCCCATCTTGAGATTGACTTTATCGCACTATGCGATTGAATTTATCCCACAATGTGATTGAATATATCCCACAATGTGTTTGTTTTTTATCACATTTTGGGATTGTTTTTATCGCATTTTGGGATTGAATATATCCCACAATGTGTTTGCTTTTATCGCATTTTGGGATTGTTTTTATCGTATTATGGGATTGTTTTTATCCCACAATGTGATTGAATCTATCCCACAATGCGATTGTTTTTATCGCTTTTTAGCATTTTTTTTATCGCATTATGAGATTGAATCTATCGCACAATGTGATTGAATCTATTTCACAAAGTGATCCTTTTTATCACATTTTGGGATTGTTTTTATTGCATTATGGGATTGTTTTTATCCCACAATGTGATTGAATCTATCCCACAATGCGATTGTTTTTATCGCATTTTAGGATTGTTTTTATCGTAATTTGGGATTATTTTTATCGCATTATGGGATTGAATCTATCCCACAATGCGATTGTTTTTATCGCATTTTGGGATTCTTTTATCGCATTTTCAGCATTTGTGATTGATTTTACCCCATTTTTGCGATAGATTTTTCGAAAATATTGTGATAGATTTTATCGCATAATGGGATAGTTTCAATCACCAAATGTGATTGGAGCCATTTCAATCTCACAATAGGATAGAATCAATCCCAAAATGCGATAAAATCTATCACAATATTTTCGAAAAATCTATCGCAAAAATGGGGTAAAATCAATCACAATATGCTCTAAAAGTCAATCACAAAATGGGATTGAATTCAATCGCAAAATGGTATTGGAGCCCTTTCAATCCCAAAATTATCCCATTTTGCGATTGAATCTAGAGCATAATTGCTCTAGGGAACGCGATGATATGCAAATTAAAACACTTCGCGATATCTAATTGATTAAAGCTTTTTAAATTGATAGTTGGCTGGATGATTTGCTAAAGCTTGAAAGCTTTGAAAGCTCTAATAAATCAGATAATGTTATGGGATTCAAATATTTTACCAAATATTTTAATTTGAACACGATTACGTTTTCTGATTGCTCAAAGCGTAAAAGAATTCAAAATTATAGCCAATGAGATAGCGCGATGGGATTCAAATATTTTATTACATTAAATATTTGGATACGATCGTGCTCCCTGATTGGTTAGAGCTTTAGTCAATCAGTTGAGGAAATAAGCATAAAATAAACGCCATTTCTTGATTATTCTTTGCCAGACTTATGCTATTTTTCTCAGTGTAGAAAATATGTATTTCCAAGTTGGAAAATCTTGTTTAGGAAATATGTCCTTAAGTTGATGAGTGACCTGAGTAGAGGACTTTCAAGGTGAATGAGATAATTTTTCTGTTCCTTATGTGATAAAATAGAGAAAATACCCTCCACATTTATAGCTTCAAAGTTAATTAAATCCCCCTATTTCAGCAACTGAGTCACGCAGAAACAGTTTCTCCTAAGACAAATTAAAATATCCCTCTGTCTGCCCTTTCCTTCTCCCCCCACCAATCCCAAATGAAAATCCCTGAAAGTTTCAAGAAATGAATATTGTACTTGAAGTTCACACACAAGAGGAGTCTTGATCATTAAATTTTCTCCGGGTGTGTGCAAGAAGATAAATTCCGGTCGTAAACTAATTTCTCTTATGCCCTTTTCTTCATTTGCAGGATGGTCGTGTCTCCTTCACGACCCACTCACGGGAAGATACAGGAGTTATTTCTCTGAGATCAGCCGGTGACATATCTCTGCCCCAGAGAGCCCCACCCCGAAGAGGACTCATCGTGCCACAGCATGGATCTAATCCACCAACAATAATTCCCCTAACGCATGCCAGGTAAAATATTTTTCAGCATACTTCTTCCTAGAACATTCCATCATCATCATAAATTTCTCAGCAGTCCTTTCGCATCCCTTTAGCATCCCATTGCCCTCGAAAGCTGCAATCATTTTGTTAATCGAAAGGGAAATGTTTATCTTGGACTTTACTAAATATTTTCAGTATTTACTTAAAAAATTCTCAGAATATCTCACAAAACATCTGCGTTTCTCCAGGATTAATATTTTCCATCCTCTTTTGTGCCATTTTCATCCTTAATTCAGAATATTTAATTTATTTTTCTACAAACTTTGCTGATGCAAACATTTTAAGGAAGATTGCAGGAATAAGTAATAGAACTAAAATACTATCCTTATGGAACATTTTTATCTCTCCTTTCAGTAACATCCCATAACCGAAATGATTGAAATCTTAGCAATTTTCTTCAGTATCAGCGATTTTTTCGTATGAAAATATCCTCCTGTGTTTGAGTGAGTCACCAAAAATTTCTGGCTCTCTCACAAACTCAATTTGCAATCAAAGCAAAGACCTAAGTTATTGGGCTTCCAGTGAAAGAGCTTTTCGCAATTTTCTTGCCTTACATTTTATTAGGCACAATTTGTTTTGGTGTTTATCAAGAGTCTGCAATAAGTCTTACTATCGCTTTTTTGCTATCAAACCCAATCTTGGACGTTTTTTCCTCTGCCATCCACCAACTCCTCGAAAAGTTGAGGTCTATTCTCGGTTAAATGGGTGCACCAGAATTCCAATCCCCATCCATATCCTTAGCCCATATTCATCACATTCACACACACATTTTTTCACATGAAATTTATATGATACGAAAGGACCAAGATCCTGCCATTGGTCCCTCTCTATGTTATTTATACTCAAAAGGAAGAGTTTGGGAAAAAAAAGGTTTTATGCTTCAATTTCAGATCACACGATAGGGAGAGTGGGGACTATGCTGGATCCGTGTCGGACATTCAGAGTGTCACATCCCGCCTCAGTACGGTTTCGGTGAGTGTTGTTTATGTGCTAGCCCCATTCGTTTCGGAATGAAAATCAATTTCACATTGGAATGTTTCTCCATAAAATAAACGCTCCAATACTTTGGACATTTTTACTCCTGAATTCTTCAAACAGTCTCCCGGAGGGTGGCCAAAAAATTGTTAAAATGGTGAAGGCGCGTATTTTGGCAAGAGTATAGAGGCTGTGCCAGAACAAATAGACAAGCGCCCGAACCAAAAGCCAGACATCATAATTCAGAATTTTATGAGACACCCTCAACTTGTCCTGCTGTAGCCCCAATTTTTCTTCTAAATATTAACAGAGCACATTTTTGGTGGTAAATATTTTTCGCATGTCGGAAGGCCGGTGCTGCGATGCCAGACAATATCCTATGAGAAGGGATATTGTTAATTTAAACAGTGGTACACTTCGAAAAATTGTGGTGTGTTCTTTTATTAACGTTCTGTAGAGAAAATAGACCTTCTCGTAAGCGAGATTTTCTAGGCATTCATTATTATTTTTTTTTATACAGGGATGGGTTTATCAAAACCATCCTCCTTGAAATCAAGTGCAGTGAAGTTCACTGGATGCAATTCGAACACCTTTAATACCAGAAAAAAACCTGGTGACCTAAAAGGGATTCCCACCCGACACACTTGCATCTTAGAGCGAGTGCTCAACCACTCAACCCATTGAGTGCCCGCGTATTCTGTTCAATATCTTTTCTGTGTTAGAAATGCAGAATTTCTTTGTTCGAAATCAAAAAAAAAAAATAAATTCTTTCCAAAGATTTAGCCGTGTTATTTTTGTTTTTTTTTATAAAATGTAAAAATTTTTGGACTAACATCTTAAACGCCGCACATTTGCAACACTGAACAGGGAGAAAAAAGGTAACCTCTACATGTATATAGAGCTTTTCCGGGACTAAATCTGTGCTTCTGGACAGTCCATAGGGACTGAGTGATCCTTTCACCACGAGGCCACTCGACACGATTAATAATAATAATCACCGAACAATCGCTTCGATACATAACCTATTGTAGTGCCGGTAAAAATTTCGAAAGCTAAAATCCAATTCGGTCAAAAACCCGAAAGTTAAAATTCCGATAGCGAAAGATCTAAAAAATCAAAATCTTGAAAAATCAAAATACCGAAAGTCAAAATCCCAATAAGCCAAAATCTGGAAACACTAAAGTCCTGAAAAAAGTAAATCCCGAATGGGTTGTAATTCCAGAAGCCAAAGTCCAAAATGGATCGAAATATCGAATAGGAGAAAATCCCGAATATGTCAAAAAGCCGAAATCTCAAAAGCGAAAAACCCGCAAAATCAAAATCCTAAAAAGTCAAAATACAGAAAGCCAAATACCCGTAAGCCGAAATCCCGAATGTCAAAGTCATGATAAACCAGAATCCTAAAAAGCCAAAATACTAATGCCGGCTTCAGACTGGAAATTTAGCGCAGTTCCAGAAGGTCTCAAAAATCTAAATAACAAGTAATTTTATTGATTTTTCAAAATCTAATGGATCATTTACCCTTAATATCCAATTCTAAACAACAATTTCCTACAAAATCATACCTGATAAGGAATTAGCCAGATGGCTAAGCCTTAGGGCCCAAATAGACTCAGTCTGATCCTCCAGAATATTTTTAGCTTGTAAAATTTTGTAGTAAAGATTTATCCAAAACTGTCATACACTGAAGGCTTAGAATTATCGATTAGATATCCATTGCATAGATTTTCTTTACCTAATCCTTTACTACTAAATTTTATACGCTAAATATTCTCGAGGATCAGCCTGAGTCTATTTGGGCCTTTAGGTCTGAAACTCCAATAAAAGGGACGAAATTATACAGAGAATAATGTGTAGAATAATTTCCTATATAGAAAATTTTAATTTATCTCCAACAAGCGCGGATGCAATCGTAAGAGCCTCGACAGACCTGAGGATTAGCCGAGAGACGGCTTAGCGTAATTTTATTAGAAATAAACGTCAAACTACATTTATATCATTTTCCACTAAGTCATCTCTCGGCTTAAGTCGTAAGTGTGTCTAGGCGTCTAGGGCATAAGAGCAGCTACGGCACTCTAAAGTCTAAAGAATTCGAGTTTTTGTCATTCGAGATTTAACCTTTCTGGGGATTTTGGATTTTCGGTATTTGACCGTGGCCCACAACCCATTTGCATGCGTTTCGTATTATAATAATAAATAATAATAATAGTAAAATAATTATAATAATAATAGTAAATAATTTTATAAAATTTGAGAAACAAAACTTTCTATTTTACAAGTTTTGACATAGAGAATGAGTTGGAATGCAAAAATTACTCCGAAATTTTGAGATGATCATCAATGAAATTTAGAAAGAACAACAAAAGACTTCACCAGTCTTTCATAAAAGCATATGTTATTTCCCTCACAGAAGTATAAAGAATTAACTTTTAATTTAAAAATACGAAGTGCTTAAATGTTTTAAGGTTAATATTTAATGGCAAAATTTAAAATTTTCAAATTTGAGTTAACATCAAATAACAAATTCGAGTTTTTAGACATAGGTCGATTAAAATCTAAAACTTCTTAATCAGGGAACTGAAGAATAGTTTATGAAATTTGCAAAGACTGAAACCTTTGATGGAAATTTAGTGTCATTTAGCGATATCGTTAATATACAATAATAATAAAAATATTTAACATTTTCATTTAAAGTTTATTTCATGCTTACGATAGATTGGTTCCTTAATTTAAAGATAAACTTATACTTACTTACTTAGATGGTTGCAACGTCCCTTTAACTCTTTCGCGTCTTTAGGGTAATGTCATGACTCGGGGAAAAAAGTTTTTTTGGGTATTTACATTAATTGAAATCTATCTGTTCGTGCACGAAATCATAATAGAAGGATGTAAGATTCTTGGCTCATTTTCTCAAGACTCTAGTTAGATTTCAATTAATGTAAATAGCCAAAAAGAAACTTTTTCCCCGGGTCATATATGACCCTAAAGACGCGAAAGAGTTAAAGGATTGGGCCTCTCGCAATAACCTCCTCCAGTCCTGACAACTCTTCATCAGCTCGCTCCAAAACGTAGCATAGGTCGCTGTCGAAAAGTCTGTCCTATCAGAGGCTCCTTACGAGTTTTCGTAACAATCGACAAAAACAAATATGTAATAACCAGAAAGCAACAGAGTACCATGTTCAGTAAATTAAACGTACGTAAAATTATCGTGCAATTTGCGTCGATTAGCCACCGATAGAGCTTACCGAGAATAACTAACGAGTTGACAATTTGTTGGTAATTAACTGCTAATATTAATGTTCGAACATTATAATTATTCATAGCCGTATTATCACATTTAGTCATTAAGAAATTAATGCAATTCACATTAATTGTCGCTAATACGCTTATAAATGTTTAATATATGTATTTAGATCACTTAATATTAAGTTTTTGATCTAATTGGTAAAAGGGGTGGTAAAGCGTCCCATGTTTTGCGAAATACTCGAACACGTGACTTTGGTGGTATACTTTAAAAGGACTTTCGCATCATTTACCTATTTTAACAGAATAAAAAATTAATAAGAGCACTAAAAAATGCTTTATAATCGCTTCATAATCGATTGGAATCAGTTCAGACTTGTCAGGAATTTCAAGACCTTTCCAACAAGCTCAAATATGAGTCATCCGGTTGAGGGATACACTCTCTAGAACCCATCTAATTTACCTTTTTATCAAAAAATTAGATCAATTATAAAATTAGATCAAATATATTATTTTATTGAAAGACACAAAACGTACACTTCAACGCTCATTAACACAGCAATGAATGGGACTTATAATATTAAAGTATGTTTTAAAACTTATGAAACTACATATATTTCATACAAATTGAATAATAAAAAAAATATAAACACTATCTAACAGAGTTTAACATAAAGTTTTCATAGTCTCTAACCAAACTCGTTAAAATTATAAAATTTATGTAAATGTTCCTAATAATTTTGTACAGTTTTTGCAATAAAATTTGTGCTAAAATTCCAGTTACCTTCCGAGATGCGAAAATTTTGAAATATGCCCTGCTCTTGAATTTTTATGATTCCTCGTGAGAAAGATACTATGCGAGTTTATGAAATTCCGCCCAAACCATCGTCTCCACTTGGTTTTTTTGAGAGATGAAATGGGCGGTCAAATTTAATTAGAACCACAGCCAAATGCTCAAAACTCAAACTGAGCACAATTATAATTTCAGATTGGTACAAATAATTGTACAGCCCGGTACAGGACACTGAGTGGTGGAATTGGTGAATCTCCATCTCTGTCGCCGAGTCCATCATCCGATTATGAGGACGATTTAGCAGCTTCGCATCATGGATTACCTGCTGGTATGGCCAAGAGCAAGAGAACAACGGCGCACAAAGGCTCAACAATTAGCCAGAAGGCGACCGTGCATCATGTAAGCTAATTAAAATAATTTAAACTTAGCCATGAAGGCGGATGATTCTGTAGGGGGCTCAAGAGGTTTCATTTCTTTTCGCTCCTGATTTAAATTAAATACACCAACCAAGGGGCTTTCCTCACTCTCATTCAGTCTCACTAATTTTTCCTCTTCAAGTGGAAAATTGACCATTTATCATAATTAAAATTTGACAGGAAAATTAATTAGTGTTGGTAAAGCTTTTTCAACTCATATTTTTTTATTGGGAAAAAGTTTCGAAAAGTGTATGAATGAGAAAAGTATGGTTTTAGTGGGAAAAGTTTCACTGTTAAATGAATGGAAGTAGTTTTTCTAGCAGTATTTAATATTTTGCAATTCATTGAGGACTCGATGAAGCATTCGGCTATGCATAAGTAATTGAAATTAAAGCGATGTTAAGGTGCGAAAAATTCAATTAAAACGCTAAAAATGGTTTTAAAGTTTCTCTTAACCCTCGAACTGGCAGACAGGAATTGTAACATAAAAGAGTAAAAAGGATTAAAAGGAGATCTGCTTTGAACCTATTGCCAATTCTACAATTCGTTGCTTGAAATAGCAATGGTTGAACCTGCTATTTATTGTGTTACACAACAATTAGGAAAATTACTGATTCGAGCGACGGATTTTCGATTCATCTTCTTGATCAACTTGTTTGGTTATTAAAAATGGTTATTAAATTAAGAACCATTAAATTATGTATAACTAGGGGAAAATGGTGAACTTCTGAATTGGGGCAGCTTTAAAATAGAACTTTTCTTCTATTTAAAAAAAAAGCCTTATCATAAAGTAATTTTGTTTGAAAATTGGTTTGTGGAGTTATATTATATCATGATAGGGTCCAGCTCCACTTAAAAATAGGAGAAGAAAGTACTTATTTTAAATGTGCTTCAATTCATTGGTACCAATTTCACGCTAATTCTCTAATTTTCTTTTTTAAATATGTCTCAAAATTCTCTAGAATGCTTCACAAAAACTAATTATATTCATCTTTTAAAAGAAGACACACTTTAGTCATTCTGTTGACGTAGTATTTAAGACGTTGAACTGACGTCTTCCTGACTTAATGCGGTCTTTCTAATTATGTGAAACCGCACTTGGAATCTTATATGTATTACATCTATTTCTGTTTGCATGTATGTGTCACCGCTAAACCAGAACGTAACCACTATGTAACAGAATGACTAAAGAACTTACTTAGAAGAAAAGTACGTACTTTTGTAGAAGAAGTCTTTGGTCATCAAGTTTATCGTTCTATTTCTTATTTACGGTTTTCTAATCATGCAATTTTTACGAGACTCAGCTCTGACTAAATCAATGTTTCAGACTTACTAAAATTTGTGTCGAAATTACTCATTTTCGCTACTTGGGTCTTAAGTTTTTTTTTCATAACAATTTTGAAACTAACAGAAATCATGCCCAAATTTGACTTGTTCACTTTTCGCTAAGAATATTTCATTTTATTGCTAATTTCAATATGGGCATTTAAATATTATTATCAATAATTTACGTGTGAAATTAAAAAAAACATTTTTTGTGTTTTTGTTTAATCAAAACTGACAATTTTTTTCATTAAGTGATCGGCCTTAAAAATGATCATTAGACCTATCCGTATGACTTAACTGCTTTAAAATTTAAATAAGCGTCAGTTAATATTTATGCCTTTCGCACACCTTTTAAATAAGGAAAAATGAAATAAAAATTTAAATCCCCTTCTTTCTTAAACATTTTGAATACATTATGTTTATCCCAGTCTTTCACAGCTGAAATTAGATTGAACTAAATTGAATTTCGGGTGATGTTTAAAAGAAGAAGAAGAGAACGAAAGAGTGAGAGAGACTTATGTAATTGGATTGAGAAAGAGAGGGACGTGAACTTTGATATTTTGAACTTTTCCTGATCTAAAATATGTGCTAAAGCCATTAGGAAAATTTTTGCTTAGCCTTTTGTTACAAAAACAATAAATTGATCTATCAGATTTCTATGTATCTATCATTTTAAAAGGTGAATGGTTAAAACTATAGACGCTGGTCCCAGAATCGCCACTGTTATAAGATTGAAAAATTGCCGATAATCAGGATGATAAACGCTGGAAGTCCTTGTAAAAAGGTCTTTATCCTTCCGATAAATCACTGTTTTGACAACGAATTACGGAACAACTGCTAAAGTAACAGTGTGGTAAAAATTAAAGGATCAGATTAGATTATATTCTATCCTTTTCAAAAAGATGGATCGTATTTGAACTTTTGAAAGGATCACTAGTGGCTGTTGAAATTTTATATGCAAATTTATCACGTTAGTTTATGTTTTATCACGAACTTATTACTGATACCATATTTCTCTCATCTATGCGAACACCAAAGATGACTTTATCACTGTTTTTGTTCGTTTATTCCGGAGGTAAATAAGTGTCAAAACAGGGACACTTTCAAAGGATCCTCGGTGATCCTTTCATTTTTACCAGTTGGATCAATTTGACCCTTTTATTTTTACAAGTGAATCTTGATGAAATTCGGTATAGGGCGTATAGGGTCACTGTATGACTTATCAATCAAACTATCAGACGGATGGGTGGGAGAGGTGTGGTATGCATAGTTAAAGAGTCTTCTCTAAGCTTTGTGCCCATGTCGAATTACAGTTTTCTGTCTCCTCTCAGAAAGGAGTTATAAAGTAAAATGGTTTCATTTTGTGTAGGATCTACCAGAAGGGATGATGGAGGAGGGGGTTAGTATGCATGGTTGAAAAGTCTTCTTTAAGTCTTGTTCCCATGCCGTATTTCAGCTTTCTATCTTTTCTCAGAAAGGAGTTATAAGGTGAAAATGCTCTCATTTTGTATGAGGGTTACCAGAATGAAGGGTGAAGGGAGGATATGGCATGAATAAATAAAAAGTTTAAAGCATACACTGATCCTATGCCGAATTTCATCAAGATCACTTTAGCAGTTCTTGCGCAATTTGTGGTCAAAACACCAGGAAAAAGGCCTTTTTACAAGGACTCCCAGCGCTTATCGTTCTGGGTCCCGGCATTTTTTAATATTATATCAGTATCTACAAAGTACGCCTACTCTCATCTATGAACCAGCGCCCATATACTTTTGACCATTCTTCCTTTTAAGAAATAGTTTTTATGCTCTAGAACTGTACATTATAACATTGGTCCCACAACAATTCATATAGGTCCCGTTCGAGGCGATTCCAGGACCGGATTTGACTATTCTCCTTTCTAGTCTGCAGACCATTTAAGACCCTGGTTGATCGCACTATTGTTAATCAAATTTCATCACTTGTATCAACAACTCTGCGAACTGACTAATGCTCAAAATATTGTAAAATAATTGTCTAATATTAAAAGTACAACTAGCAATCTTTTCAGAAATTCTTTCTCAGAACTTTTTTCTATAAACACAATAAACAGTTAGCACAGTTGCTGATACAAGCTACTTGAACTCAATACTTCATCGTGTCCGACAAAAGTAACAAATCTTCCAAAAGTGTGGGGAAAATCGTTTGAATGTACTGACTTGAGTACAAAACTCCAAAGTACTTGTTAAAAAATTCCTAACGTTCATTTAAACTTATCCTTTTGGTCTCTATCCTGTCCTCAGCTCCAAATAGCATTAAATAGTTTGTTTGGATGACACTCAAAGTGCTGAATTGTTGCATTTGCATACAAATAGAGGCAAATGGAAAAATTACTCGAAAGAAATGGGACTTTCAGAATCTCACCATTTATTTTGAGGAATTGTGACTCATCCCACAATGCACCGGCTGGAACGGTGATGGCACGAGAAGGAAAATGTGCTTGTGTGCACCAAAAAAAAAGGGGATCGGAAAAGTCTTTCTACTGAGTTTTTCCCATGTTTATTGTCTGTCTGTCTATCTGTCTAACTCACTGTCTGTCTGTCTATCTGCCGACTCACTATTATTATCAAAAAGAGCGTTTCCAACATTTGTTTCTTCTGTTGCAAACTCATTCGTGCCTGCCTCAATACCCAAGTGGAGAGATATAGACACTAATAGCTAAGGGGAGAATGCATCTCGACTGAGATGAAAGACAACAAGAAAATGTTCATAAACATTACCGAAGGGATGGGATTCCTGGCAAAATTTATTCGGACAAAATTATATCAAGTGAAAAGGAGAAAAAAAGCTAACAATTTGCATATCTCTCTGACTATTTTATAAAGAACTTTATGTGGAAAAGCTTTGATGTATTTTGGGTGTTGTACAATTGAGGAATAACGAAGATATGTTGAGAGCTAGTGAAGTACTCAATTTACAAAACTGAAAATACAAACAATAACTCTCCTTTTGCCATATATATGAATTTCTAGCCTGGAGACGTAAGAAGTTCTCCAAAGGAGAAGACAGTCTTTGGTGAAAATTTGAGAAAGTTCAATGGGACAAAGGAAACTTCGAGAGACTTCAATACATCCCAAGAGAACACTGACCGAGGAAGTATAAGTGATCAGGCATTTCCATGTTCTGCTAGTTCCGTCGAGAGTCTCCCAAGTGCTTCTGGTTCGAGTAATTATCCCAAAAATACTAATTGGTTGCACAAATTAAATCTAACTTCAACTTCAACTTCTCACACAGGTACGCAGGCACTTGTTCGACCCGGAAGTCCCCATAGTTCCCTCTCAGCCGATGACCGGAATACCCTTCCACCCATCTGTATAGCTAAAGCTATTGTAGATAGTTTACCAAATCCATATGACAAAGAAGCTCTTCGCTTCAAGGTACATGTCTTTATTAAGTTTTGTTTCTGGAACAGCCAAAGATTTAATTATGGTTCTCAACTTTCCCACAGAAAGGTGATATTATAGATGTAATCTCAATGAATGCTTCCGGTGTTTGGCGGGGTCGGTGCAATGGCCGAATAGGACATTTCAAATTCATCAATGTGGAAGTACTTCCGGATCACCGACGTAAGAATGTTAACAACAAAATTGCATCTTGTCGGAATCCCAATAGCCCAGCTTCGGTTGAAGAACTACTGCTACGGATCGGCCTAAAAGAATATACGTCGGTTTTTGTCCTTAATGGCTATGAAGACCTAGAACTCTTTAAGGAACTGGAACCGGCAGATCTGGACTACCTGGGTATCTTGAACAATGACCACAGGGCTAAATTGTTAACAGCTGTACAACTACTTCACGACATGGATTGTAAGTTTATTTTAAGAATTTTTGAAAATTTAAGACAAAATATTTTTCGAATTTATGCAATCTGTAATTGTTAGTTATCATACTTATTGGCCCCGAGAGGTTTTTCCTTATTCTGGTCTAGGAATATCAAAAAAGTCACAATATCTGCAAGGAAGCAGAAAATCGAAAATTCACGATTTTTGACCAAAAATATCTAACCTCAGGAGTTAATTGGAATCCTGCAAAAAATATCCTAGATTTGGACATCCTTATAGTTTGGAATCATCCACAAGAATCGGATTTTTATCGATTCTAAATAGTCCAAAAAAATTCTTTTTTCCATGGGTACCCAGAGTCCCAAAGAAGACGAAAGAGTTAAGGTTTATTTCGTTACACTTAGCTTTCTACGTACGGCGTATTTCACAATTGATAAACATGTAACCAGTTGACGGCCCAACCTGCTAATCTTATTTTTTTTTTTACTCCTGACATAAGTAATGGTACTATTCCCTTATTTTAGGACATGAGTCCCCTCATGTACTTCTGCGTAATTGACTTTTCTTTTTGTTAGCTCCTATTAAGTCTTCTTGGTTAGTTTTAGAACATGACAAGAACTGAGGACATCCTCATCTTTGGATTGTTGTTTTTGTTATTTGGGCAACTTATACCGTGGCCGTAGATGAGTAAGAGAACGACATTTGGGTTATAATGGTACTCCTTGATGGTAACCCTTTCTCCAAAGACTTCTCTACCCAGTTCCAAAGTACGGAAATATTGGATCATATGCTGTGGTTGAACGGGTATGAAGTCTTTGGGTAAATGACAGTGAAGTAGGAGCGTGGTCAAGGGGTAACTCATTCCCATTATTTCTGACAAGGGTTTCTGGTTTCTCGGGTTTCGCGATGCAAAAATTAGGTTTCTCGAGTTTCGTGATGCAGACACTGGGTTTCTCGGGTTTCGCGATGAAGACACTGGGTTTCTCGGGTTTCGCGATGCAGAAATTGGCTTTCTTGGGTTTCGCGATGCAGACACTGGGTTTCTTGGGTTTCGCGATGCAATTTTTGGGTTTCTCGAGTTTCGCGATGCAATTCTTGGGTTTCTCGGGTTTCGCGAAGCGTTACTCGGACAATTGACGAGGGTTTCTCAATAAGAGTTACCCCTTGAGCGTGGTAGTGTATAGAGCAGGGGCCCATCAAGCCTAATAAAAAGTGAAGCTATTTTTCACTTTTCCTTGTAAAAATTTTGCATCTATTGCTCCTCAACTTAAAGAAATTTGCTCGTAGTTCTTGTATAATTTTGGCGAACATAATGAAATATGTATTTTTATATAGCGTTAAATGTACGATTTCGAAATATATCAGACTGATAAGTCAATTTTCTTTAGGAAAAAACTTGCCAATAGTCTTCAGTGCCTCTATACAAAAACGTATGGAAAAATGAAATGTCGAGAGGCCCCTGGTATAGAGTATTGAGAGTTACCTTAACATTTTACTGCTCTGACCGCTATCTTGTCGATGACCTATCCTTTTGGCTAAGCAATGGGGTGTGATTGAGAGTAATCCATTCCACATACGAGAATAAAATCCGAAAAATAGTGAACGAAAGATCACTACGGTCCTGTGAGTGGTAACCGCTTAACTAAAGGACCTACATTCTTCATCCTAGACCGGTGTTGTAGTGAAATTACTGCCAATCTGGGAAACCTAGAGGGGTATTGTGCTGAGACTACTTCCATACTGGTAACGAGTTTCAATCCTTCTGGGACTGGAAAATGTAGGGAATATGGAAGAGCTTGGTTTGGGAACGCCGGGCCTTAGGTCGAATTCGAAGTACTCCCTGAACTATGACCGGTCCAGGTTAAACTGGTAGGCCGGGATGGGTGCCCACCAATAGTCCCTGCAATTGGAAGCCCATGTTGAAAAAAGAATAGGTCGAGTAAGCTTGATCTTGGTGGTTGTGCTATGTGCTAGTCAAAATTGTAAATGACGAAAAACAGTTGTCCGAGGGCTGGATCAGTCGAAGCTCAATTGGAAGGAGAAAACCTTCCGCCAATCTGATGCACTAATTTAATGTTGCGATATCAAGGTTGGAACGTCTAGCTGAAAGCTAGATGATCAAAGACCTGGAAAGGCAGGTCTGTGATCCCTTATTGATTAAAGAAAGGCGAATTAGTATAATTGCAAGCCAATTGCGATTAGAAGTAACCTGTTTACCAAAGTTCAATATACTTTGCAGTGGTAGTCAGTCCAATCCTACGAACTTGAAGAATAAATGTTATAGTAGATTTAGTAGTAGACTGAGTAGACAAAGCGACAGTGAAAGATAAACACGGAGAGTACCAAAAATTTTCAAAAATCAAATAAAATAGTTTAAAATTAATAAAACAGTGAGAATCCCCGGGAAAGAGTTAGAGCGAATGTGCCAATGCATAAAATTAGTCAGACGTTAGACGTTTTTCAAATACTTAAAGGATTCTAAATTGACCCACTGAAGAACACCCATACCAAGGGTTGAAAGCTTTGGAGAAAAACCAGATTCTTTAAATTTGAAAGAGGAATACCCTTCTGACGAACACCGGAAGAATTGAGAGCATAAAGTTCCTCGTCAGACTCCAAAAGAAAGATAAATGTTACACCTTGACTTATGCTTTTTCCCTCTGTATCCTGTAAAATTGCCCATCAATATTTTGTAAACCTGGTAAAAGAACTCTAGATTTCCATAAACGTCATTGTAAGAAACGGAAAAGGTTTTTATCCGTTCATCGTTATTTGTCCTTAATCAGACCGAATCTAATGGTTTCGCCATTCTATAAGTAGTAAGTTTCTGATTTCTTATACACCTTTTTCGCTTTTTTAGATCCTTATAATACGATTACGTTTTTTTGGAAATCTACGTTCTTGTAAACAAGACTACAAAATATTTGTAAATCATGTTGATCAGTGATCAAATCAGTGATCAGTGTTTTCGGAAATTTTAGGATCCTAATATCCTGTGTTCTTTTCAGCAAATTCCGATGGTGATGTTGCTGGTTCTAGTTCTGAGAATGATGAAGCCCTACGTCGTAATCACATTGCTTCCCTCAAGCATCCATCATCACCTTTTGGTCGGCGTCACTTCCCTCGAGATTCCGGTTGCTATGAAGGTTCCCCGGTCCCTGCTGGATCAGCGACCCAAATAATGCCTGTGGATGATGCTCACAGTTTAGATGACGTCGTAACGCAATGCTCAAATGAGATTATGAAGCGTGTGGAGAACGCTAGGCGTCTCAAGGAAGAAAAGTGCCATGAGAAGGGTCCACCCAAGGGAATGCAGCGGATGGGCAAGAAGGGTCTCTTAGGAGGCAGTGCAGGAAGTACTCCCGATGAGGGTATTTGTTCTCGAGGTGGTGGAGCCCTTAGTGAGAAATCCAGCGATTCTGGAGTCAGCAGTAGTTCGCTGTCTTCGGGTCCAATGAAAAACATCACGTGAAATATATTGCAAAAGTTGTCCAAGTAAGTTTCTTCCCTTCGCAGTTAGACATGCCATGCAACAATAAATGCACGATACAGTTTAGAGCTTTGGCGTTACTTTGAACAATCTCCCCCAATGAATTTTGCCCGAGTGCCTCTTGAGCTTGGAGAATCATAGAAAAGTTTCAAGATTATCGCACTGTGCTAGTGAATCGGTTGAAATTATGCAAATAGTGGCAACAAAATGCAAATGGCACGCGAATTAGTAATAATATTGCAGCAATTCCTGGGCAATTATCCACATATACTTTCTTCGAGAGATTCTCCTGAAAAATCGAGAGTGTTATATGGAGATCTCGTTCATTGGCTAAAATTGAAAAAAGAAGCAAAATTAGCTAAAGAAGAAACAGCATAAAAAATTGCTCTACATTCTGTTCAATTGCACCATTCTAAATGCGAGCAATGGCATAAAAAAAGGAAGGAACGGAAGGGAACTAAATTTGCACATAAAAAGAACAGGTGAAACGTGTCATGAAAGAAGAACACTCTTTGAATATTCATTTGCAACTCCTTGACTAGTACCACTTGTGTGAAAAAAATAACCTTTTTATGCACACAAAAAAAAATAAACAAAACTTGAAACAATAAAATATAAATCAAACTAAGAATTGCAAGTACTTAAGAAGATATAAAACGTTATTTGTCGATATCGCAAATAACGACATTTAACATTGTTTTAACGAACACTGCCATATAAAAAAAGAACCCACAATTTCATCCATCCAAAAGTTATGACTTGAATTAAATATTCTCATTTTACGATCGACTTTGTTGGATTGGCAAATATTTCAAATAAATTCTTATTTAATTATGCAACCTTTTACGACCATTTTAGAAACAAGACCTCCTGCGCAACACTTCTTTTTTCCAAGCGCCATTCCACAAAAACATCATTTTAGAACAGAAAACCAATTGGACATGTGGTTTTCTAACCTAAGAAATTGCGACGTGAGGTTATGTGAGGTTATGCTGAAGATAATTTCATTTAGAACAAAAATCTGTTAAATTTATAGAAACCTACTAAGTTTAAGCTTTTGACAGTAATAAAACGACACGATTATGCTCATTAAAATCACAGCAATTTTCTTTCAATAAAACTTTAAGGTTAGAGGAGGTGGGGCTATATTGAACTGGGGCTACATTGAAAACTCTTGTAAAGTAAAGTAGTTAATGCTCGAACACGAAGAGAGAGCAGTTATATAATCTGCTTTTCCAACTTACCAACGCTTTGGAGCTTAAACGGTTAAAGTTATCAATTTCCGCTCTTTAGTGACCCCCAATAAAAAAAAATTAACCCCTAACATCTTTTTCCCCTAACCCTACTTCATTTTCTCCAGAACCATCTTTTTTGGTTTATTAAGAAAGCAGCACTATGGATTTCTTATATTTTAGGATATGTTTTAGATATCGTCTCGGCGTAAATTTGACCAGAAAAATCTTCAAATTGCATTATTAATGATCAAAGATCAATCACTTTGGAGAAGTAATTTTTTAAACGGTTTCGTTAAATTTTGATATTTTGGAAAGGTATTAAAATTCAGATCCGGCTGCATCAGTCTTCATTGATAATGAATCGGTTAAGTATCGTTAAACTGACTCATTTTTTCGGAAATTAAATTTTACTTGATCTTAAGTTTGTCCTCGAGCTAGAGGTCAAACGATAAGTGATATCAACTTCCGGTCTTCGATGACCGCCCCCATATGTGCACATTATCTCATCCGGTCTTTTTTTAATTTTTTCCCCTCACCTCCATTCATGCCCTCCGAAACCATGTTTAGTCCAAGCTTTTTCAATGATTTTCGAATATGTTTCGGAGGTAGTCCGGATGAATGTTTCGCCCAAACATACTTAAGACCGGAAAAATCGCCATTTTGAAATATTGAAGATCAAAAGTCCATCACAGAGGACAAAATTTTTCAACAGATTTGGTTGAATTATGATTTTCCGGAAAAGTCTTGAAATTTTGAATCCCGCTATGTTATTCCCAATCGGTAATGAATTGCTCAAGTAGATCAAGGACTCTTGAGCGATTTTTATTGATAAGAGCATTCTAAAATGCACACTTCTTAGCAAAAAATTTCTAATTCGGAATTTTTATTTCCTATATGTGAATGAATTTAATCCTTTAATCGGTGATTAACCGATATGCACCCAAAAAATATGCAAAAAGATAACTCATGGATAGCTCTATCTCGTGAGTTCGAGCATTCCGCAGAGCTGGGACGCTTTGCCATCTCTTTTAGATACACAAAACAATTGTCTATCTAAATTAAATAATGGCTAGGCCCAGCTTCTTTTAAAAATATATGCTGAAGAAATAGTATATTCAATGTAAGCCCTGCTCAAAGGAATCCCACCTTCCCCTTAAATAAGGTTAGGTTACCAATTAACCTCACAATAAAACTTAACCATGAAGGGCATTATTTGGATACCAAAATCTATCGGAAATACTCCATTAGGCCGATTCTCTTTTGTCCTAAAAAGCATTGTAGGGTTATGCAGCACATAACCTTCAAAAATCTATTCTAAATTCAACTTTTGAAAGGAAAAAACCTCAAAGTTTTCTTTTGTAAAATTTTAATTGACTTTCAAATATATATTTTTTTTTATTTAAAGAAATTTAAGACTTACCTTAAACAGTAACAAATGAAAGAATTATCGTTCTAATTTTTCCATATTTTTTCGTGAAATGGCAGAGATGTACAAAATGTTGTCTAACTTAACTTTATCGATTTAGAGCAGAATCACATTGACAATAAAATGCTCGCCATAGCCTCACTGTATTTCGTTATTTTACTCATTTTCATTGCAATTCTTACGCAAATTTTCCATTACCGTACTACCTTATCTCATACTCGGTGGTCCTAGGTGAAAACAATATGAAAATTGAAGAAATAAAACTAAAATTCGATAAACGGTGAGCAAAAAACTGTACGAATTATTTCTCTTACTGTTTTTTTTTGCTCACCGTTTATCGAATTTTAGTTTTATTTCCTCAATTTTCTTATATTTTCACCTAGGGCCACCGAATATGAGATGAGATAGTACGGTAATAGAAAATTTGCATAAGAATTGCAATGAAAATGCGTAAATTAACGAAATACGGTGATCATTTTATTGTTAATGTGGTTCTGCCCTTATTCGGTTTCATTATTCTGAAATTACAAATTAAATTATCTGGATAATTCTTGGAGTTTCAGTCACACAGGATATCATTCTGTGTGTATCTGTGTTGGGAAAGTGAATGATTCACGTTGGTAAAAAATAGGTTGATGTATTATTGAATCAAAAAATTGTTAAAGTAACTCGGTAATAAATGTGTTAAAAATAAATATTTTTAATTTTTTTAACAAAGTTCCACAAATGATCAATTTAAAATATAAGTGAACCGATCACTTCAAGTACAGAATCCCTACCCTGGGTCACTTACATCTTAACCTCACTCTACTACTTAATCCTTTCGTCAATTCCGGAAAGTCTTTCAACCTATTGAGATTTAAAAAAAAAATGAGGAAAATAAACATTTTATCGTTTTTTATTATTATTGATTAGATTGAAAACTTTGTTCTTCAATGGATAATCTTAATTTAACACTGTTTTAAGTTTCAAGCACATAAATGAAGAATTGGGAAGGATTCTTTACATCCCCAATTGAATGTTAATTTGCATTAATTACTTAAAATAGTGGTACTTGAAAAATATCAACTCAACAGGTTATGTTACTTTGAGGTTATCTGTCGACGCAACCCCTTATTTTAATGCAGCCCTTGAAATTTTAAAGGTTAAATTTTATTTGATGAAATTGAACAGTTGAGGCCAATCCGACAAACATTGTATGGACGTGTTTTCTTCCTTTTATTCCAACTTAAAAAAAAAGTTTAAAAATTATTTATTCACAATTTCCGTAAACTTAACAAACTTTGAAAGCAATACATAGTACGATAACTAGGACAATTTGTAAATAAAAATTTGAAGAATGAGAAGAGAAATGGAAATCTTAAAGGAAGTCCTCTAACCACAAAAAAAAAACAAAATTATAAAAAAACAACATTTTTGAGGTTATGGATAGGATGTGCAAAGATTTCTAATATAATTTTTAAACATTTTTCATCTCTAAAATCAATCTATTTAAATGTGAGACGAAAAGGGAAATAACTATATAAATGAAGAAGAAGAAAAAACGAATCGTATATGTAGAGTTAAGAAGAATTTATCATATCTGTGGTCGAAAATTAAGATGAAAGAAAAAGAATATAGATAAATGCATAAACATAACAATGAAAAATATATCAATTCAATGAAAGCAACAATAATTTTGCAAAAAAAAAAACTTTTTTACAAGACATTTTATGTATTTTTTCATCTTATGCCTATTTAGCTAGAACTTATTATTTCAATACTTTTAATCTTTTAAATAAAAAGAAAATCTAATAAAATTGCTGCAGTAACTGTTAATGAAATGTATAGTGTTAGTTTTGTACACTTTATCTACAATGTGAAGATTTTGAAAAGAAAGACTATTTGACAGCATAAGTAATGTAATTTATACTTTATATATCATTTTTTATACTGTTATTGCATTTATTTATTGAAATAAAACAAAAATCTATCGCTATTGTACTAATTATAAAATGTCGCCAAAATTTTAATTCACACTCACACGTGAAAAATGCAACCAAAAATGTATATAAAGAAAAATTTAATATGTTATAGCTGTAATATTCTAATATTTCAAATTATTAGGTGAAAATAAAATGAAAAAAAATGAAAGTAGTCATTTATAATAAAATTATATTGAAAGTGAATTTGAGCGGGAGGCATGAACAGATGAATCGAGGATGAAAAAGTTCAATGGATATAAAGTTAAACCTAAAAAAAAAAAGATGGAGCATTAACAGAAAATATTTTATTGTACAGACCACTTAATGATATTCTTTCGAATAGCAATTTTAAAAATATTCTAGTAAAAAAAAATGCAGATGACAGCAAAAATAAAAGAATTATAGAAAAGAAAACTCGACTGATCTGATTTTTTCAGTGTTTTATTGAAAATTAAAAAAAAATGAATGGGAAATAAAATCTAAAAAATTTCGAGCTAAATTATGCAAGACTAATACAATTTTTTTAGGGTTCAAATTGAGGTTGATTGAGTTTCTCTGTCGTACCATCAGCCTTCGAAGGAGTCTCTTCGTATGTGGGTTTTTTGTTTTTAGGTGGTGCTTTTGGGAGGAACCAGAAGGATTGATTGGCACCAAATTGTTGGGCCTCTTGAAGTGTTTCCGGTAGCTTTTCGTAGAGTGTTTCAGGGAGGAAGAGACTTGCCACAGCTCCAAACAGCAGAATAAATCCCATTATCATAAAAGGATACCGGGCATCGAAGTTTGTTCCCTGGGGAAGAAGTTTAACAATATCAACCATTAAAGACTAAATTGAAAAAATATATTAGGGGAGAAGGAGGTAGTTTACGTACACTGAGAAAAAAAGAGGGTGCGATTAACTATTTTTCCTCATAACTTTAACATTTTTAGGTGTAAAAATATATCAACATTTTTTAATGTTAATTTTACACCTTTTTAAGGGTTAAATTAACATGAAAAAGGGTAACTTTTACCCGCAATACACCTAAAAAGGGTAATACTTACACCGATTTCGAATCAATAATGCAGGGTAAAATTAACATTTCCGGAATGTTATTTTAACTTCTTCGAATTTCTCTCAGTGTATATAGGGGAAGTGAGGTACCTTTGAAAGTGGGTCACCTTTTAAATTGGGATTTTTCACCTATTTTTAAATAAAATTGAGCCTTATCGTGTAATAAACTTCTCAATATGTTTGTGGAGCTGAATTATGTCACGGCGAGGCTCAATTTTATTTAAAAATAGGTGAAAAATCCCAATTTCAAATGTGCCCCACTTCCCCCCAATTTAATTTATTTTCACAATTAGTTCGTCGAGCTAAATCATGTCATAACAATGCCCAGTTCCATTAAAAAAAATTGATAAAAGAGTTTTTTAAAATAGCTCAAGGGTTTCAAAAGTGTCCCAACTTCTCTCTATTTTAATAAATATATTATTTTTGAATTTAGATAATTAATATTATTACACAAAATATACTTTTCTTGGCCTGCAAATTGAGAGAAGAAGACCTTTGAATTGAGGTACCATTGATATAGGGCTTCTTTCTGATATTTTTAAATGAAACTAGGCCTTACCATGATATATAATTCAGCTATTCAAACCAATGTTTAAACTAAATTACATTATGATAAAGCTCATTTCTTAAAAAAAAATCAGGAGAAAAAGCCCTATCTCAAAAGTACCCCAGTTCCAAGATGCCCCACTTCTCCCCATGCTGCCTTTTTAACCTAAAAGTTTTACAGTGCCCGCTCTCTAATCCGGATCGTCGTAATCCGGACGAGTTATCGACGGTTACCTTTAAAATCATTTTGAGGTTATGTATGCATGTGTGTTCAGCAATGAAAATGAATTATCCTGTGAAGTTTTTGTTCAATAAATGAAGTATAATAGCATAGAATTCTCTAATTTTGTCCTTTTAAACTTCTTTAAAACTTTTATTCTAATTCTCGGAAAAAAACCTTGTATTATATTTTCAAGACGTTGAACAAATTCAAAAAATCCATCCGGATTACGAAGCGGACATCTGTCAAATTGTCTCCCAATCATCCGGATTACGAAGCGGGCACTGTATATAGAATTTTAACCCTTTAGTAGCCAATGCCTATCCTCACGGGTAGCAGCTAACATCATAACATTTACTGCGGCAATAAAGTTTTTATTTACTTAAAACTACTTTAGTGCCCCCAGTTATAGTCTTACAGTCTTACAAACATTTCTTCTGAAGGTTTAAACTCATTTTGACCCCTCTTTTCATTGCTATCCTCAGTTTTGGGGAAGAGATCAGAGCAAAAGCTTTAAAAGTTTATTGTGGTAAATTCCCATTTAGAAAATCAAGAAAAATACCCCCGAGTTTAATTTTCTTTAGGAGACGTTTTCAAAAATTAAATTTCACTAAAGTTCTCATTTTCTTTATAAGTCACTTAAAATTGTTATTATTTAGTTCTGACTGAGCGTATTTATGAGTGTTGAAAAGACAATGGCCAAAATGGTTCAACCTTTCGCCATCAATGAGACCTATACCATTCGATACACACAGAAAAATTTTGACTCTAAATTTAAGAATATAATAAGATCCTGGAAACTTAAATTGGACGTGAATCCCCGAGGCGTTTAAGTTTAGAAGCTCTAAGCGAAAGAAATGGGCTAGAATCCCTAGCTCTTTCAAGTTAAGAGATCGGGAACTTAAGTTCTGCATTAGCTGGAAAATGAAAAATGTCTACAATTTGCAAATTGCAACTAAAACTAAATGATCAAGGATTTAGAATTACGACATATTGGCATTCATTGGATGGGATTTGAAATTTAATTCCTGGGTGTTTCTGTTTAAGAATTTTCCATTTTTCTAGATATTGGCAAAGGTAACAAATTTTGTTCCGGGACTAATCACAAAAGTATGTTTCTAATTAAATCACCAGAGCATAAAATATGAGTTTAAGAAATGTAACGATTTTTTTTACAAAATTATTTTTATAGAATAACGGTTTATCTTATGTTGGTCATTTTAAGTAATAATTTGTGAAGGATAAGTCAAGAAAGATTTTAATACAACAAATCATAACTTTATATATAGTCTGTATGTTTAGTCTGAAGATTTTGTTAAAATTTTTTGGCATTGGTACACACAGAAAAATGTTGACTCTAAATTTAAGAATATATAAGATCCTGGGAACTTAAATTGGACGTGAATCCCCGAGGCGTTTAAGTTTAGAAGCTCTGAGCCAAAGAAATGAGCTAGAATCCCTAGCTCTTTCAAATTAAGAGATCGGGAACTTAAGTTCAGCATTAGCTGGAAAATGAAAAATGTCTACAGATTTGCAACTAAAACTATATGATCAAAGGATTTAGAATTAGGCCATTTGGCATTCATTGGATGGGATTTGAAATTAAATTCCTGGGTTTTTCTGTTTAAGAATTTTCTATTTTTCTGTGTGTACCTTTTCAACCCTATGATCTTTAACTACCCTAGCTACCTGCATGGTAGGTTCTCTCTTTTATATGGGGCTATTTGAAGCCAATTCTTTTACTCAGCTCACAGAGCCGACAGGAACCAGTTATTTGGACAGAAATCTAGTATATTTATCCTTCCATATGGATCAGTACCCACTTTTAAGTTATTTCGCGTAACGGTTGCAAATGCAGAGAAATTACCGTACATTTTGTATGTAAAAATGAGCTTTTTCTTCAGCTCCATAGACCACATGCCAGAGAGGGGGGGGGGGGATCGTACCATCTTTTGTAAGAAGAATATTTCTGTAATGGAGGCAAAATGATGCAAAGCCTTTAACTGAAAATGAAGGACATTCGAGGATATTTGAGGAATATCTCGGTAATTACAAAGAAAATGGAGAGATAGGGCTACAAATTCTTCCAGGAAAATGTTTCATGAGTTATCATTTGGAAATCGTTCTTTGGCACCGGCAACTTACAATATATCGTTATTGAGAAAAAGAAAGTTTATTAAAAAACAACTACAGTAGACTCTCGCAAATTCGGCTCTTTTACGATCGGACTACTTTTTAATTATTCGGGCAGCGATTACATTTGAAAAGAGGTTGTTGTCATTTTTCAAGTTTGATTATGATTATCAAATGAATCAAATATGTTCAATTTTGGCATGGTTTGTCTTAGTTTTGATGTGATTTTGCATTATTGAGAGATTTCCATACAATTTACGATATATGAGTGTGTAAACTCAATATCTATATGCACATGAATAAAAAATCGTTGCATTTCAAAAAGTTTGTCGCCCGAATTTTTGTCTAATTCGGCTGACATTTCGGTCCCATATGAACGAATTTGAGAGAGTCTACTGTAAGTTATTTAAGGCCACATGCTCGGCTTAACTTTCTACACGACCTTAACCAATTGCATTGTGCACTGCAATCGCTTGCTCTCAAGGTTGCGAGATTTGGAAACGGTATAGTGCGTACAATTGAGCCGGCAGTTCATGGTATCCATGAATTTTGGTTTATTGCGAGAATTTTGCGAACTTTTTGTTCAATGCTAATTTTATTTATGTAGTACAGAGAATCGTCAATCAGAGCAAGTGACACTCAAATCATCCAGGTTTTTCTCAGTCGAGATAGGAAAAATTTCTGCCACTTCGGAGTGAAGGTGTAGGGTAAGTGTGCCAAATTTCGGCATAGTTGCATGGAAGCGTCAAAGTCTCAAGTTTGAAATGTAATATTTTAAATACAAATTGATATTTTTTATTCTTTCTTCTGAAAGAGTGTTGCTTGGAACCTTGTAAAGAGTTTACCGTCTTTATTTACTCTAAAATCATTCTTAATACATTTTAAAATGAATAAAAATATAGACATAGCTTTGGTACCCTATTTCGGCCACCTTCATTCTCATAGTTCCTTGCCCTTCGGGAATTCTTCCAATATCTTTTTCACGTCATCTCGTTTGTCGAAGCTACATTTTTTGTTATTCTTTTGCATTGTATAATCTCTAGAGTACGTAAAATCTAAAAGTTCATGGAAATTCGAGGAACAAAAAAGGTGGCCGAAATCGCAAGCTGGCCGGAATTTGGCACACTTACCCTATGTAATTATAATTTTTCTTTCTGAAAATATTCTAAAATTCTATTCTATCCTGTTCTATATAATTTTCGCTGCAAGAAATAACAAACAAAAATTCAATACTTGAAGGATTACCGCCTTGCCCTATTTTATTTTATTTAGAGGTTTCGAACGTACAGTATACTGTATCGATATGAATTAAATGAGAATCAACAGACGTATATGAATCAATATGATACGTAAAATAACGTTTTTTAATAGATATTGCAATAACCATGATGAATCCGGGACAGAAGGATTTTTTTGAGAATTTTTAATCATTGGTTTGTGTTACGATTTTGAAATCTACACAAAACTTTTTAATTTTATTACGAATGTTCTCTGTTGATTAGGAAGAGAGGCCAAAAAATTAAAAGTATGTAAATTTGTTATTCGTACGCCGAATTCGATAGAATTTGTGCATGGATGACATGCCCTAGTTCTTGTTAATTCGATATTATCAGAATATATGAAACTCACCAGATAGACGATGTATGGACCTAGAACTCCGAGACCATTGGCAATAATTGCACTTACAGAGATTCCAGTTTGCCTCAGGCATGTCGGATATGTTTCCATCGATTGCAAATTAATAGCAAAAAAATTGATGGTGATGGCGAATTTCACAAAAACCGTGAATGATGTTGCATACAAGTCTAATTCGGTATCTGTGGGATACAAAAAAGCCAGAGAGATTATATGATGCGCAAGAGATTCAATTTTGGGGAAAACTATAGGGGTTATTATTACTTTTCACCATGAAGATAACTGGAACGCATCCGAGAGCAGCCAAGAGAAAACCAATTACATTGGTATACCGCCTGCCGATGATATCGCCCATCTTTTGACCAATCACCGATGCTGGCAACTCAATGAAACTCTGCCACAGAAAATTGACGAAGGGATTGCCACCCATGCGTGAAATATTGAGAATAATCGAAAGATAAACGATGCAACAGATTGACCAGCATATCACCAGGAGACTAGCATTTTTAGCTAGGCGCCAACTAGAGAATAGCGATGCAAAGCCATAAACCTTCTCATGACCTGTGGACGGTAGCATCTGAACCAGCAGTTTCTCCGTAATCTCCACATCCTTCCGATTGATTTTGCCTATTTTATTGAGCTGCTTAGCGCTATCCTTGTACCTGCCTCGGTTGGCCAGCCACCGTGGAGATTCTATCATGTACTTGGGGAAGAGCGCAAATATCCCATAGGGCACGGTTGTCAGCGCTATGAACCACACCCAGTCTCTGACCCACCAGAACACCAAAGGCATTATGCACAGACCAACTGTCCATCCAACATTCTGCATCATAGCAATTTGTGCTCGAGCTTCACTGCAAACATCAACAAGACAAATTAAATCCCGCTTTGGGCAATTGGGTGGACATGGACAGAGGGGATGGTGGATTAAAGTACGGATTTTGGAAATTTTCCCCAACATAATTTGCATTTTATTTGCTGGACAATGCATTGTTGAGCAGATCATTTTCATTCATCTCCCGATTTTCAGCTCAAACACAGGGCTTAGAGTACAATAGTACACCTCTACATAAAACTCTAAATGCAACATACCTGTAAAATGGTTTTGGGTAATTTGTATTAAAGCTAGACTGTGCATTTTCAATAAAGAATTTAAAATGGTAATGGAATCATTTCAAGTAGAAGACTGCATGCATAAAAATTAAATCCACGATGGATTAAGAGGGCAGACTTAATCCATCTTATGAACTTTTAATTAGTGAACTTTTGATCAGTCCATAATTTTGAAATTACAAAAAAAATAAAGCACTCTATATGCCAGAAATATTAATAAACTTGATTTTTCTTATTTTTAAGAGAAAAAATCTCAAAATAAAATAAAACAAATATTCTTTGGTCTTTTAATTCAGGCTCCCCCTTTTATGACCTACACAGACTTATACCCTAGACACACTTAGGACTTAAGCCGAAAGACGGTTTAACGTAATTATAATCAAAATAATGATCAGATTACATTTCCATTAGTTTCTGACTAATTATGATCTCTCAGCTTAAGCCGAGAAACGGCTTAGTTAGTGGGAAACTGATGAAAATTTAGTCAAATCAGTATTTTGATTCTAATTACGTTAAGCCGTCTCTTGGCATAAGTCGCAGGTATGTCCAGCACAATAAGCATCTTAAAATGTCTCGCCTTTTTGTTCTCGAAATAGACTTTCAGCTAGCTGAAACAAAAGGCGGCTTAAAATTTTTACCATAGCTAACCCACATAGTTTCCTTAACCCTTTAACGACGAGATACTTTTTACGGACTGAAAATCAACAATAAAAATTAAACTGAGAAACATAATCAATGATACGTCTTACATTTAACCTTGGAAAGTCCAACAAAGTCTGATTCGGTGTATTTTGTGCTTCTATTAACGATAGGGACAAAAATAGCTCAAAAATATAAGTAATTTTTCTGACAATACCAACGAATAATATTTTTCGCTTTAATGAAAAATATTACGTATGAGTATTGTAGTTTTTATTGTCAAAAGGGTTTGCTTAAAAAAATTGGAAGTATAAAAAATAAATAAAATCAATTATGAATTTGAGAATTTAAAAATTCGCCATTTTTGAGCTTAAATATTTACTACATACCAAATAACTAGAGACTTGCAAAAAATATTCTAGATTCCTTCAACCTTCTACTTCACAATTATGTACAGACATAAGAAAACAATAGCTTTAGGTAGTCAGGAAAAATTATTTTCTTTATGGGACACTGGTGTTCCAATCGTCCTTAACTCTTTCGCGTCTTTAGGGTCATATATGACCCGGGGAAAAAAGTTTCTTTTTGGCTATTTACATTAATTGAAATCTAACTGGAGTCTTGAGAAAATGAGCCAAGAATCTTACATCCTTCTATTATGATGTCGTGCACGAACAGATAGATTTCAATTAATGTAAATACCCAAAAAAAAAATTTTTTCCCCGAGTCATGACATTACCCTAAAGACGCGAAAGAGTTAAAGGGTTAAAGATCCAAAGTTAGAAAAGATTGAAAAAAAAATTTTTGGTTTTTTGAACACTTTTAAAAAAATATTGCTTACAAGAACTACCAATAGCTTTTACATTACATATTTGTGCATAAGTTCTATCAATCTGTTGTTCCTTTTAGGAATCTCAAAGAAGAAGTAAAATCTTTAAAAATTTTCCCTCCAGAAATTTTTTAATCAAAATGGTAACTCCATGTTACGAGCGGTAAAAGGCAAAAGATTAAATTTGTCAAAAATATTGACTGATGTAAAAATCATGAACATGACTCATTGCCTCCAATTCACCTTTTTCTGACGCATTTAAGCCAGCAAAGAGAGTAAAAGCAATTTTTGAGTAATAGTTTGGAAAAGCATATTTTCTTATTAAAGGAGTTACATGGGTCAACACGACTAAAGAAATGATATATTTTCTCAATATATTTTTCAGGACAATAAAAAAATATATAAAAGAAGCTGATAGGTGGATGAAAGTACAACATTTAAACTATATTTTCTGAAATTTGCATTTAAAGATTTTAAAAGTTCAGCCTCTAGGACCTTGACTTAAAACAAAAACTTATTTTTCCGTCTACAAGATTTTTCAGAGGAGGTTGATCTGAAATCGAAAACACAAATATTTTCTGTTAGCCGATGAATTAACGAATCCGATGAATCCTTTAACGAAGGATTTTATGTTTAATTGATCACAACTTATTCTACTAGGCGAAACATGGTGTATAATACAACAGAAATGGTATTCTTTTTCATAAAATCCTTCCAAAAATTCAAATTTAATTTTTTTCCAACCCTTAATTCAAGAACTGACTTAAATCATCAGCTAACAAGAAGTATTTGGTTTTTGGATTTCAGATGAACCAATTCCGAATATCCGATCCCATAGAGGATAAATTTTTAAATGGAAATTTTAAAAAAAATATTCCCTCTCTCCCAAAAAAGTCGTACATTCTTTCATATAAAATGTACTAGCAAACGTATGACTTTTTTCGGGACGAAGGGAGTAGTTTAAATGCAGTGCTTTTATATGCTTAAGACTCACGTAGAACCCCTTAAGTTAGAGCAAAATCGTTAGTTCAAAATAACTGGTAAAAATTGGTTAATGTATCCAAGTGTCAGCAACACGTGCCTTTTTTTTTTTGGCCAAGCTGGCACTAATCCCTCAATATGCTTGCTCCTGTTGCCCTTTTCCCTACGCAACGACAGCGCTCTTGACTAGCTGATTGAAATTGTAAAACTGCATAAATCCTGGCATATACGATCTATGATTCAGGATTTCTGCCGTTTACCTGATGAGATCGGTCGTGGTAAGTCGGCGGCAGACGCAACCAAGCATTAATTGAGGAGAAATATATAAATTGAATTGAATTGAAATTGAAAAAATCCATTTGTGTCATTAAAAACTAAGAAGTGATCCTAGGTCCCTTCAAATCAATCCAGGAATGCCAAGATGGTTTATAGTTTTTATTTTTCTAAAAGAATATTTCGCTATTTTTGCGCATTAAATTTTATTATCCCAAACTCAAAAGGTTTCAGTCTAATACGGGCTTCATACCTAAGGCTTAGTCAAATGGTTTAACTGCTCTAATTTCTTATCAATCACGATTTTTAGAAAAATTTAATTTGGGATATGATTTATTAAAAATAAATGACCTATAAGGCTCTCAAAAAACAATGAAATTACTCGCCATTTAGGAATTTGAGACCCTTGGGAACTGGGCTAAGCCTCTAGTCTGAAGACCGCTTAAGACTCCCAACTAGAAATTGTGAGTATTATAAGAAATCAAATAAAAGTGTTATAAATGACCTCATTCCTGTATAGAGTCAAAAAAGCGCGTTTCCCATTCGAGTGCCGAAACTATCAATTCAAATAGAAAAACCTTGGTCTTGGACTAGTTTAAAGCAATTCCAAATGATTTTGAACAAAATTTGAAGTGAATTATGAATCATTTTAAATCTGTTTGTAAACCGGTGCACTTTTTTCATCAAATCAGTTATTTAACCAACAATTTTAATTGCAAAATCACGAGTTGGGGCATTTTTTAAAGCTAGAACTTTTTTTTTAATTCAGACTAAAGTTTTAATTATATGGATTACATTCTTTAATTTTTTTAGGAACGCCTCTTTGGAAAATTTTGATTTGGAATTAAGTCTTAAAGGCAAATGATCCATTAGAATAAAAGGAGTAAAATTGTTTAAATTTTGAGATTTCAAGACTTTAGGAAACTGTATTAAATCTTTAAGGACGAGTAGTATCGGTGTCCGAAAAACAAAAGCAACGTTTCGACTAGAAACTTATTTTGTCTTAATAATTCGACTTTTATTTTTTTAACTTTTATTTTTGGGACATCGGTGTCCCATTCATCAATAGCCCTTTAAGGACGATATGGTAAAAATTAGGGGTCAGAAAAAATCACTTTTTCTAACTTCTTACAGAGTAAAACCTTATAACTAGGCCGTATAACTTTTTTGTTTTGGGACACCGGAGTTCCTAGTTCTTAAAAAGTTAACTAATTAAGTCTCTAGTATGAAACGCCTAATAACGTACACAAAACTAATCTGATCAATGTTTGAGCACTCCGCAAAGCTCTATTTCTCATTTATTTATACGCGAATTAATTTATCTCATTGATTTTTAAATTTTCCATTTCCAATTTCTATTTAATTTTCAAAAAGCTAAATTAAAAAATAACAAATAAAATTTAACTAACAATTTTATATTAATCACAGCATGCAATTTATGGTGAAATCTCGTGCTAAAATTCATAAGCTATATAATTGTAATTTTAATATTGATATTCCTAAATTGGCAATATTGTTGAGTTTATTTCCACATTAAATATATCCGTCCAAATCCCTTTTTGTTAGCTTTATTTAATGAAATTGTGTCATACTAACTCATTGGACATCTCCATGGCGATAATTAGAGGTGACTGGAAGGCAGAATTTGCTGCACAGCTGCCCAAAACTGAAGCTATTGAGAACATAACGAAGGACGATGAGGTGAAAATGGACAGCATTCGGCCAGAAATAGTGAGTATGACACTTATGTAGTAGATTATTCGTCGTCCAATTCTATAAAAAAAAGGAAAAAGAAATCACGTTCATTGTTAATGTATTCCGGAAAATCCTCGAATGGGGTAATTTGGAAAGGAAAATATGAACAAGTCACGCATTCAACGGTTGACATTATGATTGAGGCTCTCGTACGGTCTTTTTTTATAATTTGAATTTATTTCAAGAAATCCACTCAGGGTAAGTGTTAATGCCAGAGAGATATAACTGTTTGAGTAGAGGATGATTTTTGTCATGGGATTGGGGTGCTCTGGGGTTAAATTTCTTGGGAAATATCTCGTAAATTTGTAATAAAATGAAATGGAATTGTGCGGCTTTTCCATTTTCATTTGACATGCAAACATTCAATAAAGTAGCGACTTTGGAAAATCAATCCGATTCCAACAATCCTCTTCTCTTTCTCATTCCTCTCGTAACCCCTTTCCAGGATGTATAGCTTTCATTTGTGTACATACTTTGTCGTTTGTACCACCGATCCGGATATTTGTGTGCCACTTTACATGGTCGCATACTTCCACTTTGGCAATTCCATTTGAGGGAGAGATAGCTTCAAGGAGCACATGGAGAGAACTGACAAGGAGGATCTCTCTGGTGTATGGAGGCAATGGATGTTGGCAATGGGGTGGCAAAAGACGAGGAAAGTGCTATAAATTGTCAACAGCACAACAAAATTGAAATTGGCTTACGTGTCTCCGAGTTGACCAAAGATAAACGTCCCAAAAACTTCTCCAACACGATTGAACACAAATGTATTTGTGACATAAAGATCCTTGTCGCATACCCAATCCTGTTGTGTCACCGCTGTCCGCTCATACCACTGCTTATCGTAGGTGTAACCATGGCCACAGCCTATAAATAAAGTTCAGTAAATTACAAATTCTTATGCCTTTTTTTTACTCTCATTCTCCCTTTAATCCTTAAAACACCCTCAGGAAAGGAATTTGGGACAGAGTCTTCGTCTGTGGTCAATGCTGAAGATTTCGCTTTAAGTAGCTCTCGTTTTTCCAAGGGTTAAGGCCCTTGCAATTTGAGTCATTTCCACTGAAATTTTATAACCTTCCATTAGGTTTCCCATTGAAAATCAGGAGCTTTAAGACCTGAATGATTTAGTCACGTTTCGTGGTGTTAGGAATCAAGCTCGATGGTTCATAAAGAGGCCTTATTTCAAGAATTTGCAAGAATTTAGAAAAAGAAAAAAAATCATTTTTTAGTTGCACAACTTCTTAATAATAGTTATAATTCTGATAACTTGTTTAATTACAAAGATAAGGCTTAGGGGAAGTGCCCATGCTTGATACAATTGGAAGCTTCGTAATGACTATTTTTTTCCTATGTTTCTCAATAAACGTGACACCGCAATATATTTTAAAAACTGGTCACTTTTCCCATTGTTTGTGAAACATAGAAAATTTAGTCATTATGAAGCTTCCAATGGTATCAAGCATGGGCACATTCCTTTATCCATCTTGCAATTGTGATGAAAAATGAAAAAAAAACGGACGAGAGAAATAAATAAAAAGAGTGAAGAAGAAAAAAAGAAAAAAAGGAAATTAAATAAAGAGTTCTTCCTTAAGATCTAATCTGAAAAAAAGCGACTCGACTAGAAACACTATCTATCTTGTAGAAAACTAGAATAATTTCTGCAATTAGGTTCACCCAGGGTATGAATTCTGAGATGGTGATTCCACGTGAGAAAAAAAGCTCAAAAAGTTTCGCGAAAGCTAACATGTGAAAGCTTTAGGAAATACTCACTTAGGGCGATATAAAATCCGTGATTTTCTTCTTGAAAAACTCATCCATTTCAGAAATCATACCCAGTAGAGGAATTCTGTAACAATATGACAATGTCATATGACGAAATCGGGATCAGAAAACCATAAAAGGCTAGTGAGCATTGAATGGTCATTTGAAAGGACTCTATGAAGTTCTTAGTGACTGATATGAATCCGATATTTGTTTAGTTCATATGAATTTTCTACTTGAAAAAATTTAAATTTGTCATATGACATTATTATACTGTTAAAGAGTTCTTTTTTTAATAAGTTGTCTTAATTTTTAAAAAATCAATGGACAGATTTGAAATTTTACAACTTTCTTCAAGTGACAACTAATTTAATGTACAGGGTAAAATATAATTCAAATTAAAACTGCTTTCTCTTGGAGTTCGAGCAGTTAAAAATTGTAATTTTTGTACAAAACTTTGCTAAAAAATTAAATTTATTTATTTATTTTATTTTATTTTATTTTTTTTTGAAAATTAATAAACTTCTCAAGGGTCTCTAAAAAATAATTCCCAAAAGATAAATTTTTGAATAAAGATTTTTAAAAATAGTTTTTAAAAATATTGTTCTTTTTATGCTTAAGATCTTCAATAAAATTAATCTTTGAATATAATATTATCAAAATGAAAAAATAATGTTTTATTTCTGGCTTTGAAATCTTCGGTACATTGAAAATATTTTCTTTTTATTTACTAAGTCAAATTATGAAGCCCTTTTTAACATTTAAGGAAATTGGGTGTCCCGTCACCCAAAAAAGGTTACGGTCACCTAATTTTTTTTTTACTTTAACAAGTCAAAAAATTATTTTTAATTACCCCCAATTGTTGGTCCTTCTCGTCGCTAAAGGGTTAAACCTTGAAATTATTTTAAGAATTTTGGAAATACTTCAAAAAAAATTATTGAAATTAGAAATCAATATTTTAACACTAAAAACATTCATCTTAATTATTTTTCTATCTTATTGTCGTAGAATTGAACTTTTAATTGATAATCCAGTTTAGTGTTAAAGACAAGAGCGTTTATTTATTAAAAAATAAATAAAATATGATTTCTTAGAATTTTTTTTTATTTTTAAGTTACCAAATCTTATGAACACGATCCAATAAAATTAACCTAGTATTAAAATTGGTATTAACAAATCTTTGGATTCTTAATAATTGAGAAAAAAGTCATAAAACAATTATTTTTTAGATACGCCGAAGTTTGTTTCTCACTCAGAATGTCAGCTCTGGGAATTCTGTTTCTGATAATTGCGGCCCGTTTGTATGCATTTCTTCTTCTGTAACATTTAACATTTTACTAAAATTTTCTTCTCTTTAATTCGATCACAGATTTTAATTAATTTCAATTTAAAACAACTTCTAGAAAAGGCAGCAATTTCCTAGAGTTTTGATTAAATTTGTTTAGTGAAAAACCAACTGAATCCAAAATAAAAAATTGGATAAGTTTTAAAAAGGCGAGAAAATAAGAAAATATGAATTTGCGAAATGTTTATCCTAAGAAATATCAAAGCAAAACATTTCCGAACATGTTGAGCACTCGATTCAATTTTAGAATGAATCAAATAAACTAGGTAGGGGAGGGTGCGGTAGTTTCACGCATGAATTACTTACGAAAATAACCATTTTTAAGACTAAAACTAGGTATTTATTTAGCAAATGTTCTTTATATTTTCACATAGTCAGTACCCAAGAGAAATTAATCGAACATAGTTAATTTGAACATGGTAGGTAAACTGCTCCACCCTACCCTACTATTTATTGGCATTGTATAAATGAGCAGTAAAAAGTTAAAATTGAGAAGTAACAAAAAAATTTGAAACATTGATATTATCGTCCAAATTTTGGCAAAGGGAAATAAAGGTCTTTTCATTCTATCTGGAACAATTTTAAATGTTAAATATATAAATTAAACTCTTTTTGTAAAGATTTAAGTTTTTTACTGACCATAATTAGATATTTTACTGCGCATTTTGAATTTTTACTGCTCGTTTGTTTTTTGTCCTATTTATTTTTGTACAAATTACTAGTATTTTCTTCTCGACGATAAGTGTAATTCTCTAAAATATCATCGACAGAGAGAGACAGTGCAATATCTATATGCACTAAATGTATCAAATGTATTATCATACATAATGTGCTACTTCAATAAAAAATGAATATGTTTTTTAGCGCTTTTCTGTTCACAAGTGCGTCTGCACTATCGACTTTTCTTTGTATTGGTTCCTGTCACGACTCTTTGATAACAGTCTAGACAGGAATCAACATAAAGAAAAGTCGATAATACAGAAGCACTTGTGAACAGAAAAGCGCTAAAAACCTATTCCTTTTTTTTGTATTAAAGTAGCACCATATTTTTCGTAAAATACTTATTATTAGACCTTTTTCCATTCATTTATTGTAATCCCAAAACCATATGATAAAATATATCGACTTATCTTTTAATTAAACATGATTTTCTGTATATTATGACCCGTCTAATGAAAATTTTTTGATTTTATATTTGTTCTGAGGAAAAACGATAATTAAAGCATTTCCTTCATTTCGTTTAAGGGCAGAATCACATTGACAGTAAAATGCTCACCGTATTTCGTTAATTTACGCATTTTCATTGCAATTCTTACGCAAATTCTCGATTACCGTATTACCTTATCTCATACTCGGTGGCACTATATGAAAATAATATAAGAAAACGAAAATTCGATAAACGATGACCAAAAAAATTGTACTATTAATTTCTCTTGCAGTTTTTTTTGCTCACCGTTTATGGAATTTTCGTTTTATTTTTTCAATTTTCTTATATTATTTTCACCTAGTTCCACCGAGTATGAGATAAGGTAATATCGTAATGGAAAATTTGCGTAAGAATTGCAATGAAAATGCGTAAGTTAACGAAATACGGTGAGGCTACGGCGAGCATTTTATTGTAAATGTGATTCTGTCCTAAATTGTCATCTTAACGTATAACAAAATCTTATTAAATTGCAATCCAATATTTAAATTCGTAAGTAATGAACATAATATAAAGATAAGGCCCTTATTTGCGACCGTTGCAACGTATCCAATTAACATTTGAAAATTTTCAAGTAATCCAAACCCTAAAATGAGGATAGTACACACCCTCTTTGAGATTTGTATTGCAGATATTTAAGTATTTCATGCTTATCGGGGTGAGATGAAAGGGTGAAAAGCCCCAACACGATTCAGTCCGATTTTCATTTTAAAATTCCAAAAATCCACATTTTATTACACGTGCAATGGTGCGAGAAGGAGAAAATGTTTGCAGTGATGACAAAGGCAAAAGGTCAGATTTGCTGTAAAATACTCTACAAATTCCAGACTTCCCATGTACATTTGTTAAAAACCAAATGGTAGGGGGAGGTGTGCACAGGACACTTTTCACTCTCAGGCGACTTGTGGAAAACTCCCTTTTTGTCCAAAGAGGAGAAATCCCGACAAAACCCTCACCATTTGAAGGAAAGAATCGAAAATCATTCGGCGGAAAATGTTTAAATGGAATTCATGCAAATATCAAGGAAAAAGAAGAAAAATAGAATAAGAAGGAGGTAAAGTCGTCCAAGTTCTTGAGTGGAAAAAGTGTCCTTTCCCTCTTTCATTGAGAAATTCTTGTGGAATAAATGGATATTCTTTTGCAGCATTTGATCTTTGAATACATTTGTTAGATTTGTTCGTCCTTGCAAATTGGATTTTGGGTAATTTTAATATTTTAATTTTAGTTTTTTTCTTGGTTTTTGGGTAAAGAAAAGAGTTTGCATTTAAAGTACTATAAATCGTTTTATCGGGTCTGCACTATTCTGATGCAAAATTAAGATAAGTACTGGAGATTGCTCCCTCAATGGGCTTGTCAGCACTTCCGGAGTATTATCTGTGGACATCAATCTAATGATATTTGGGATATTTGCCATGGTGTGTTTGTGTTCTGCAACAGCCTGAAGAAGTAGCCTGAATGGGGAAGTGCTGGCAAATTTCTATTGATGTTGCTCTAATCGATTTTCTAATCGTATTCTCATTACCCTTGGTATCTTGTGCACTTGAGTTGAGGGTGTTACCCAACCAAGCAGATATTTGAACTGCTTGAGCATATACAGAATCTTCAGCAATGGCCACAGTGAGAAAATTAATATGGAAATTGTGTACAAAGGGACAGATAATCCTAACCGGCTTATGTAGGTGAGATTCTTAACGTGAGCTAACTCGGAGTGCATGCAAATTCGATTTGGAGCTGAAGTTGGGAGACGCCATTCAGTTATCTTGAATCAAATTCGTGAAATTATACAAATTTTGTATATAAACCAAAATATCAAGGATTTGGATGAACTGACAGAAAAGTGTTATATGGGTGAAATGTAGACCAGAATGTTCTCTATAATTTTGCCGTAGAACTTGAACTCATCGATTATTCAGAAGCCAAGATAAGCGAGGTTTTTTGTTTCTGAACTCGTTTTTTTCATCCAGAGTGCCCCAAGTAGTCATTTGTTGAACTTCAACTATATCAAAGAATTGTTGTATTTTGCGAGACTTTCCATTTAAACCCCTATTTTAAGTGTCTTGGTGGAGTAGAGGCAGTCAAATTGGCATCTGAGTGATTTCAAAGCGTTATTATTGGAAAAATCAATTTTTTCACACTTAAACGGCAAAATCGGAGTGATAGCGTAGTCTGAGTGGAAAATGATGTATGGACGAAATGTAGAGACAAATGTCCTCTACAATTATGTCGAAGTAATCATCAAAATCGATTCAGCGACAGTCGAGATAATTGAGGTTATGTGATATTGAAATTGGTTTTTCGACTGTGGCGCCCCTGGTGTTGGTCCCACGAAGTTCAAATATTCTAGAAAGTTGTAGCATTTGGTGAGATCTTTCGTTTAAGCCCTCATTCATCAAAATCGGTCACATAGAACCGGAGATATGATTTTTTGAATTTCGTGAACTTTGACCCCTCATATCTCCGGTTCTATTGAAACCACAGCGCGCATACGCACCATTTTGGAAACGTCCTAGACTGGACTACAACATACTAAAATTTCATTAACTTGCACAATGCCGTTTTTGAGAAAAGTGACTTTGAATTTCGATGAATTTTGACGCTATCACAGCGCCACCTATGGTGACTTTTTGAACTTCCATCTGAAAGTGCTCATCGAGACGAAACCAAAAAGGTAAAATTTAGGTCGCTATGTTAATTAGAACCGGAGATAGAGGCCGGTCAATGTTCGAACTTTGACCCCTTATAGCTCGGGTCAGGGGTTTTAGATCGACTTAAGGTTTTTTTTGTTTGATAGGTATAATCAACGGCTACAACATACTAAATTTTCAGCCCGATGCACAATGGAATTTTTGAGTTATTTAACTTTTAAGATTTAAAAATTTTCTTTTTAAAAAAAGCGCCCCTAGCGGTGGTTTTATGAACTTGCGATGTTAGAAGGGGAAGTGGCATTTCACGAGAGCTTTCCAAAAAGCCCTCACTTTTTAAATTCTGACAATTAGAACCGGAGTAATGGCCATTTTAAGAAATTTTTTTTGGACCCTTATAGCTCGGGTCAGGGGGGTCGGGGGACCTTAAGTTTGGTATTGATGGAAAGCTCTAAGGCCCAGCTATAACATACTAAAATTTGAGTCCGCTGAATGCCATAGGGGAGGAGCTATTGAGAAAACAAAAAAAGGGGGGTCTTCAAAATGGCGGAAGGAGGGGTGGGGGGTGGGGGGTCTATGCACCAAGTTGCAATTTTCACCCGATATATAACCTTTGCCGAAAACCGCAAGTCGATATCTTTTTTAGTTTAGGAGCTATTAAGCTCCAAAGAGCGGCCGGCCGGCCGGCCGGCCGGCCGGGAACGTAACTTAGCCACATATATATTCGGAATCAGGAAGTGGCGAAACACATTTTGGCCAAATTTGAGGTCGATCGGACGACATGAAATTTTGTTAGGATTATAGTAGGTGAGATTGTTAAGAATCTCACCTAATATACGTACTAATTGTCTCATTGAAAACCTCTTCCGGCTTCGTGGTATTTGTCCAGATTTCTTGGACATCGGCACCAGTAACATTGTACATCTTGCATGAGCTCAGCACCTCCATTCCTCGATTGTCGTACTCCCTGGAATGAGTGGAATCCTTGTTAGACATTGTACACCAAACATAGTCTCTATTTTGATATTCTACGGGAATTAATACGACATCGGTCTCATCCTCAGGCGTATGGGATGCTTAAAACAACCTGAGGGTGATACCAACATCACATGGAATTGTTATTCATCCAGGAAATTACCAGGAAACCTGCTCAAGGGAATTTTGAAAGAAAATCTTTACTGCCAGAAGTGAAATATTTCGTTTTCATCACATGCTGTACAGTGCATCTTTCTATAAATAAGTCTTAATTAAATATAGATAAATGCAGTAAATAACGACTGTTGATATTGTTCAAATTATTTAACCATGTCAAGATACTGCGATAATGCTCTAATCTCTAAAAGCATCCAAAGATTATTGCAACATGTACAGATTTTTCCAGAAATGAAAGGTTAAGAGGAGATACTTGGGATTGTCATTAAGCTCAAGAGTTTGAAAATGATCACAATGATCTAATTGATTGCCTGTGAAGTTAAGAAATTAACCTTCGAAATTGAAACTGAAAATGTAAATAAGCCGAATGAACAATTAGGTCAATTGATTTAGATTACTTAAATTCCTAAATGATAGTCATTTTTGTAAAAATTCAATTCTTCTAATTCTTTTAATTAGGGACATAAATATGTCTGTGTGAAATTCTAAATGATCAGTAAAAAAATCAATTTAACAAAATTAATATGATATATAAGAGAAGGCCGGACATATTCATGTATTTAATTTTTTCATAACCCTTTTGTAACATGAAAATAAATTTTTCATATTAGGGTCGAAGGAACACCTCTTTGACAAGGAACCCCTATTGTCACTTTTGTGAAAATCGTGAAATTTATTTAAAGTATCTAATAAAATATAAATAATATTACGTTTATCCCTTAGTCTACGTTTTCTGATGTGATAAGGTTATGTGTTCAAGTTTCATATTCCAAATGGTATAAAATTGGGTATCAATAGGCCGTGACACGACTACTCAAAGTGTCAATAGGTGTTCCTTTCACCCTATAATTTTTTTTTTGGTTTTCAATATCTAATTAAATTTTGTAGAGCAAATCTTTAATTTTAATTAATTACTTGAAGAATTAAGATTATTTTCTAAGTTCAAATATACGTGAAAATACCCCACATTATATGCTTGATAGACTCTCGCTTCAAAAGTAGAAAAGAATCGGATTTTGATTATTATTAAAACTGTTATTATTCTGTATTAAAAGTTTTACAACTGTTTTTTTTTTTTTGTAACTGGTATGATAATATTTATAAAGTTTTCTTTATGTATATCATTTTGTTTGCAATTGAAAAAATGCAGAAAAAATAAAATCTAGTCGCTTTAAGCATACCCGATCAGTTTAAATATCAAAATGAACTCTGACACTACGAAATTGATGACATAATCTTTTAAGAATGATTTGGTCACTGGTCCTCCACAAAAAAAAATTTTTATCACTGATCTAAAGTTTTTTTTTATTATTTCACAATCGCAATCTGGAATATTGTAGGAATCTATGATACTTTTGAAATCTCCAAATATTTGCTATATAATAAATATTTAAGTTCAAATTTCGGGATTTCAGGGTTCGGGATTTTGACTTTCGTGATTTTGGCTTTCAAGATTTTGGCTGCCTCTGCGTTCATTGAGACAGGAAATACACCGAATCAGACTCTGTTGGACTTTTCAAAGTTAGATGTAAGACGTTTCACAAATTTTGTTAATCGGTTTAATTTTTATTGTTGATTTTCGGTCCGCAAAGTGTTTCGTCCTTAAAGGGTTAAAATGAAAAATTCTGAAGTTCGTTTTTTACTAAACACTATTCACACGTAGTATGCTTGACACGCAAGAAGGGAATCTCAGTATTATCCAGACTCTTCCCCGTTAATAAGGATGATTAGGAATTGGCTTTCGTTTAACCAAAGCAACAAAAGTGGCGCTGAATGATCTGGACATCCAAAAGACATAAATATTTCAGAAAATGTTAAAAAATCAGTGATATTGTGTTAACCGATCATTAAAGTAAAATTAAGCGAGTTGGCTATAAGATCACAAAGTTGTCATATGACCATTTGTTTAACATCCTATAAGGGCTTCAGACCTAAGGCTTAGGCATGTAGTTTAACTTCTCTAATTTCTTATCAATCGAGATTTTTTGGAAAATTATCACTTAAGATTGGACAATATGGGCAAGTGATCCATTAAATTTTTAAAAGACAATAAAATTGGTTGCTATTTTGAATGCCGAAATCATCGACAACTGGGTTAAACCTTAGGTCTGAAGCCGGTCCTACAGGATAGGGGATGTGCGCTATCTTCGGAAGATCCAAGTTTCGAACAATTGATTTCTTCAATATTTATTTAATAAATTTTATCCATTATAATATTATATCTCAATACCTAGTCGTATGCCTCAAGTTTGCTGAATAGAATTATGTATCTAAGTCTAATCCATTACAGTAAGAAAAAAATAAGTTGTACGAAGCTTGAGTCATCCGAAGGTACCGTGCTTTTGCCTGTTTTAGTTATGAAAAAGCTCTTTGTGCGATGGCTGCCGCATTTGCCCCCTTTGTACCAAAAGGGGTACAAAGGGGGCCTACCATACGAATCAAATGGGAGTCAAAAACAAATACAGAAATATTGAAAGTAGGGTCGAAGGGACACCTGTGTGACAGGGTATACCTATTGGCAATTTCATCAAGATATTAAAATTTATTGAGTAGTATATGACATTGTCTCATTAATCTATTTTCCTATAAGGAAAGGTGTACAAATTTCATTTCACAAATCGTGACCTCCAAATAAGACTATCGTAAGTCTACTTAAAGTAGTATAAAAGGTGGTTACATTCTATGCAGAAACCTTAAATTCTAGGACTCTAGGCAGAAGACTCTATGCAGAAACCTTAAATTCTAGGACTCAAGCTTCGAATAATTCATTTTTTCAATATGTTTTAAATTATTTTGGCCCATTATAATATTATATTTTAATAGTTGGTATAATACCTCAAATTTACAAAAAGAGCTATGGGTGAAATGCATTAAGAGCATAGAAAAAAAATTGTGTTGTCTTAAGGGACCGCGCTTTCCCCTACATAAAATTTATCCGAAAAGCTTTGCGCATTTTCGAGTATTTTCGAAAATCCGAGCTTTAGAGAATTAAATGCTAAACCTTTATATTTATAGGAAATATAAAACGATATATTATTTATCTATCTAAATCGGGTTTTATTCGAAAGTTAAGTATCTTACTCTTTTCTGTTTCTAATTTATTCGAAACATTTTTCAGATAATTAACTTAAAAAAGAAACTAGAGGGGATTTCTCAAGAGACCCAATGGGGCGCGCGGTACTATTCGAAATACTGCTCTTTATGGAGGTAGATGAAATGTTCAATGCTCTGCTTCATTTAATGACACTCCTGATAAATTGATATTTTTCTTTAAATATTTGACAATTTTATAGGTTCATTACAAAATTCTAATTAAATACTCTGATCTTGGAATGCTAAAGTGGCAAAAGTATTGAAAAGATAGACAACTTTATTAGCAGTTGCATCTAATGGGGCATGGCTTTGAATAGTTCTCCTACCCTATCTGTAAAATGTTTAAATTTAAATGTTTAAAGGTATCCGTAAAATGTTTGTATATGAAATTTTCTAGTTTACCTGGGCAGAACTATTCGTTTCCATTCTTCTAGTGTTAAATTGGTATTTTCGCGACCGGGCACATGGCAAAAATGATCTGGAACACTGAGGGCTAAGATAATGTTCATGGCGGCCATCGAGGCGAATATAATCTGTCCAACGTTGAAGAGGTAGTTGAAGCGCTTCTGGAAAGCTCCCCTGTCCCCAACCATGACCATGATCCTATCGAAGACAGCATCTTCAGCTTCCGCCATTTGTGTGCTCCAATCGTGTTCGCCTTATCGTGTCTAATGGTGAAAACTTTTCCTCTTGCTCCCAGTCACTCGTGCAAGGATTTTCTGCGTGTATAGCACTCCTCAAGTATCTGAAGAAGAAGCCAGAAAAATGGTTCAGTGGGTGGAGGTTTTTGTGGCGCTAAAGAAAAACTTTAGCTCCTTTTCAGAATAAAGACGTTGGGAAATGCTCTTCCAATGATGGCTCAAGTGGGAAAATCTTGAAAGAGGAAGAGAGCATAAGATAACAAAAATATTTAACTTTTCGTGTGTGATTCTTTGAGATTGTGTGCCTCTTCACATCAACCAGGTGAAAGATTAAGTTCTCTCCAACTAGTGATTTATGCCCACAGAGCAACAGAGAGAATGGTTGAGAAAAATGTTTCACGAGTCGTCTATTTTCTTAGAAGCTTATACTCATTTTTCCATCATTCTGTTAGTGTCTCCTTGGACAACACTCAAGCCAAGGGGAAATATGACTTCCCGCATATCAACACTACTGTCTCAAGCTATAATCCATTGACTGACGATTCCTTACGTCACAGATTTTCCTACATGTGCCACTAATACTCTTAGGTGACTCGCGTGTTCGGGAAATCTTGTGATGTGGATAAATATTTTGTGAAATTACAATCGCACAGATGCAAGTCAGGAAGTTCAAGGTCTGAACAACATCACACCAAGGTCTATTAAGCTGCGTATTACGGCCAATTTAACTCGATTAGGGCTCTAAGATAAATTTAACACCAAGCTTATCTCTGTACTGACAAACTCCATGAGAAAACGTCCCACTGAGAAAGCTCATTGGAGTCTTTGGATGCTTTCACTGAAGGTCTTTTGTAAGCTTTTGCAATAAAGAAATCCCTTATTTACAGTGGAACAATGCCATTGTTCTCTCTATTACACATCAGCATATTAAATCTCTGTCGATAGTACAATTTAAGCACAATCCTCTTTTTCAGAGATTTGCCAAGAAAAGAATGATTTTCCGGAATTTTAAATAGCTTAAAATTATATTTTAGTGGACGTTGCTTGATCATTTAAATTTAAATTTAAATTTAAATTTTTATAATCAGTGAATATTTTCGATTTTATATACAAAATTGTACAAAATACGAAACAAGGAAAATTGAATGCCAAAATATTAAAATTTCGTAAGTATATTTTTAAAATTAGTGTTACAAATAAAATATCGTCGAAAAATGTCAAACATATATACACGTGTTTAAAGTTCATTGTATTGTATATATAAACGTTTTACCAACGTGTTATTTGCTTTCTAGATATGTTTAAAATAATTTTTTGGACTATTTAACTTCTTTGAAATCGTCTACTGCGAAGTAGATTTGCGAATAAGACAAAAGCTAAGAAGAATTAAAGTCTGCGTTTCATAACCTTGGTATCATACCTGCTCATTAAAATCTTAATTAAATTTACACAAATTTTCGCGAATGTGTGTTTTGTGGCTTTTAATCATTTGGCATTATATTTAAATTAAAATCTGTTTATTGATTAAATTAATTAAAGGAGAAATATGTTTTAACATTTGAAAATTAAAAAAGTATAAATTAAAAAATCTGTTAACCCTTTAACGACGAGATGTTTTACGGACTGAAAAATCAACAATAAAAATTAAACTGGGAAACATAATCAGTGATAAGTATTACATCTAACCTTGGAAAGACCAACAGTGTCTGATTCGGTGTATTTTGTGCTTCTATGAACGATAGGGACAAAAATAGCCCAAAAGTAGCCCAAAAATTTAAGTAATTTTTCTGACAATACCAATGAATAATATTTTTCGCTTTAATGAAAAATATTACGTATGAGTATTGTAGTTTATATTGCCAAAAGGATTTTGCTTAAAAAAATTGGAAGTATAAAAAAAAAATAAAATCTATTATGAATTTGAGAATTTAAAAATTCGCCACTTTCGAGCCTAAATATTTACTACATAGCAAATAGCTAGAGACTTGCAAAAATATTCTAGATTCCTTCAACCTTCTACTTTACAATTATGTACAGACATAAGAAAAAATAACTTTAGGTAGTCAGGAAAAATTATTTTCTTTATGGGACACCGATGTTCCAATCGTCCTTAAAAGGTTAATGGACTGCGGAGAAAAGATTGCAACCAACCGTCTAAACAATCACTGACTTTAAATTCTCTACATTTAAATTTTTTCGAATACCATTAATTTGTATAGTGTGACTGTCTAAGAAAAGAATTAATAACCCAGAACTCAAATCAGAAAAAGGATTAATAGAAAATATATTATTAAAATCGACATAAAGTTAAAATTTCTGTGTAAAACTTTTAGCGCAATCTTGCTATAATATTCCATTAAAAAGGGGCGGCAGGCTTTGCGGAATGCTCGAACTCGTAACTTATGACCTCTACACACTAAACAAATTTATGTCCATATTGAAGAGTTTTTTCTACACAAGCGTAGAGAATTTGCTTCAATATGGATGTAAATTACGCATAATTTACTATTTCCGGTTCTCAGCCGATTTGAACCGATTTATAAATCAATCAAAATATTACTCAAAATATACCTTAGGAGCATAATACTTAAATTTCGTATAAAAATTAATTATCGGTTAATTACCAGTACATTTACAAAAATATATATTTTTGTGTACTACTAGACATTTATTTATACTATCCACACTTTTTATTTAAAATTTATATAACACTACTCAAAATGTGTAGTACTCCATCTACAAACCAATGTTTTTGTTTTTGGGATTGCTCGAATACGCATCGTGTAATTTTTCGTCCTTATACGAAAATCGAAGGTTGAACAGGTTCTAGAGAGCATAATTTTCAACCGAATAGTATCATGTTGGAATTCCTGACAAGTCTAAACCGATTCCAATCCCTTATAAATCGGTAATGAATCGGCAATAAACTGGTTACGAAACGATAAGTAGTTTTCGTTGTTAAATAAATTTTTCTACTCTTATAACTATTTTGTGGGAACACTGGTAAAAATAAATGGATCACCGGGGATCATTCGAAAAATGTCGATTTTTCAACACGATAATAAATAATAAAAACAATGAAAAGTCATCTTTAGTGTTTGTTTAGATGAGAAAACCATGCTCGGAATAATACGTTTACGACAAAACATGTACAGTGCTGTCTCGCTATATGCACAGTTTGGGTACTTTTTTTGACAGTTCTCTCTCTGAATATGCACAACTTTTTTTGAAATTCCCAACGGTTTTTTTCTTTCTTTTAAAACATTATTATTTTTTTATTGTTCTAGAATTCCCCGTGTTATTTTAACTATAATATGAGACAGAAAAAATAAAATTAAGATAATTAAAAACGAGAAAAATTTGTTACCAAGAAAATAATTTTCTTTATTACTTTGTCAAAATGTAAACAAATTGATTTTGAATGCAACCGACACAAAAGCTGTGCTAATAGAGAGTGTGCATATAAAGAGACAGAACTGTATTCTCATGACAAATCAGCATTTTAAATTTTAAATATGATCCATCCATTGCAAAAGGATCAAAACGATCTTCTTATTTTTACCATAGTGAATGGTACGAGTTCGAGCACCTCACAAAGCTTGAGGCGTTTTGCCACCCCCTTTTTTATTCAATTTCTTTACATAATGTAAAATACATTAAAACTTTAAAATTTAAATAGTTTTCGTATAAACTTAAAAGATTTCAATTTTACGGTTTATTTTATAGGGGGTGATCTTTTCAAATGACGTTTTAAGTTTACAATTAAGGGGAGAGCCTGATTTAGGAAGCCAAAAATTGGCTTTTTCGTGATGTTTTTTTTTAGAAGAAAAGAAACTGATCACAATTCGTGAAATTTTTAGTGAATGTTTAAACATATTTAAAATGTGTAAATTTTTTTTCGAAAAAAAAATGTATTACAAAATGGTGAACCAAGCGCCTTGTCCCAGCACTCCTTAATGGGTGGAAAATCTGTAAATTTTGTAAGAAAAAATTAAAAATATTTTCTATTTTCGTATTTCAGTTAAACCAAGAACAACAGGAGAAAATTCTGAAACAGGCAGTTTGAAAAAATGCATATTTTGGGACGAAAAATTGATTTTAGCACGTTGTAGGGGGTCGAGGAATAACTTGTTGGCAGTTTCGTCAGAATATTGAAACCTTATTTGATGTATCTAATTAAAGTGAAAGTGATACAACGGTTTTTTTTCATTAATTTACGTCTTTGCATTAGGGTAAAGTGATACATGTTGGACATAGTGTTACAAGTAGGACAATTCGCCGGTACAAGTTGGACATGGCTTTTTTCTTGATAAATACAGTACAAAATTTGTTTTTAAGCACAAGGAACCAAATGATAAAACTAAAGCATTAAAAATATATACAAATAAAAATGAAGTACTAAATTTATCAAGAAAAAAAGTCCTTTTCAACTTGTACCACTTTACCCTATACGAGAATAGGTCTTCAAATTTCGTATCGCAATTGGTATAGAATAGGGTGACAATAGGTGTTCTTTCGACTCCAAAAAATAATTAAAAATTATTTAAAGGGCTATTTAGATTCAAGTAGAAGAGAATTTAATTCTAAATATAATATGCCTTTATTAATTTTATTCGGGTCATACGTTTTTTCTTATTCTTTCCCGGTGAGTTCGACAAAATTGTGATAATGCGAAGTGAAGAACATTCGCTTCAAAGTTTTGGATGTTATTAAAAGCTTACAAATCTTCTCGTCTTTCTTCGAAAATAATTCGAATTGTCTTTTAATTTTTAAATTTAAATATTACGGCTAAGTGGGGTACCTTGCAATTGGGATACCTTTAAAATGTTGCTTTTTCTCCCATTTTTGAATGCTATTCAAACTTATAATAATACACTATAGTTTCACGGTTTGTGGATATAATTTATATTAAAGTAAGGTCCAGTTCTATTTAAAAGCAGGAGTAAAAGGTTTAATTTCAAAAGTGCTTCACTCTCCACTGCCCCCTAAGTTTAATATTATCGATTTAAACAATAAAAGAATATCGATTTCATTTAACCTTACAATTCAGACTCCCCCCTTAAGCAGCATCTGTTTGAGTGATTTTTTTTGAAAGTTCTACTATTGAGGATAAAAGTAAGCAGTCCGATGAGACGTCTTTTATGCAGTAAGTTCAGCTCAGTCTTTTTTAATACATGGGAAGAAGCTCTCCTTACAATGTAGCTCCATACTCTCCTAATAAATATTTTAGTTTTTCTTCCATCAATATGTTGCACAATTAGCGAGAATAAGGATTTTTATCCATGCTTAGGTATTTTAAAATAAACAACAAGTTTAAAAGAAAATAACTTTTCTTCTGAATTTTTAATTAAATTTTTAACAGCGGGTTGTGACAAGTTTTTGTATACATAAAAGCTCTGGTAGTTGAAATTTGAAAACAATAACGTGAAACCTCCTTGCCATTTGTGTCCTAATTTTAGCAAAAATGAACTTAGTAAAAAAAAAGCAACTTAAAAAAATATCTGACACACATTGCAGAGTATGAAATTGCTGTATTTCTTGCTCCATCGTATCATTAAACTTGTAAATTATCTTAGAACTCCTTCTCTGAGCTTCTACAAATTTAATTAGGGTTGCCTGGGAAGTATATAGGTGTAATACTCAATAGGAACTTAAGTTTACAAAGTACAGAGCTCTCGAAAATTACAGACAAGAAAACCCCAAGGACATAAAATATGGATACTTGGAATAGTGAAGTGATTCACTCCTTGGAAACTGTACAAATCATTTCCCTCAGGGAAATGGCTTTTTCATCCACAGGAATATAACTCCCAGACTCCCAGGATCAATACATTGATTCATAATTTTATTATACCATGAGAATGTTTCACAGCAGAACTTATCACGGAATCACTACAATGCTCAAATTAATGCTATCACTTGGTGATCACTAGCTTTTTGGGATACTGAAAACTTCCTGAACAATTAGAATATGTGGGATTTTTGTGTCACGAAGCGAAAATTAAGACATGAGTCCCGGAAAACAGTTTGCTACCGACTGATTGTGATCCTCAAGTGCTGATGAAATACATCTTAACAGTGATGTCTGTTATCTCATAGCTCTGGAGCACCTATATTTAATACTAGCAAATACGATGTTTATCTGGCGTCTCAGTGGGAGATTAATAGCTTTGTTATAATTAAGCACATTTGATTGTCCCGCGTTAAAGATCAGTCAACATAGTGAGTAAATTTTGGAAATCTCTTCTATCTAACCAACAATTTTGCTCTCTAGGTAGCATTTCGTGGAATATTTCAAACTATAAATTCTTTTTCAAAAATTTAAACAATAGAACTTACCTCTCGACCGTGTTCCAAGATTTGATTTGCACGAGTGTTAATCATCATTTGAAAGAACGTTGGATAATCTTGTAGAGAATTTAAGGTAATTATTCAATAATTTTATCACATTTGCTTAGCTCAATAATTGAGGCAATTGATGGACGGAAATTCGAGTTTCTCTACTTATCTATACAAGCCTGAATGTCGCTCACAAAGAGAGGCACATTTTCAATTATACGTTGAAATGTGGGGGTGTTAAGAACTTGGAGTGTCGAATAAACAGAGAAGGTCTCACTAATACAATTTGTAGTATTTTTATTCAATGAATTTGTATCGGAATAAAAATAACATGTTCCTCACAATATTTTTCAATTAATTGAATTGCTGGATTATGTGGGATTCGTGCGCTTGCGGAACGCCTTCCAGGCATTTACTGGACATCATTTGGGCAACCGAATGGACCCATTGCTTCAAAGATTATTTCGTTTATCTGAAAAGAAAGTGGAATTTAATCTTCGACGAAATATTAATATCATTGAGATTATTGAGAAGTTTTCCGCTACACTGAGAAAAAAAGAGGGTGCGATTAACATTTTTTCCTCAGAAATTTAACACTTTTTAGGTGTAAAAATATATTGACATTTTTTAATGTTAATTTTACACCTCATTAATGGTAAAATTAACATGAAAAAGAGTACCTTTAACCCCTAATACACCCAAAAAGTGTAATATTTACACTGATTTCGGATCAATAATGCAGCGTAAAATTAACACTTCCGGAATGTTATTTTAACTTTTTCGGATTTCTGTCTCAGTGTACATTAAAGTCTAAATTACGAGATGCAAAGTACATATCTTAGCTTTGCGATATGCTTGAAGTTCTGACATAGACCTTATAGGGCTAAACGCGCTACCTTCGGACGACTCAAGCTTCTTACAATTCAATTTTTTCTCTATATTTTCCTTATGAATTTCACATATAACTCTTTTTTGAAAATTTGAGGCATTGGACTAGCTATTAAAATATAGTATTGTAATGGGCCAAATCTGGATAGTAGGTACAGATTTTCGTGTCTCATAGTAGTGCAAACAAACCAAATAAAAGTGCACCCAGGAATGATGCGATTTGATGCTGAGGAATGAAAATGTAGGATTTAAGTGACTTTCAGTCTCGAGAATATCAAGAAGCAAGGGTACGACGTCTTTATTCGTACTTTTATTCACTTTGTTTGCACTACTATGGGACACAAAAATGTCTACACCGAGAAATAAAAGAGGGTGCAATTAACTTTTTTTCCTCATAATTTTAACACTTTTTAGGTGTAAAAATATATTAACATTTTCTAATGTTGATTTTACACCTCATTAAGAGTAAAATTAACATGAAAAAGGGTAATTTTAACCCCCAATACACCTAAAAAGGGTAATATTTACACCGATTTTGGATCAATACTGCAGGATAAAATTAACATTTCCGGAATGCTATTTTAACTTTTTCGGATTTCTCTCAGTGTATACCTACTATCCAGGAATATAGTAATCCGTGGCCAAATTCATTTATAACACATTGCAAAAAATTATTTTTGCGATGCATAAATCGTCCGAAGGTAGCGCGCTTTCCCCTACATAAAAAATAGAGGAGTTTATCCATAATTTAATTAACTTTTTAGCGGTATAATTCATGGGGAAAAGCATATAGCTCACGACATCGATATTTGGCAAAGGTTTTTCCCTATAGAAATTTACTGGTATACAAACTATTCAAACTGATTTACAAATAATATAAAAGACCGATCAAAACAGTTTAGTAAAGCAAAAAACACATGATTACTTACTGAAAAGGGGTGGTAAAACGTCCCGAAGTTTAGTGCACGAACTAAAAAAGTACTTTCCCATCATGTACTATTTACCGGTTTTCCGGATTTGAACCGTTCCATAAATAACTCAAAAGATTTTACAAAATAGTTTTAAGAATAATAAAATTGATTTTACGGAAAAATTGCTTATCGTTTCATAACCGGTTCACAATCGATTTAAACTGTTTTATAAATCATTTAAAATATTGACCAAAATTCCCTCATACTCATAAATTCATAAATTCATACTCATACACATAAATTGCCTCCTAATTCCAAAATATCTCATAGGTTCATTACCGGTTCAAAACCGTTTGAAATCGATTCAATTTTAATGAAAATTCCAGGGCATGATGTTTCCTATGTTTCCCATATGTTTTTAGCGTATCAGAAAAACTTTTGAATTTGCAGAATGAATTAGCAAAAAAAAAAAACGCGAATACAAAATAAAAGCCAACTTAAGCAACCAAAAACCTAAAACTGGTAACCTACCTAGTTTTGGAGATATCTCGTAAAATGTGTACGAAAACAGGAAAAATGAAAATTTCAAGACCTTAATGTGCCAAAAAATGATCCCATTTGGTTATCTTAGAAGTAATATAATTGAATTTCGAATAAAAATTAGTTATTGATTATTATGAACCGGTTCATAACCAATCGGTTAAGGCTTGTCAAGAATTCCAAGACCTTTCCAAAAAGCCCAAATGCTATACCATTCGGTTGAGAAATACACTCTCTAGAGATCCTTTTTAACCTTTGACCTTGAAAATCGTATTAGGAATGATTCTACCAGGGACCTCTCGACATATCATTTTTCCATACGTTTTTGCATAGAGGCACTGAAGACTATTGGCAAATTTTTTCCTAAAGAGAATTGACTTATCAGTCTGATATATTTCGAAATCGTCCAATAAAAGCTATCTAGAAATACATATTTCATAATGTTCGCCAAAATTATACAAGAACTACGAGGAAATTTGTTTAAGTTGCTGTGCAATATCTGCAAAATTTTTACAAGGAGAAGTGAAAAATAGCTTCACTTTTTATTAGGCTTGATGGGCCCCTAGATTCTACTATATTTATTTATATAAAAAAATCTCTCGGCACATTTTCAAGCAATCCAAAAAATGGTTTTGGAGGGAAAGGGGAGTGTGTGGGAAGAAAATGAGAAGCATGTTAATGGTCATAGGGCGTCGACTTAAGATGAAAATTGAATTTTTCTGTGAGAATTTGATAATATGATTTAATTTCAGATAAAAATTAATTATTGGTCCATCATCGATTCCATTACCGTTGTATGAACGGATAGCCGACGGTGGTGGAACTGAGCTAGGTATTGTCCTGAAAAACCTAGCTTGATTGCATTACCGGTTTAAAACTTATCCAGGATTTTCAATCCTTTTTAATGAACTCAAATTGCCTCAATCGGTTGATAAACACGTTTTCTATACATTTTATATTGAAAAATCTCTATTAGAGTGTGATTCAAGATCATTTTCGTCTATGGATAAAATGTACATGTACATGTAGACCTGTCCAACCTGTCCACCTGACCTGTGTGTATGTCGATATGACATTTATGTAGGGGGGATAAATTGACAGAAAACGTAAAATGTATATCCTTTCATTATGTTACAATTTAAAAGATATCATTCCTTTAATAAAGAATATCTAAGAACTAAGGGTTTACACACCCCGGCTGGAGTCCCTATTATTAGGACCAGGGTCAAAGTATACATCAAGCATAGTCCTTGGCGGTGGTAGTCAATATTCTGAAAGCCAAAATCCAGAAATCCAAAATTCCGAAAGCGTCACAATTTCAAAAGTCAAAATTCCGAATACTTAAAATCCTGAAAGGAAGAAATCCCACGGAGGATAATATGTGGAATAATTTCTCGAACCACAGAAATAGCGAATGAAATCCTGGCTGTGACACCTTCACCTATTAGGGATTTTGGCTTTCAGGATAATGATCTCCTCGAAATTTTGGCTTTCGGGATTTTCACCAGAAACCGTACAAAGGACAAACCTTAGGAAGCAAACCTAAGAGTAGAGCGAGGGCAAAGTGTGACAAATTTCATCAAAATTAAAAATAGAAGTTCTGAGATATTTGGCATCGAATTTGCAAAAATTGAGTTTTCGATTAATCGGACCTTCGATTAAATTACATGACGTTGGAGTGTTAAGAAAAGTTATTGCATTTAACGAGAAATTTCCAAATCACCAAAGTTTTTTTTTTTTCATTTTGACAATTAGAATCGGATTTTGATATTCACGGATAAGGGAAGAGAACCAGCGATCGCCAGTGTTCCTCGGATCGTCAGGTTAATACCGCATCGTTGCTAAAAATAAAATGAATTTTTAAAAATTCTTAGCTACTTTTTGCCATTTAACTCTTATAATAATGCACTGCATTAACCGTTTGTTGATATCTCTTTTCATTCTTTTGTCAGAGGTGTTTGTATTACTTAGAATCGACCGGTTAGACGACCACGAAAATCGTTTTATTTGCAGGTATGATATTCATGATCTATGAGAGTCAAAACGTGTACATGCAAATTTTCAGATCGATCTGACGAAATTGGACTTACCTCGAACCACAGAAGCTAAGTTTAGACTAAATGCAGTACAAAATCAAATAGCAAAAATTGAGTGACGAAGCTTTTCTGATCAATAATTTGAGACTATCAATAACTAGAGATAAAATATTTTTGGCGCTCATAAAATCCAAATTGTCTTGAAAGAAAATTGTGAATGAATTTGAAGTACCCTGATAAGATTTATTACAATGACACTTTCAAAATTAATCTCATACCTAATCCCTTATCTCTAATCTTAATATAACGTCAATCTGTTGGCAAATATTACAAAATTATACCCACTTGAACATTTTCTGGCGTTCCGAGTGCATGAATTACTGCGTCTTTCACATCATCCGCCGTTAATTTGGGCAACGGAGCGAAATGCCTGGAATCAAAGACATTGAGCATGGGTGTGTCCACCATTCCTGGACAAATATTCTGTGGGTGAGAAAGAACCAAAGGTAAGTGTGAAAAGGAACAAGACACCTTCTTTTGTATACCGTCAATTTAATTTCCGCTCGGTGGAAGCGCAGCTCTTGCCGAAGTGTCTGGGCGAGAGCTGTTAGGGCGAATTTTGTGGCTGGATAAATGTTGAACTTTGGCAAGGGAACATCGGGGATTCGATGGCCAAGAATGCTAAAAAAAAAACAGAGATTGAATTAAACTTTCTTTAGAAAGGGATTTAGATTTCAAACCTGTTGATTATGACAATATGGCCTCTGGATTTCCTTTCTTGCATATCTTTAATAGCCTCTTTAATGCACATCACTGATGCCCATAAGTTCAGGTCCAGTGTTTCCTTAAAAGTTTCCAAATCGTGCTCTGGAACATGTCCCAATAAAATTGAATTGTTAAGAAAAAACATTAATTTAAACTTATCAGAGGATAAACCAGTAATGATAGGTTATCTAAAGAAAGTCATAATCTTTCATATTTATTTTGCAAGCAGTCATTCTTGCGCATTTTCTTTTTTTTTAAGATTTTATACCCAACAAAAGTTGCTATTTTTATATTTTTTAATATGTAATAATCTTAATTTATTAAATTTAATAGCAATTCAATAAATTCTAAAAGGGAATGCTACATAATTTCTTACAAAAATCGAAAGATTCAAACTAAATAAAATACAGTAGAGTCTCGTTATAGTCCATATTTGGTTTCAGATTTGACACTTGTGTCGCACTATAGTCCATGTAATTTTTTAAAATTATCAACGACTTTTAGTATTGAAATTCCTCGACGGCTTCCACTTTCTTTGCGATTGTGGTACTTGTCCTTGCTCTCTTCATTATGGATCACAATTATCACAACCACTTAATAAAGTTTGCCAAAAATATTAAAATAATTATGCATGTCGCATACTAAAAAACATAACCTAACTTAAAATCAGTGTTTTGAAATCAACGGTCGATAAATTGTGGACTATAGAGCGATGGCCTATAGCGAGACTCTACTGTAAACACTACCCTATTGATACTTCTATAAAAACAAATCTATTGTGAATTTCGCATATATATTTTAAGATGGGAGATTTTCATTTAAGTGGACGTAGATATTAACAGAGCAGATAGATTATGTACAGCCCCACTATTGCACTAATATATGTACAGGGACATGAATCAGAAATATATTATTATTATTATTATTATTATTATTATTATTATTATTATTATTATTATTATTATTATTATTATTATTATTATTATTATTATTATTATTATTATTGTTATTATTATTATTATTATTATTATTATTATTAATATTATTATTATTATTATTATTATTATTATTATTATTATTATTATTATTATTATTATTATTATTATTATTATTATTATTATTATTATTATTATTATTATTATTATTATTATTATTATTATTATTATTATTATTATTATTATTATTATTTCTTTCTCCGCTAAATCTTCAAAAATGTGTTTTTAAATATAAATAGGGCTAGGTTTATTCAAGCCGTAAATCCAAAATAAGGGATTTGCTTAGCTAAATTTTGTGTTAAATTTTGCAGTAAATGATCATACTGACTGAGAGTTGCCCAATAGAGATTAAAATTTATTTCCATAAATTTTCTTTACCGACAAATCTTTACGGGCTATTATATTTAAGTATCATCTTAAAGCGGTCTCCAGGCTAGAGACTTAGTCCTTGTTTGTGTCTCAAAATCCTAAATAGGAACCATATCAACCATATTTATTATTTTTGCTGCTTGAACTCCACGGAGAGAGCATTATGTATAATCCCTCGATTTTTTCGCTTCCGCAAAATTTCCACCGCCCTTTCCCCGGAAACCACTTTTCTCAACAAATCTTCTTTCATTTTTGGATATGTTCCAGAGATTACCCAGGCGGACAATTGACCATGTGTGAAAATACAGTTGAGTCATTCATAATAATGATTTTTCAATGTCAAAGATTAAAAAAAGGCGAGGAGAGCGCATTTATCAGGTGAATGGGGTTATATTTGAGCTCGTTGGAAATAGGTCTTGGAATTTCCAACAACGCTCAACCAGTTCCAATTGGTTTTGAACTGGTAATGAACCGATTCATAACCGATAACTAATTTTTATTCGAAATTCAATTATATTAGTCCTAAGTTATTTTGGACAAATATAAATCCGTTCAAATTAGTTGTGAACCGGTAACATGGTTATGAACCGATAAGTAATTTTTGTCCGAAAATCAATTTTATTACTCTTAAAATTATTTTGTGGGATCTTTTGAGTGATTTACAAATCAGGTTAAATCGGTTAGAACCGGTAAACGGCAAATGATGCGACAGTGCTTTTGAGGAATAGCATCTAATGTCGGCTTCAGACTAGAGGTTTAGCCCAGTTACCGAAGGTCTCAAAAATCTTAGTAATAAGCAATTTTATTGATTTTTCAAAATCTAATGAATCATTTGCCCTTAATATTCAATCCTAAACAACAATTTCCTAAAAAATCATGCTTGATGAGGAATTAGAGGAGTTAAAGCCAGATAGTTAAGTCTCAGGTTTGAAGCCCGTATAAGGCATGAGTTCGAGCACTTTGCAAAGCCTTTTTTCTAGAATGTAAGACATCATTTGCGTATAATAATTTAGATTTTTTTAGAATATTTTTTTCAATCCTAAGTTTTCAAAAAACAATAATAATAAAGAATTAGAGCAGATATAACTGAGCCAGGTCTTTTGTCTAAACCCCATTAAGTTTATTTCGGGTTGTAGGCACAGCCAAAAACTAAATTTAAGAGTGTAATTGTTTTGGAAATATCACAGCATTTATAAAACACTCAGTATTCCAAGCGCTGCATAATTTTGATTAGGCCAGTAGGGGCAGGTGGAGCTACATTAATATATGATTTTTTCGCCTATTTCTAGATGAAGCTGGGTCCTTTCAAGTATTTTATTTAGATTTACAATTGTTTTGTCTATCCAAATTACATTGTGTTAAAACCGTTAAAACCCAATTTCCTTTAGAAATATGCGAAAAACTCGTATAACAATTTACCCTCACAACTTAAAGTAACCTCACCTCCCCCTACATAGAATTATTTTTGGGTAGAGCTTATAAACGTAGTTAGTACTGCCGACTATCACCAATTTGCAAAATTCAAGAATAAAAAATAATTACAACATTTTGTAGACAAAAGAACAAATTTCAAAGTTTTATTTCGAAAATACAGAGATAAAAAAGAGTTTTTCTCAAAAAACCGCCTCTAAAAATCAGGTCCCAATGGCTGAATTTTTAAAATTTTGAAATAAAAAATTGAAAAAAAATATAATTAAAATGTTCTTTTATGTGCTTTAGAGTTCGAATTTTTTTCACTATGTTGAAAAAAGATGTGCAGAAAATGCGCTTTTTAGTCTGTGTGACCCACATAACCCCTTAATTAAATGCTCAGAACAGAAAAAATTGAGAAATCCACCATAAGAGATCTCACAAACGATTTTGGGACAAATTTTTGTATTAAAACAATTTTATGCATCTATTTTTCTTTTTCAGTTGTACCCCATCATTGTTATTATTTCCGAAAAGGCGATATCAGCGCAGTACAAGGCCGCCAAATTAATTTCACGTGTTTTAAAAAGTTGTTGATGACTATATTGTCTTATAATTTTAGTGATAAATTAACTAAATAAATAAAATTTGTGGATGAAAAGTTAAAATTTAAATATCTTTTAACGTTTTATATTTAACCCTTGACAAGAAATTTAGTTTAAATTTTATTCTAAGACCATATTGTGATGTTTATGAAAATTTAAAAACTAAAATAATCACAAAATAGTTTATCATACCGATCAAAAATGCAGATTTAATTAATCCAGCGTTGCTGATAAACACATCAACTCCTCCAAAATCACTTTTTATCCTCTCGAAGGCACTTTTCACCTGACTTTCGTCCGTCACGTCGCACTTTATTGCATGAATCTTCCCACTTCCTGTGATACTCATGGCCAGCTCCTGGACAATTTAGAAAATTTAGGGCAGAATCACATTGACAGTAAAATGCTCACCGTCACCGTCAAAGCCCTCATCGTATTTCGTTAATTTACGCATTTTCATTATAATTCTTACGCAAATTCTCAATTACCGTGTTACATTATGTCATACTCGGTGACACTAGGTGAAAATAATATAAAAAAACTGAAGAAATAAAACGAAAATGCGATAAACGGTGAGCAAAAAAACTGTACGAAAAACTGTAGTAAAAAAATCCTATATTCTTTTTTGCTCACCGTTTTCGTTTTATTTATTCAATATTCTTAAACTATTTTCGCCTAGTGCCATCGAGTATGAGATAAAGCAATACGGTAATTGAGAATTCGCGTAAGAATTGCAATGAAAATGCGTAAATCAACGAAATACGGTGAGGGCTTTGACGGTGACGGTGAGCATTTTACTGTCAATGTGTTTCTGCCCTTATTCAATTTAGAACCAATTTTTTTGTAAATTATGTAATTTTTCTACCTCTATGAGAGCACTTCTGCGTGCTAGTCCCACGACTACCATCCCAGAATCTGCCAGAGCTTTTGCCACAGTCGCTCCGATGCCTTAAAAATAAATCACTTGAGCACAAAAGATATCCACAAGATTGAAGAATTCCATACCGGAACTCGCTCCTGTTACAACTGCTACTTTTCCCGTCCATTTGTCCATCTATTTGGGTCAGTCCTTCGGGAAATTTCTCAGCAAAAATCAACCACTTGACTCCACTTCAATGACAAAATGCAAGAGATCCGATGAAAAGAGGCGCTTTTATAGTTGAAACTCGAGGAATAATGCAACCTTGCGCCTCGTTCTTAAATTTCACATCAACTGACCGCATCAACGACAGAGATGTAGAACGTAGAAGGTTTAACATGATTTGCAAATGCGAATAGTGGTCAATATTTGTGGGAAAAGTGCCTAACGATGGCAAAATTATGCCGTCCATCGACCGTCTGAGGAACATCAATTGGCAGTTAATCTAATCTCCGCAATTAGAGCAAATTAGTGAGATGCTGCAAAAGTTATCTGTTCTCTCTGGACTCATCTCTGTGCGTGATTCGATGAGGGAAAAAGAGAATTTGATATTGGCGCAGAGCAGGTGTTTTATTCTTCTGTTCTTTAATTTCTAGAGAAAGAATTGGAAAGAATCAATTGGTGTGCGAACAAAGCTATCTCAATTTACACTGATAAAGAAAAACAAAAAGAACTAAAAAAATGGTATAGAACTTACCCGAATATCCCGATTGCTAAAGAATACGATAACTTCTTTATCGTCTTTTTATGAGGGGAATGTGCACTGCATTTTTTTATATATTAATTTATTTTTCGAGAAAAGATCTTTAAAATTTACAAAAATTATGGGTTAATAAACAGATAAAGAATTACGGGGGATTTTAACCAAGAAAGTACTAGATAAACTCTTTAATTTTAATAAGACTTTTTTCGTTTTTGAACTAAAGAAGAACCATTAAATTTATATGCTTTTAGCTGAGATTTTTTGTGGTTCTTCTACGAAAAACATTAAGTCGCTTATCGGTTTAAGCCGTATATGTGCCTATGGCTTAGGCTTCAAATGTAATTGCTCGAATTTAAAGATATCGCAATATATACAATTCGTTTATTTTTAATCTGTTACCAAGCACCCTTTATGAATAATCTGTTGTTTTGAAAGGTCTTGAAATTTCTAATCTGTCTGCTTTGATCCCAATATAAGGTAACGAATCGGTAAAGTACTCGTAATTGATATATGTCTTTATTAAATATTTTATTTTTATTTGATCGTAAGTTGGTTACCGGGCTAGAGATCAGATGGGTTTCGATGACCCTTTATAATTGGATATTATCTCGAGATACTTTTTTCTCCTTTTCCCCTCACCCCCTCTTTCCACTCTAAGATTTCTTCTTCTTCTCCGCTTTATAGTTTTAGGCCGGACGTTCTGACCATATCCACATAGCCTCCCTCTAAAACCATGTTTTTAGTTTTATTTCGAAAATGGCTCCTATGATTTCTTTTATTTTCGAAAAGTTTCGAAGGTAGCCCTGATGAATATTTCGGCCATACATATGTCTAATGGCGTCTACACACTAGTAGAAATTTCTTTAAAAAATGCATTTTTAAAAAAAATTTCCCCTATCCTTGTAGGCAGAAACATCAGAATTTTTTTTAAAAATGGTCATTTTTCACGAAAATTTCTACTAGTGTGTAGACACCATAAGACCGAAAATTTTCACCACATCGAATTCTCGAAGGTCCTAGTTTAACCACTTTGGACGGTCCATTTTTCAACCGATTTACTTAATTTTTAATGCTCGAAATCAAAGAGAGAGCAGGTTTATATAATAATCGTCCTTTTGCTTATACTTGTCACTCACCGTCCTTGAGCTTATACGGAAAAAGATATCAACTTCCGGTCTTCGATGGTTCCCTGTAAGAAAAAAAAAAACAATATCTTCAGACGATTTTTTCTTTCCCTCCACCACTCCTCCAAAACCGTGTTTCTTCGGTTTTTCTCAATATTTTCCCAAGCTTTTTCAATGATTATTTTGAACATTTTGTCCAAACATACCTAGGACTGGAAAATTCGTCATTGAATCATTGAAGGTCAAAGGTCAATCATTTTGGAGGGCTCGGTTTTTAACCGATTTGGATAAATTTGGATTTTTTGAAAGATCTTGAAATTTCCAACCCGACTACAGCGGACTTAATCGGTCATGAGCCGGTCCGTGAAAAAGTAAATCCTTTCTCGGATTTACTTCTTTATTTCTTCAAAAGCTCGGTACTCATGCTAAAATATTTTGAATCCTAAAATTTCTTAATTTTGAATGATTTTTTTTTTAATTTATCAATCAAATTAATCGGTAGTAAAGCGGTGTGTACATGTACATATATGTATACCCAAAAAGCATGCGAAAAGTTAATACACGAATAGCTCTTTCTCTTCAAGCATTCCACAAAGCTTGGACGCCTTGTCATCTCTTTTTCTAAGTTTGGATATTTCCAATCCAAATTCGTCAGTTTTAATCGGTATTGAATCGATAAAGTACTATAATTTATCTTTCTTTAATATTTTTATTTTTATTTTTTCAAAACTTTGTCAACAGGCTAGAGGTCAAATAGAAAAAATGATGACCGATGACAGAAAAATTTCGACATCGAATTTTCGAAGATTAAATGTTTAGGGGAGACCGGGGAGGTTAGGACACTTTTTCATGTTTTGACTTTGAGACAGTATTCCAAAAAATCACGATAATGTGTTACAATTTCATGCAGTCTATAGGATACTTAAGAATATTGACTTTATAAAAAGTACTCGATAGAACTTGGAAAACAACTGAGTTTTCTTGGAGAAGATAAAACATTTTACTTGACGCTTTGTCCCAAACCTCCCCGATGTGGGGCAGTATGGGACGCAAAAGTGGATGTTTGGGACGCATTTTTTTCTCGCATAATTTTCATTATTGGAGCATGTTAATTAATTTTAAATACTAGATTAAAAATATTTGTACGAGAAATAAAAATGTTTAATCTCTTATTTCATACTAAGAAATTAATATCAATCTTATTTGTACAATAGAGTCATTTTTTGTCAATCATTTAATGTATTTTTTTCCTAATCACTTTCCTACAGAGATGAGAATATATGAGAATTGTAGAGGATATTTCTCGAGATATTTTTCTTGACAGAATAGTTTTTAACGGGACTGGGCAAAGTCTGAATATCCTCAGGAGAAGACATTATTATTTATTTCCAAGCATTGATGGTTTAATTGTCTCTGTAGGCAACTGCTGAACTGCTACAGTTTGCACAAGAGGGAGATTTCCAGTAGAAATTGGCAGTGGCGTACCAAGAGATTTTGGCGCCCAGGACTGATATCTTGGTGAGCGCCCCTTAACTCTTCCATGTGTAATGTGAATTTCTTTCAATTTTCCTCACAAACTTACACATAATTATTATATAAATATCGATAATTGATAAGAAGCTAATTAATATTTAATAGAATTGTGTAAGTCTCTCAGGAAAACTTAAAGAAAATTTACATTATTCGAAGGCATGAACGTTCGAAAGGGCAGTACTTTCCCCTATTAAATGTTCGTCTATCGACAGAATATCTTCACAGTACATTATATTTGAACTATTCCTGATGCCGAAAATAGACAGCTAAATTTTCAATGATTTTCGATTTTTTTTTTAAATATATTTTGTAAAATGTGAAAAAAACTCGGTTTTTTGGTTTTTTTTTAAGTTTATCTCGAAATCTATCTCACCAATTTCGTGTATTTTAGGCTTATGTTGTAGATCTATTTCAGTGTAGACCAAATTTAAAAAATCATTAATCGGTATATTAGTTTTCGAGATTATTGCAATTTGAAGCAAAAAAGATTTTTTTCAAAAATTTTCTTTTTTTATTTTTCGTAAAAATAAACTAAAAAGCTAATTGAATAAACCAATTTAAAAAAAAATCCATAATGGATCCGGCACACCTTTTAGATCGGTAAAGTTTAATAAAAACATTCGCGTCCCTTTCCTTCTCAAAAGATTTACATAAGTCTATCCTACTCTTTCAACCTCAAATTGGACTGAACTAAATTTAATTTAGTGTGATGTTCAAAAGAAGAAGAAGAAGACTGCATAAGAGTAGATATACTAAACTTTTATGAAAGAAAGGGATGTGAATTTCGATTTTATGAAATTTTCCTGATCTAAAAGGTGTGCCGAACCCATAAGGGTACCATCAAAGACGCTGGTCTAGAAGGGGGGCTCTGTAATTCCCAATTTCAAATTGGGAATTACAGTGCCCGCTTTGTAATCCGGATGATTAGGAGACAATATGACAGATGTAATTCGTTGTGAAATATATAGAATTTGTTGCGGAAGTTAATATAATGCGATAATAATGAGGAAACAAAACAACAGAGAAAAATAGTTGTCATTCAGACTCCAAGCGAAATTTTCCTCACATAACCTCAAATTTTACATTTTGAACTCAATCGTCGTTCAAATTTGAGGAGTTCAAATTTGAGGAACTCCACTGTAAAAAACAAGGGTGCATAATCTCTGAAACTCTTTTAAAAATATGTTCCCAGATTACATTGCTAACTAATGCGATAAAAAAGTATTGATTATATATAGCTGATATAAAATACAAAGAGGAAAACTGAGACATCAAAAATATACCATTTTTATCAATTTTTAAGAGAGTGTTCATAGAATTTACACAATAAAATTTACACTTTTTTACACAACACTTACAATTGAGTAGTGGTTAAATCCCATTTATTTCAAAAATTAATGAAAAAATAGCCTCGTCCCATATTACCCCTGTCCGAAACCTCCCCGGTCTTCCCTATTCTAAAATTAATTTAGAACTAGTAAGATTAAATTTTATTTTTTATTAAATTTATTAACTAAAATCGATAGTCAACCGTCACGGACACAATAATTTTGTGAAAAATCTTGAAAAGCTCTGTCACGTACATTCGAGCACTCTGCCAAGTTTATGGGACTCTTCCGTCCCTTTTTTGTCCTTTTCTTTATTATCATGTGAAATTTAAAAAAAATATGAACTCCATAGTAATGCCCAGCACACACTAAGTTTTGTTTGTAAATATGTTTTCAAAATTTCCTATGAGAGAGAGCGAGATGACTAGATCTACATCTCATTTACTCTCATTGAACTTTCAAAAACATATTTACAAAACAAAAGTTATTGTGCGTTGGGCATAAGCCTACAAAGTCAGAAAAAGTGTAAAAACATTAATTTTTATTTTTTTAAATTTATTTTGTACCTAAAAAAAACTGTCAATAAATTCAAATAATTCAAATTCATAGTAAGATTAAAGATTACACTTTTGGCAGATGTCTCTTTCACCTGCCGATGTTTCATAGATTCCCCGCAAGTGTCGCTGCGGGTGGAATTCCTGTCATTTGTCAACCACGTCTACGTCTAGATTAATTCTTTAATTTTTATATTAATTATTGCTTTGTAATTCCATTCTTGTGCACTATCACAAAGGTACTATCACTGCGCATCAATCTGTGATAAAATTTCAATCTTTGTGTGGTGTCTTGGTGTGAAAATTCCCGTGAGAAAATCAGCCTCTGATGGTGACATTTTGAATATGAAATTGCTGAAGAATTTTGAAATCAATAGAAGAGACCTGAAAATTTTTGTGTGTGCCTCTTCATGAAGATTCCAAGGTCTAGCTGTGATTTTAATGACTAGCAAAAAATTGTCTTTTGCCAACACTCGAGGCTATTTGCGTGTCCCGAGGGGCTGATTTTGTCACTGCGAAGCCCAAATTATTGTTGGATAACCTAAAAAGCTGAGTCACGTCACAAAAGACACGATCATTTCCGGGAAAATGGGGCTTTGTTGAGGGTTGGGAAGGGGTTTTGTTGGTGCTGGGTGGGATGGGGGCAGTGGGGGATGTAGGTAGTGGACAGGTGGAGTAATGGATTTGGGGATTTTGCAGATATTCACCGGAGAAGTGAGACTCTACAAAGATGTTCATCTGGGATTGGTTTACTGGCGTTCTAGGATATCTCGGTAAGTTCTGATGGTCCGGGAGGCTTTCTGTGTGGCCTGGTGAAAGTCAGGTGTAGAGGGATTGGCAAATTGGGGTGTTTAACGTGGTTGATGGAGCGTGGAAGTGATTGAGTAATGAATGTTGTAGGTTTATGGAAGAAATCTGGCAAGTTACTCTTCCTGGGATTGGATAATGCTGGCAAAACAACTCTTCTGCACATGCTAAAAGATGACAGACTAGCACAGCACGTTCCAACACTTCATCCCAGTAAGTCTAAAGGCCCCAAAGGCCTGGTAATTCCGGCTGGGAGGGCAGTGAACCTAATCTTTATTTTCCAGCATCTGAGGAGCTGTCCATAGGCAATATGCGCTTCACCACATTCGATCTCGGCGGCCACACTCAGGCCCGTCGTGTCTGGAAGGACTACTTTCCGGCTGTGGATGCCATTGTATTCCTGGTGGATGCCTGGGATCGGGGACGTTTCCACGAGAGCAAAATCGAATTGGATTCACTGCTGACTGATGAAGCCCTTTCCAATTGTCCCGTACTCATTCTAGGCAACAAAATCGACAAACCCGGTGCAGCCAGTGAAGATGAATTGAGAAATTTCTTCCAGCTTTATCAATTAACCACGGGAAAGGTAAATTTTCCGCGCAATTTCCTCCTCTTATTTTTTTTCCTAAGCAACTTCCCTTTCAACAGGGTAAAGTCCCACGATCGGAATTACCTGGACGTCCCCTGGAGCTCTTCATGTGCTCCGTTCTCAAGCGACAAGGCTACGGTGAGGGCTTTCGCTGGCTAGCTCAATACATTGACTAAGTTCTGTGTCTCCCTCCAATCCTTTGTTTTTCCACAAAAAACCCGAGAAAAAGCAAAAGATCCAAACACAAAAAAAAAGTGAACAGCAGAACCGCAGAGGAATATTCTTTTTGAATATTCAGTTTTGTCCTTATTTTGTTTTTCATAACTTAATTACCATTGTAAAAGCTGATGTAAATTTTGCCAGAAGAGCAGCAAGAAAAAATACATTTAGTTCTATTAGGTTTCTTAAAGAAAATTGTCAAAAAAAAACTTCAGTGGGGGAATCGATAAGAAAAAAATAAAATTTATAAAGTCGGAATAACAAGATTTTTATTTAACAAAATAAATGCACTTTTAGTTCTCCTTCACGCTTCCTCGTGTCACAGTTTGGCCTTAAGGATGTCCGATGGGCTGCAAAAGGAAAAAGAAGTTAGAAAAAATTTCCCAAGGCATCTAGCACAAAGAATGATGCGAGAATTTTCAATTTGAAAAGCCCAACACCTCGCCAATTGGATTTTTTTTTGCGAATGGATGAAAATGAATCCCGGAGACGCGGAATTACAATTTCAAGTCGTCTGGAAGTGGCTTGAAGAAGGAATCAACGCGTTCTTCAGTGACTTCTTCCAGGGTTGTTGGATTCCACTTCGGTTGATTGTCTTTGTCCACCAATAAGGCACGAACACCTGCAAAAAAAATCCAGAAAAACAAACTCTAAAGCAAAAACCCTAAGAGGCCTTCAGACTTGAGGTTTAAATCAGTTTTTGAAGGTCTTTTGTTTCTAAATTAGTAAATAAAACCATTAAAAAGATAAGAGGGATCCTGATACAAAATTTCTTGAATTCTGCCTGTTATAGGTGTTAAACCTCTTACTAAACCTCAAGTCTGTCGAGGCTCTTAAACCCTAAGAAGAATTAGGTTGATCCTTCAGAATATTTAACAAGTAAAATTATCGGTAAAATATAAGCCTGAACTATCATTTACTGAGAGTTTAAGATCATCAATTAGAGGTTCTTCTTCTGAATTTCATTTATGTAATCCTTTATCGTCTTTAAGAGGCCTTAAGATTTCGGGTTTAAACCCGTTTATGAAGGTCTTTTGTTTCTAAATTAGTAAACAAAACCATTAAAAAGATTTAAGATGGATCCTGAGACAAAATTTCTTGAAGAATTCTGCCCCGTCAAATCAATAGGGGAGACTGGGGCAAAAAGTCACAAATCGAAAAATTCAAAATTCAATATCTTCCAAGGTAAAAAAAAAAGATTTTTTCTATAGATAGCCTCTATAGACCTTCTTCAATGTCGTAAGTTTCTTAGAATTCCAACAAGGAATTTAGAAAATAAAAAATATCGAAATTTTTAGCCCTATTTTTGATATATTTTCCTTGCAGAAGATAACAATTATTACAGTAGACTCTCCTTCAATCGGCTCTTTTTCAATCAGGCGTCAAATTTTGTTGACAATTTTCACGTTTAATTATGAAGCTAATTCGCTCAAATTCGCTGTAGTTCTTCCTATTGAGCACTTTAATTGAGCACTTTTTGTGGAATTTACAAAGGCTTTGACGCTAAATTCTATCGCTAAACCGGATGACATTTTGCCCCATATTCCCGATTGAGAGAGAGTCTACTGTACCTTTATTTTCCAAAATTGATGCACTGGTGAATATTTTCTAAATAATTTGGATTTTTTGAATACGAATCCGCTATCTATTTTAGAATTTCACAAAAGTTCTTTTCTCCAGAAATTCGTTTTATTAAAAATGGCCACTTTGGGTAAAAAGTAACAAAAAAGCAAAGCAATTTCTGATGGCTCACGGCGAAAAGAAACCTATAGCCAACGGCCGCAGCGATTCCACTGGATTTCCAGCAGCCTTTTCTGCCATGTCTGCTAATTTTACCGCTAAAAATCCGCGTGGAATTCCCTGGATTTTACCGCTCAAAATCCGCGTAAGCTTCCGAGATGGAATTTGACGCTAAGTTTCTTCCTAGCGTTCCATGGACATTTGCGGAACTCTGTATACCCCATAGCAAAATTCTACGGAAATTCCAGTGGAAAACTTGCGTCCAAATTGCAAAATTCGCCGGAATTTGACGCTAAAATTCCACTAAGTTTTCCTATGGAATTTGGAGCCGGAAATTCCATTGGAATCATAGTGCTCCATGGAATTTCAAGTACGATATGCTGGAATTCCGGCGTGAAACTCACATGTGAAACGTCCGCGGGATAAGCTGGAAAAATCGTATGGAAATTTCCACTATCTTTCCATAGGGTTTTATATGGTTTTTTTTCCAATTTTTTTTCTCGAATGTCAAACAAATAAAATGCTGTTGTGACAACGTGGATAATTTATTTCCAATTCCGCAAACTTTTTTATTGATTCATGTGGCAATTATAATATAATTAATTATGCGACCCTGCGTTTCGTGTACGTAATAGTGAAGTGATTACATTAAATAGGCCGCCAACCTAAAATAATACTGTTTTTATGTTATTTAATATATATTTTAGGAAAAATTATTTTTTTTTATAAAATATTTTTGTATTGCTCAAAGTGTTAATTCGTTATTGCTGGTTTAGTAAAACATTATAATCCTCGTAATCTTTGCTATTTCTTTAATATTCGGAAGTAAAATCATGAGGTGCATGTGACAGCTTCATTTTTTCTCCATTTTATTTTGGTGGAAAAATCCACATAAATTCCCCGAGCATTTCCATGGATGTATTCTATATAAAAAATCCATTAAATTTTCATTGGAACGTATTATGGAAAATCCATATGGAATTTTTTAAGGAACAATAGTGGAAAATTCTGAGGAATTTTTCGCTTGTTATTCCTATTCCGCTTTCTTTTGCTATGGGGTAGGACCTTCTAATAAGAAATGTCCGCGAGTTTCCATGGACTTTTCTCTGACGAATATTTGCACGGCTTTTCCTATGGATTATTAGCGTACAATCGGCAGTCAGCCATTTAAAAATTTGGAAAAATCCTCTTTATGTCCATGAAATTATCCGTGGAAATTTCCATGCAACGGCCTTAGAAGCTTCCGTGGTTCATTATTGCGGAATTCCACGACTTTTCCAGTGGATTTTTTTAAAAATATTTTTCTTCAAAATAATTCGAAAAATTGATTAAAAATTTCGTGGAACTTTCATAGAGAATTTTCCAGAAAAAAAACATCCACAAATATGGACGATAAGTGCCAATTGGCAGCTTAGAACTTGGAGAGTATTCATATATCAGACGAACACTCGGTTGTTCTATTTTTGAGTTGAAAATATTGTTACCATATCGTTCATTTGAGTATGTCTAGCTCGCAAGAATTATATAGCGTTAGGACGAAAAATAATTGCAGAATTTTCGCGTTTACTTCCATGGAGTCTTAGCTCGAAAAATACCAGAAAATATACTCGGAATATTCAATAAAAATTTTGTTTCAATTTCCAGGGAATGCTCTTAGATAACTGCAAGAAAATTCCTCGGACTTTTTTTTTCCAGGAAATCCAGGCGAAAAAAAGCTGATAACTCCGCAGAATTCCAAGCGGAATATTAGCGTTTATTTCCACGGAAACTCTCGCGAAAAAAATAGAAGATAAATTCCAGGGAATTTTCTGTTACTGTGAAACTTTGCGGCCGATCGGCTACAGGGAAACGTCATTATGTCTCGCCGCTTGTTGTTTGCATTGGTCAAACGGGTCAAACGATTTGCAGTCTTTTGTGTTTTTTTTTTCTAAAATATCTTGAAAAGCGCTTTCCTCGTTTTCTCACTTTTCTCGCAGAGAAAACGGTGTTTTACAAAGGTGTAGATGAATAAATTTTCTATGAAAATATGTCATCTAGGTATTTTTTCAAATTTACGGAAGCCTGTAATGAAGCGAATCAAAATATGATAATACCCAGGGGGTGACATTAGCTCTGAAAAATGCGACCGGTTTTAGTGTAAATTTTTCCCTGTTTTCGTACACGTTTCACAAGATATCTCCAAAACTACGTAGGTTTCCAATTTGTAGTTTTCGGTTGCCTATTCATTATTAAGTTGGCTTTTATTTTATATTTATATTTTTTGGTAATTCATTCTACAATGAAAGAAAACAGCTAATAAACCCAAAAGTTTTTTCAGCACGCTAGAAACATATGAAATGTCATGCTTCTGATAATACCCTATGTCTGGTACTATTTGCCCTAGCATTTTTGAGAATAGTCATAAAATTACCTTTTAGAAATTGGCTCGATAAGCGTATTTCCTTACAAAATACAGGAAAATTACTTTCACAAAGTTGTAGAGCGGTAAATTTCCTGTAAAACTGTGCTAATTTTTTTAAACGCTCGAGTAGCTTGTAAAAAATAAAATATCCGTTTTGTGACTTTTTGCCCCAGTCTCCTCTACGCTTCCTAAGCCATTCTGGGTTTTATTGACCATTAAACCAACGAAATTAGCAAAAACTTTTTATAAATTTCTTCCTCTTCCAATAGGAATACAATTTGTCAGTCCAAGATCACAAATTTCAAACTGGAAACTTTACACGAGAAGATGCTTGTTATCTAATCAGAAAAACGAAGATCTAACAATTTACTTTAATTAACTTGTTATGCTTCTCGCCGATAGGCCGAACGTGACTAAGCTTAAAAATATTAATAAACCTGCTTTCATTATTTTCTATGCATATTAAAAATCTTCAAACCTAAAATGTATCAAATTTTAACTTCAAAACCGGAACAAATCCTTGCAGTTTTAATAAAATTTTTAAGGTGTTTTGTTAAATTTGGTGAAAAAACTGAAAAAATGCATTTTCTTCATTCTTATATTTTCTTTGCTGAGAGTTGTGTTGGCCTACAAAATTTCGTATGGAATTTCTGTTGCACATATTTTTTTTCTAACTCCTGTTTTATTGCTGCAATCTGTACAAATATATTCAGCATTCAGCAAATGTTTTGATTAGTATGAAAGAAAGAATGGAATTAGGGGAATGAAGCCCAATGGCGGACACATTTGAGTTTCTGCTGCGAAAGCGATATGACTCGACTTGACCTAGGATACTTTGCACAATTAATATTTTTTGCAAAACATGTCTAAAAAAAATCTTATATTTCAAACAAAATAAATTCTAACCTCAAAAACATGACAGAGATCATAGCTGTCTAGAATGCTAGAGTATTTTTTTGATTTTGTTCAAATTATAAAAAAGAGTAATTGTAGATTTTTATTTAACTTGATTTTGTAGGGAAATTACATTTTACATTCAATTTAGAAATCTACCGCATTGGGATGTTTTTTTTAGGTTACACTTAACCTCAAATTCTAGAGAAACCTCTTCATAAAAAACAACCCGTTTATCTGTTGTATAGAATTTTTGATTAAAACAAGAAAAAAGAGATTCAACAAATATTCCATAAATTTAAATATGATATTCTAACCTTAAAATTAGAACAGATTTGAAAAATATTTGAGAAACTTCGACAAAAAATTTGTTGATTCTTAAACTGACAAAATTTCATATCACATTGAACGTGGAAATTTTCAGTTAGTCATTCTTTTTTTTGTTTTTGTGAGGTTAGGTCGAAGTTAACCTCAAATTTTAGGATTAATGATTTTTAATTCGAACTCTAGTAAAGTATAAAGTAATTAATTTTGTGAAGAAAATAAAATTCTTGTTATTAGCGCCTCTAGCGGTTATTTCTTTTACTTCTGATGTTCCAAAAAGTTTTTAAAAGATCAAATTTTCGCTCAAGAAAAAAATCTATTCAAAAAGTTTATAAGAGTAACTATTCAAGAAAACACATTGGCAACCAGAATTCAAATCAGGAAAGAGGATGAAGGCCAATTTTAACAAATTCGACGGGATGTCGAATTTTCGTCCGTCATTTTGAGCAAAATTTTTGCATGATTCACGCTAAGCGAGAAAGAACAACAAAGTGTATTCCCATCTCTGTCGGGCTATTTTTTTCCAAGTAATTGAAGGATTAAAGTAACTAAAAATCCATTCCTTACAGAAATTCGAATATCAATTGTCCTGGAAAATAAATCATCTAAAATCACTAGATTTGTGTATGATGTATAATACCATGGTAAGGAATGGGTTAATAAAAATGAACGAAATCACCAGGGCCAATTTTAAGGAAAGGCAATAAAAATAAAGTTTTTGATGCGGATAAAAAGGGGTGAAGAGTAATTTCAGTAAGTTAGTTCGCTAGAGAATTTTGATTTATGGGGGGTCACCGAAAACCCAATTTCTAGCCAATTTCTCATGGAATTCGAGCAGTTAAATTTTTTAATCAACGTTATAAAAATTTAAGAAAAAAAATGGTTAGTCAAGACACTTACCTTCTTTGAGGTCGCTGTCTTGGGCATGACGAACAGCCATCCGGTATTCCATCACGAGATCTTCAGGCAAGGTCATATTGGCGCCCAGATCCAGCTGCTTCTTGGTCACTTTCATGCTCAACGGAGACATCTTGGCCAATCCCTTGAGGACTCCCTGAGCCCATTCGGAATTGTCCTTCCTGAGTCTCTCCAGAATCTCTTCCACAGTCGCTCCACTGAAACACTCATTAATCTTCCCCATGTGCTTGGCCAGGACGAACTCCGAGGAGTCCTTGGGGCAGAATTTAGCCAGAGTGTCTGCTACTTCCTGGTCAGAGGAGCATTTGCAGAGAGCTTCCTCAAGTTCCGGAACCTTGGAAGACTCACAGTAGTGAGTGGCCACACCACTTTTCTCTACGTCTCGGCCTTTGAGGCGGAATCCCGTGAGTCCCAGGAACATTCCCAGCTTCCCGGACAATCGTGGGAGAAAGTATCCGCCTCCGACGTCAGGAAAGAGGCCAATAGCGGTCTCTGGCATTGCGAAGAGGGTTCTTTCTGTGGCCACACGATACTTCCCGTGAACAGAAAGCCCGACTCCTCCTCCCATTGTGATCCCATCGATCAGAGCCACGTAGGGCTTTTTGAGGGCTTTTATCGTAGCATTTACCATGTATTCTGTATGGAAGAAGTGCTTAGCTTCCTCCAATGGACCCTCAGTTATTGCCCGGACATCTCCCCCGGCACAGAAAGCCTTCTCCCCGGCTCCTTTGATGATCACTAGTTGCTTTGTTTCCTCAAATTTTTTAAGAACTGGGTAGATTTGCCTGAAATTGAGGAAACTTTATTTGGAAGGCCACAAATTAGACAGAAGGATAGAGACTTTACCTAACCATCTCCAGATTGATGGCATTCAGAGCCTTCTGGCGATCCAGAATGATGATTCCTGCATTGCCAACTTCCTGAGTGACCACAGTAGCAGGCTTTGATGCCATTTTTCGGGCATATTTCACAGTCGGCACACTATTTCTGACTGCTCTAGACAGGATCTGCAATTCAATTAGGAAATTAGTCGCTGTAAGTGAATAAATTACTGCTAAATTACCATATTTTTGGAGGAATTATGTAATCCAGTACAAAAAAAAGTGGCCAAAAACAAGACAACCTAACCTCACTTTTATACACTCTCCAGGGATTTTCAGTCGTGCCTGTGCTGCCCAACAGATGTCGCTTGCAGCATTGGGTGTTGTTGTTTAGGCGTTTTTGGGTGAAATTCCAAAATGGCGTCACACCTCTTGTCGCTTAGGTGTATCATTTTGGTGTTTTATCAAATTAAAATGATATCATCTGGGCAGGGTCGTTAAGTGTTGTGTGGAAAAAATGCAGAAATCCCCAGTGAAGTGATTTAGCACAAGTGACACCCTATTTTGCATGGTTTTAGTGGAAAAATAGTGACGGTGGAGAGAACCTTTTATGTTAGTGGCCTTTTTGGGCTGGTTTTTGCACAGCAAGAAGTGAGTGAGGAGGAGAGCCAGTGACACAGAAAACTTCTATTTTCGCCACAACACAGAACTTTCCCATTGGTGACGCACAACAGCCACTTCCTGCACCTCCATCCCGTCTGGTGACATCGACAAAGAATGGATAGTGTGACGACAACACGAAACACTGGTAAGTTTTTGCCATCCGGAAGAGCCTTTTGCGCCTCCTGGGGCATTTCCAAATCCCCATAAGTTCCCTCCTTGAGGTGTGAATTTTCCCAAGACACTCGCGAACACGATGGAAGACGGAGAGGAAGTGTGAAGAGAGATGGGTAACTGTAAATGGGCCACCACGCGGAAGAATGCTTAGTGCGGTGTTCCGGGAATGTCGCGAACTCTCTCGCAACAAAGAAACGGTCCAAGAATACTTGATTTTGCTACTGAGGGAGCCGGAAAAGTGCCCCGCGGGCGTTTCCATAGCACTCCCTAACCCAGGTGACCTTCCATCCCTTTTATGGGATATGCGAATGACCTTACATGAAAGCACTTCAGTATACATTTTGTTAGGGGTAGTTTTTTTTCAAGAAAATCTTATTTTAAATACTCTTTGAAGTCTGTGAATATCATTTCATCCAGCAAAAGAAATATTTTCTTATCACTCTTTCGTTTCCTGCGATTTTTACAGCTTGGCCTCAGACAAGAGTGCTATGTATAATTTGTGGATTAGAAATAGCAATAAAAAACACTCCCACTGATATAATTTTGTTAAAAAATGCTTTAGTTTAATCACTTACCTCAAGTGTGCATTATCATGCAGTACTTATTAATAGTTCCTTGAGAAGCTCTTGATTTCTGGGATCATGGTCAATCTTCTGGTATCGCAAGTTCTCTTAAAAATGTTCTTTCCCAGCAGCGAAAAGATGCCTTACATAAGTTTTACATGATAGTGCATGTAAGCCTTACTAATCACTATCACTTATGGAGGTTTAACACGGTATAACCACACTTTTGTCACCTACGTAAGCCTTACTTGTAAGGTATAGTTAAGCTATTGAATGCAGGGGCATGACGTTTCCTATATTTCCCATATGTTTCTAGCATGCCGAAAAAACTTTGGAGTTTATTCGGTGTTTTCTGTCATGGCGGAATGAATTAGCAAAAAATACAATTACAAAATAAAAGCCAATTTAATATCGAATGGGCAACCGAAAACCCCAAGTTGGCAACCTACGTAGTATCGGAGATATCTTGTTAAATATGTGCGAAAACAGGGAAAAATTTACACTAAAACTGGTCGCATTTTTCAGAGCTAATGTCATTCCTCTGATTGAATGCATGTTTATGGCTTTTAAGGATGCCTTACATAAATACATATGTAAAGCATTTGTAAGCAAATTCTGTAAAACTATAGTAATAAATACATGTAAACCATAAGAAACGCATTCATGTAAAGCATCCCAGAAGGGAAAAAATGCTCTAGGTAAGCCTTAAAAAGGACCATCCCGTAAGCCATACGTTAAACTAACTCTTATGAACGTTTAACATTGTATAGCTACCTTTTTGTCACCTACGTAAGCCTTAAATATAAGGCCGACAAACGCTTTTCATGAAAAGCATTCGTATCAAAACTTAAAGTGACTCTAATTAAAAAATCACTTTAGAATATGATCATAAGAATCATATTTATAATCATTCATCTTAATAGTAGGTTTTAGTCCAACTAAGCCCCACTGATGAATAGAAATAAAATAATTCAACTGAATCTTTATAGCAGGACTTCGGTGTACCTCGCATGAATTATATTCTTAAAGTGAAAATTTCTAGTAAGCCATTCGTAAAGCATACTTATGTCTCACATGATAATGTATCTTTCATAAAACTTACATGTTGATTATTTTGCAAATAATACATAGTAAAACTTTCATAATGATTTATTGTCGAAGAAGGGAAACACTTACACTCTACTGTACTTTTACCTTACATGACAGATAAACTTTCATATACCTTATTTCTAAATTTTATGAAAGCAAAACATGGTAAACCTTTAGAATAGTTTACGTGTTGATTAAAAGAAAGCTTTACACCTTACTTAAGCCTTACATGAAGGTGAACCCTTTCATATACCTTACATATTAATATTACGAAAGCAATACATGGTAAAGCCTTTGTATCGTTTACATGTTCATAGAAAGAAAGCCTTACACTGTGACTTACTTATTCTTTACATGATAGTATACTCTTTCATATACCATACATGTTTCATTTTGAAAGCAATACACTTGCAAAGCTTTCGAATGGCTTACATGTCGTTGAAAAGTAAGGCTTACACGGAGCCTTACTTATCACTATCACTTAATGTAAGTTTTCCTTTCGCTGCTGGGAGACTTTTTTGACACAAAACGTAAAAATTAAAATCTGAAAATTTGACATTTTGAAGGAACTTCGACAATTTTTTTTTCTCTACCAAGAATAAAGTACAGTAGACTCTCTTAAATTCGGGCATTTGGGACCGAAATGTCACCCAAAATAGAGAGAAATTCGGGCGACAAACTTTGAAATGCAACGATTTTTATTATTCATCTGCATACTCATATTAAGTTTACATACTCATACTTATGGTAAATTTCATGAAAACCTCTTAATAATGCAAAATCACATAATAACTAAAACAAAACATGGCAAAGTTGAGCTATATTTGCTTTATTAGAAAACCTAAAAAATATCGATGAACTTTTTTTCAAATTTAACTGCTGCTCAAATTAAAAAATAGTTCGAACTTAATTGCGTCGAATTAGCGAGAGTCTACTGTATGTGCAAATCGAGATGTGTGTAGAGGACTATAAAGGCTTCTTCACATATTGTTAAAGATTTTCATCAAAATGTAGCATTTTGAAGTAAATCTCCACCATTTAATTATGATTACCTCTAAAGAACATATTCTGTTTTCAAAATATTTCTAGCTATTGTCCAAAATCTTCATGAACAAAAATTGTTAAAAATAATAAGATCACCAGTTTAGTGTGAATCATTAATGGGTTGTTTGAGTAATGTCTCCCTTTTAGATGATTTTACATTCTTATGCGTGAAGAGTAATAAAAGTGTCAGCTTCTTCTAATTTATTCTCAAGTCTTTTCTTCTATTTATATTCTCGAATACCAAAATGAAACTACTATGGCGTACCCGAAGATCATACATATTTTGGTGGTGATCATAGAAACGTTATTCCATATAATTCAGCATGACTTAAGTATAGGGGAAAGTGCCCATGCATTGTATCGATTCGCATTGTAGCAATTCGCATAAAGAAAGTCGATTTTGTTTGTTCTACACAAATGTACAAGTCTTACAATACTTTGGCTAGGAACGTACGGAATTTTTAAAAGAAACTTTGAAACTAAGTGACTTCATTCAAGTATAAGCTGTGCAAATATGGGAATGAAGATAACTGGAATTATTTGTTTAATTAAATTAGTGAAGAATGATGAATTTTTTTCTGGCATAATTCTTATAATTTAATTTTTATTTTTGTAATTTATTCAGTATTTTGTGACAAAAAGGGACACAATTGAATATCAATTACCATAGGTCATTAACATGAACTAAAATTCCGATTACTCTGCACTTAATGTAATACCTTCCATTTAATATCAGTTTCTTTGTATTATTTACATTATTTGCATTATTTGCCTTAAGCCAAATGTTCTGGAAGGGAGTACACCTTTTGAAGCACAATTATATAATAAATATAGCACATTTTATCTTTAAATTACAATTCTCTGTAAGCTAAATTAATTTGTAATTTGTACTTTACGTTATCCCCTTTTTATTACCTTATAACTGATATTAAAAAAGTATAAAAGTTATAGCGAAATTTTAGGGCATTTTAAGGTTTTTATATATTGAGCCTTGAAGCTTTTATAACATCCTTATCACTGTCACGAATGTATTTTGAGATTATCTTTCTCTTCTGTGGCTTAAAAATGCAAAATATGCAACAATATTCAGTCCATTGAATTCTCATTCCAAATTGCAGGAAATTTTAAATGAGCGCAATGCAAATGACAACAAAGCGTGTCTGCAATTGTGATTTTCAATCATCATGTTGACATTTTTCTGAATAATAATGTTTCTCCATAAACTTGGTTTATTTATAAAACAAGTGTTCCCCTTGCTTGAAGTGCTTTGTGCATTTTGTTCTATCCCTTATTCATATAGCATACGAATAGACCACAAGTAATGATATTAGTACTGAGAGGATTATTAATCATCACAATAGACATTTATTTGTGGTCAGCTGGGAATAGGGAATTCTCTTTTTAAAAGCAGTCGCTTTTGTTGTGGCTAAAGTAGCTTTCCTTGGTGGAAGCTACAAAAGAAAAAATCCCTGCACCTAATTTCAAGCACAAAACCACATCAAGTAGATCAAATACCATTTAAGGGGAAAAAGCAAAATATAGTAAAATGCTGCGGTCGATAGATCTCCAAAGAGCAATTGCATCAAGTGTTTCTTGAGCGAATAATTGGAGACGGTAAAACTATTAATTAAAAATTGTGTGTCTGGAGCGAAAGTAACTTTCATCGTGCCAAAGAGTCTCTTTGGCAAATTGGTTGAAAGGGGAAGAAAAATGGTGTATATAGAAAAAAAGAGAAGAAGTAAACATTTTCCATCACAGTCCATTATGTCTTTCTTTTTTTTGCCTATTTTATGTCACTTTACTTTATGTTCAATAACAATAAAAGATTTATATGTTCTTTTCACACATAATGGTTGTGATAGGTTTACTTTAGTTTGTGAGACTTGTGATTCCTTCATAGGAAATCCGGTTTGTTAGCTCAAATTCGGATTTTATCGTATTTCGAAAACAGCTTGATTGAAATTTAGGTACAAAACGATTTGATGAAACATACCGAAAACTCCTAAAACTAAACGTTTAAAAAATATCTCGAGTAGACTTACAATATTTCGACGATGAATGCGATGAATCTTTAAATCAGAAAATAAGCGTATATGTCGATTTTTTAGCTAAAACGAAAATTCAAAGAATAAAATTCAAAGCAACATATTTCGAAATCGATACACTGAACTTTCAAGTATGGGAAACTTCTGTAAGACCGTCTTCAGACTAGAGCTTTAGCCCAGTTCCCGAGGGTCTCAAAACTTTAAACAGCAACCGATTTTATTGATTTTTCAAAATGTAATAGGTCATTTGCCCTTATTAATCCAATCCCAATTCAAAATTTTCCAAAAAATCTTGACTGATAAGATATTAGAGAAGTTGTGGCTATGCCTTAGGTCTGAAGCCCGTATAAAGGTTTGGGTTGGGCGTATAACCTGTCAAAAATCTCCTTAAGATCATAGCCTAGTCGTTGAAAAATACATTAAAATATGAAGAAGTCTAGTAGATAGCTAGGTTTTAAAAAAGCAAACCTATTCGAATTTACCTTAAGGTGAACTAATGAGTAAAAAAAATGTCAAATATCTTTCCAACCAAACTACAATTTTAGCGTATTACGATCGGTCGGCTGTACGCTGTACCATGTTTTTCATCCGATGATTTTCGGAATCACAGATTAAACTTACAAACGTAATATGGATTTCAGACCTAAGGGCCTAAATAGACTCAGGCTGATCGCCGAGAATATTTAATCAGTAAAATCTGGCAGTAAAAATCCGGTAAAAGAAATTTGTAGACAAATGAGTTCTAATCGATAATTCAAAACCCTTAGTGTACGGCAGTTTGGGATAGATCTTTACTGCCAAATTTTACAGGTCAAATATTCTCGAGGATCAGTTTGAGTCTATTTAACCCTTTAACGACGAAACAGTTTTTGCGGATCGAAAATCAGCAATAAAAATGATACCGATAAACAAAATCAGTAAAAGGTCTTACATCTAACCTTAGAAAATCCAAACGAGTCTGATTCGGTGTATTTTTTTTTCCTCTATGAGCGATAGGGACTTAAGTAATTTTTCTTACAATACCAATGAATGATAATTTTCATTCTAATGAAAAATATTATGTTTGAGTATTTGTAGTTTCTTTTTCCAAAACGGGTTTGCTTAAAAAAATTGAAAGTATAAAAAATTATTAAAATTAATTTTCATTATGAGAATTCAAAAATTCGTCATTTTTAAGCTTAAAAATTTGCTGTATAACAAATACCTGGAGACTTGCAAAAAAAATCTTAGATTCGATCAACCTTCTACTTTGCAAAAACTTACAAACATAAGGGAAAAATAACTTTAAGTAGTCAGGAAAAATTATTTTCTTTATGGGACACCGGTGTTCAAATCGTCCTTAAAGGGTTAAGCTTTAAGACTAGCCACACAGGCTTAACTTGTATAATTTCTTAATACACAAAATTTTTGGAAAACTTTAACTTTACATTGAATTAAAGAGAAATGATCCATGATACGGGCTTCAAACCTAAGGCTTAGCCATATGGCTTCACTACTCTAATTTCTTATCAATCGCGACTTTTTAAGTAAAATTTAACTTAGGATTGGATTATTAAAGATAAAGACCTATTAGGTTCTCAAAAAGCATTAAAATTGCTCGCTATTTACGATTTTGAGACCTTCGGGAACTGGGATAAACCTCTAGCTAGACTTAAGACCGGTTTAGGTTGGGACAAGGAAGCTTACCATTTTATAGGTTATACTTTAATTTTCTTTATTTTTCTACAAGATTCAAATGAAAGAGTGTGTAGTTAACAGCTATCCGTCGTCTGATAAAGTTATCAAGAAGACAATTTCCTTCTATGTGAATTTTTCTTTCTGTGATATCTTTTTGGCGCAAAAATATTTATCAAGGCACCGTGAATGAGCTGGATTAGTGTTGCCAGTATGGCTATCTGTAATTTCCATCACAGTTATCTACACAAAATTTCCGATATTACACGACTTAACGAGCTCAGGCCGTGACATTACAGTATCACAAGAGCTTTGCAAGTTAGTGCACATTGTGTGTGCGAGGAGCTCGCAATGAGAACCACCACAAGTGTTTATTCGTGGTAAGTGCCATTCTAAGGGGTAAAATTGAGACTTTGGAAGTCCGGCAATGAATTGGGGCGCTTCAATAAAAAGTTGTGCAGGACCAAGTTAAACTTAGTGAACAGAGCTTCAGTCGATCAGTTGGTAGTTTAGTGTCTCTATTACTGTGAGGTATCGGTTTCGAAATTCGGGAACTGTAGATTTTTCAGCAGCCTATAGAGTTATTCCAGTGAATGAGGCAGTCCGGTACAGAAACGAATTCTGCATAAAGATATCAATCGGATACGATTAAGTGTTTACTACTAAAACTAGTCTACCGCCTCTACTGCAATACAGAAACGGCACTGTGTGTTTCCCTTTAGCACACAGAAGCCGAGGGGCCTAAACTTGTGGTCTAGTTGCAGCGGGACCGGTAAAGGTTTGCCTAGATTAAAGGCGCAAAAGTTAATTGATTCAAAGAGAGAAAAAAGAAGGTGTCTCGGATTAAACGATTTTGGTGTATTGTACTAGATAATTAGTAGTGTCTATGGCTAAATTTCTTGTTACAACCACTCAGTAAATTTATGGTTTGGTATAGTTGATATGAGATCAATCAGAAACAGTTGACCGAACCAATAGCTGTGATAACACAAAAAATCAAAGCCCAAAGCAAAAAAATACTACATGTGACTCATAAACCATGAATAGATGAAGAAACCTCACTTTTAGTGGCTTTTGATAAGGAATCATGGGGTATTTTGATGAAAAATGAAAATTGCAACATGTATTACTGGGTCAATGATTTTTCAAAGAAAACTTTTATTGGCATTTTTCCGTAAATACTTTTTCCTCTTGTTTTCCAATGAGAAAGCACTTGTGGTGAAATTTCCTCAAGCAAGGCATCAGACTGTTGATTCACTTCCTTGTCTGCCGTTTTTTTTTCCTCCTCCAAACCCACCAATTAATATGTCATGTGTTGTTTACCATCGTTCGAAGAAGACCTTCAATTTCTCCAAACGAAAGAAAATCCTCAATATTTTCCTGTCTGTTGCAGCTCAAAATAGCGTTCTTGGGTTAGAGTGGATAGCAAATATAGTGTGGGTGATTTGATTTTCCATGACTCTGTTTTAGCATAAACTCTCATGGAGGATGACTTAATGAAATTGTCGTACGTGCCATGTAAGATAGTTGTACATGATAATTGTGCCTTTGATGATGACAATGATCTGGGTCAATTTTGCTGTGACACTTTTGTTCCTTTACTATTATTTGAATGCCTAACAATTTACATGATTACCATTATGTTCTCACATCCATAACTGCAAAGGCAAGGATATTAATAAAATGTTTGAGCAATAAAGTTTATTTTGTAAGGATTGCTCATTATAACATTTTGGAATAATTGCCAGAGTACTTTTAGTATATATGGTTATTGCAAAATTTAGGGATCACTGAACAAAATGTTTAATTGTAGGGACCTTTATTTGCTTGGAGATTTTAACTTGATAACTTAACCTTGACCACTAAATTATAGTGATTTAAATACTGGGTCATTGGATCACAGACAAATCTAATTTGAAACGGATGTTAAACTGTAAGCTAATTTTCAACACTCTGCTATGAATTGATTAATTTACAAGAGTGGGAGCAAAAAAAGGCAACTGAATTGTCTCAAAAGACTCTAAAAAAAATTATAAATATGTCTCATTCTGCTTAACAATGGAGCTATCAAACTGAAAACAATAGCGAAAAAAATTCGCAATGTGCTTGAACTCTAATCAAATTCTCAAATTGAAAAACTGAATTTAAAAACAAAGAAGTCAGACCACCTTGTTGATGTATCTTGGCTTATACCTGTAATTAAGGAGCTTTTCCATCGATTTGCATTGGAGGTTGGGTAACAACGCTAAGACGAAGATGGGCGCAATCGTGGTGATCAAAGACACAGTTTAATTCTTCAAAAGTGTCTTGGCTAAATAAGATAAAACGCCCTCAAGTCGACCGGTTCCTCAATTCGACCGGTAGAGTTATTTATACAATTTATTTATATTTTCACTAATATTTGGCGTATGATCTAACATTAATAAGTCAATTATTCCAAAAATAAATACGAATCATTGGCAATTTTATAGAAATTCACCATTAAAACATTCAAATATTGACGACCGGTTGAGTCGAGGAACCGGTCGACTCGAGGGCACTTTCCCTTAATTTGTATAAAATGTCGTTAATGTTCGAAAAATGCATACAGAAATTCGAGTTTTCATAATACATAGATTATTAAGGAATTCATGGGACGGATATTAGGATAACTGTACCATATTCCGGCCAGCTTGCAATTTCGGCAACATTTTTTGTTTCTCGAATTTCCATGAATATTTATTTTCTGCATACTCCAGAGATTATACAATGCAAAAAAATAACAAAAAATGTCGCTTCGACGAACAAACTGATGTCAAAAAGACATTGGAAGAATTCCGGAAGGGCAATGAACTATGAGAATAAAGGTGGCCGGAATAGGCCACCAATAATGCTATGTCTACATTTTTATTCATTTTGAAATCTATTAAAAATGATTTTAATGCTTGGCTTTGGAGTGGCTTTGTCTCTTCGAAAGGTTATTACTGAACGGAGCCAAACTGTCTACAAGATTCCAAACAACACTCCTTATAAAAAAGTAACAAAAAAATCAATTTGTTTTAAAAATATTACATTCCGAACTTGAGGCTTTGGCGCTTGCATTCAACTATGCCGAAATTTGGCACACTTACCCTATTATTATGATACTCGTTGTTTTGATTATCCCTATTAAAGTAAAAAGACTGACACACTCAGACCTATTCGAAATTCGAAAAAGAAATATTTCGGCCATCACGCGGATGACACGTGAATTAGAAATGTCCTTACTTTGACTTTCGAAGCCGATCTTCGAATGTATATTCTATTGGGGAAACTGGCTTTATTTGTATTATAAGTACTTGTGTTAAATTAAAACACTCATAGTTATTATAAATTTAACGAAAAATCCTTAATAATGAAAAATCACAGCAAAATCAAGAAAAACCCCTATAAATTTTAACCAGACATTGCAGCAAACCCGCCCTAATTGAGAATTAATTTATTGTTTATAATTTTAATAATTTAATTTATTTAATAAAATTTATTATTGATTAATTTATTTTGCTACCATTGAAATAATATAATTAACTTTCTGATAAAAATTAGTCCAGTTTTAACGATTTTAGCACGATTTAAAATCAATTTGGACTTATGGGAATTGTAAAACTTGCCAAAATAATCCCGTCTTGATCTAAATCAGTTGACAAATAAGCCTTTTATTTTGCCATTTTGGATAAAATGCCTTATCAATCTTGAAAAACAGAGATAATTTCCAATTTTATATTATAACTGGCATTCATAAGCACATCCTAAAAACAGAATATTACCAATCACAAATAGAATTTGAAAAATCCAAAGATTTTTTTGAAAAGCCAGAACAGAGACATTCTTATTTCTTGATTAGTTGCAAAGGTGGCTGAAGTACTTCCTGTTCGGGTTTCAAAGTTCTCGAACGTTAATAAATACCAGTCTTCACTTTGTTAATAAATATTCTTTTAATTTTTAAATATTTTTTTCTGTCCCTAAACTTTTAATCCATTTAGAGACCAAACGGTAAGAGATACGAATTTTCGTTCTTCCGTGACCCTCCCCATAAGTCGACGGAAGGATCATTATAATTTTCGAAAACCATATTTTTGGTTTATTTCGAAAACGACTCCTACGATTTTTTTTATTTTTTTTTATGTTTTGGAGATAGTTCAGGTGAATATTTCCTCTAATATCCATGACCTAAAAAAAATCTACATCTTGAATTTTTGAAGGTCAAATTTTAACCAGTATAGAGGGCCTATTTGATTAAATTTGGATTTTTTTGGAAAGATTTTGAAATCTCTAATGAATCGGTTAAATATTCGAAAATGGCTTATCTTTCTCATGTTTACATTTTTTTAATTGTCCGTTTGCCTGTAACTCATGCCAGAACAATAAATAAAATAAATTTCAACATTTTGACAAAAGTGTCAATAGAGGTTTCCTGTCGAAGAGGTGCTCATTCGACCGTATATCAAAATTCTTTAATTAACATTTAATAATTCGAATATCTTTTTATTAGTAAACTGGACAGCGTAATCATTACATGGGTACTTAATTTTTTATAATTACACATATTCAGACCAAACGGTCGTAAAACAACCTTGTTAAATTTTTATTGAAACCTAAAGTAAATTTAATGTAAAATTAGGATTTCCTTCGAAAATTGCGTAAATTGGCAAAAGAATTCCTCCACGAAGCATTAAATTCCAAAGTTATGTGCATTTTGCATGTGATGTGCAACAAGACGCGATGTTGTCTTATGCAATGGGCGTCTTTATGACGAAAGGATATATCAATAATTTACACCTGATGGTAAAGAATTTCACCAAGAACTCACCTTATTGACATTGAGAGGTATCGTATATAGAAATGCATCTTCAAGCGTATGAGTCATAGTCATGTTGTGATTTTTATAGTGAAAATAACTGACCCTGCTTCAAGATTATGAACTTTGGTTTTCCAATTGACTGGAGAGTATTTTAACTTTTGTCCTTTGTGCCATGTTTATGCCAATAATGAATCATCTCTCAAGAACATTATTGTATGGTCCGGGCTTGAACATGATTTTTTTTCATTAAAGCAGCATAAGAAGCATAAATGGAAAATGGGAAGAGAGTCATATAGTGAGATGTATTTCGCGATGCATTTCTAATTTGTCATTCATGAATAATTCATATTGAAAAATGGAAGGCATTAAGTGGAAAGAGAAGGAAAAAAAAATACTGTGCTAGTGCAAAACTCTCAAACGTAACACTATATTTGATAATGTAAGATGATGTCAGAGAAAATGGGAATTTTTGTCTCTGAAAACTAATCAATGATGCAGATTCGAAGATGAGTCAACCGGTTCTTTTGCTAAACGAAAGTTGGAAATTTGAATGAGAATTGTGTCTGTGGCGCTAATGATATTGATTGGTCTTGTAGAGGAAAATCATGAATGAATGTCTAGATTGGACCATTAAGCAGTGATTTTTTTTTAATCACTGCTTCTGTGATGATGTAGTTCAGTTGACAATTTCTAATCGAGTTTAGATGCACAGGGCTCTTATTTTGAACATTTAAAATGATAAATTCACGAACATAACCAGACAAAGTATAGGGTATTGCCTATTCTACACGGTAATTTTTTGATTATAACTAAAAGCTAGAGCTATATAACTAATACTAACAAATGTCGAAGAAGCACATATTGGTACTTTAAGAACTTGTGTTATGACCTATTGGCACTCTATTTTCTGTCATGATGAAATTTAAAGACCTATTCTTTTAAGAAAATAGAGATTAACAAAAATAGCGTCCTATTACTTGCATTTTATAAGACACATTAAATAAATTTCACTATTTTGACGAAATTGCCAACAAGTGTTCCCTAGCGAACTGATGTTCGTTTTCGACTCTATCTAGTGCAATATACCATTTGTGTGTAATCTTGCATACATTCCCGTATTCCAAATCGGAAACTTAATAGAGTTCCTAATTGCAACCAGTAAAATTTTGCCTGGTTGTATGTATTTTACTTCAAATTACGGATATGACCGGTCACTAAAATTAATCCCGTTGACCGGTCTGCCTTGTAACGTAAGTACTGTAGGTTGTACCGGAATAGGGTTGGTGGGACAGTTTCGCCTTTTGAAATGCTTTTTGAAAATACAAAACGATAGGAGAATAAATTTATGAGAAATATGATGTACATTTTCAAATAGCCAATACTAAAAGGAAATGACCTAGACTTATGGGCTCTTAAGAGTTCATCAAAAATTGTCTGCAAAAAATGAATAAAAATATAGACATGGATTTACTGTAAATTTGGACACCTTGCTTGTAATTTTGGACACTGCTTGTTATTTTGGACAGCTGTTTCGTCGCAATAAGATACCGATTCTCGTCCATTTCAAGAACCCAATTTACCAAGTTCTCTTCCTGCTTACGGAAAGAAGTAGCAGGATGTCCCAAGGAGCACGAAAACTTTTCATATAATTCATTAACGAGCGTTGACTTCGGCACTCTAAGTACGCGCAGATTCATGTATTCCCTTTTCTTTTAGAAATCCTACTACGTTTTTTGCACTGCATATCATTTGTAGCGGTAATGCTGTTTTGTTTCTTTAGGCATTGTACAATCAACAAAAATTAGAAATTTATAGAATTTCAAGAAATAAAACAACTATTATTATTAATCGTATCGAGACACTTTACTTGGTATTACAATATAATCATTACAAGGTGCCTCGTGTTGGAAGAATCTGCAGATCGTAGATCGCCCAGGAACGCCTTCCCCGTAGTGAATGCTTCTTCCGTGCTCCTGAAGGTTTTTGGGCAGAGGCGATGCATTTTATTACAGAGAAAAATGTTTTCCCGACATTCAGTTGATTGCACCGGGCGGGACTCAAACTCACAGCTGTGACAGTCGAGTCAGAGATCTCACTGCCCAAGAGCCAACGGTCTAGCCTATTGCGCCACTGAGATCCTAAACAAAACAACTGTCCTAATTAGGAAATACAACTTCAGTGGTAGGGAAAAGTGGGTTACCTTTGAAATTGAACTTTTTTTTTCTCTATTTTTAAAGGATATTGAGGCTTATCGTTGAGCTTCACAATTATTAGTTTGTGAATTTTAATAATACCACGGTAAGGTTTAGTTCCATTTAAAAATAGAAGACAAAAACCCAATTTTAAAGCTGCCCGACTTCCCCCTAAATCTCACACAAAATTGTTTAGTTTTTGCAGTAAAACGCAATTCGCAAAGCATGTTTCATTTCAAATCTAATAAATCACTGTTAGCATGTATTAACACAATATTCAATGAATATTTAATCATATCGCTTTAAAATGTCGAAGAAAAATTATTAATACTGAACTAAGGCTAAACAAGATAGAAAGTAAATACAAAGTTTTGTCCAGTTTTGTCATATTTTTCGTCAGGAACTGCTTATGTTTACACTGGAGTTTCAACAAAGCAAGTTTAATTCAAACAACATTCAAAATTGAACGAATTGAATGTCAATATCTTCTAGCAAGAATATATATTTAGATAGAATACACTGGAAGCACACTCCATAATCAATTTTAATCAATTTATTTAGTGTCTAGCTTTACTCTCAAAGTGTCCGAAATTACAAGCTGTCCCGAATTACAAGTACTTCCCCTATAAACAAACCATAATAATGTCTGTAAATGGGCGAGAATAAATGAAACAATTCAACTCACTAAGTTCTAGTATTATGTGCTGGGAAATGTAGTATACAGTAGGACTGTTTTTTGTTCACTAGAGACATTGAGCCCGATAACAAGTAGATTTTGATTCTCCAATAGTGTCTTGGATGAAAGGTAAATGGAACTCTATTTGCACAAAAAGTCGTTGAAGTTCGAAGAATTCAAATTCAATTTCGAATTTTCATACTAAATTTTCGAACAAGTTGGGGGAAATTTATCAAATATCACACTAAAAAGCTGGCAAAAGAGTTACTCAGTGATTATGGGGTGATTGCATAATGGGACAAGAACAGTAATCGTTGTTGTTCAGTTTTTTCCTCACTAAAATGTGAAGACCGTCACATTTTGACACTTGAGCACTTCGAAATTCGAACAGGATGTTACTTCCGCCACCTTGCGAAAGTGTTAAGAAGTAAGAAAGTCTCTTTTTTGGATCTTCAAATAGATTTTCGAATTTTTCAAGATCTACTTCTGTACGGAAAGATTGGAGTTTTCGTGTTTGGGTCAGGTCTAAGTTCAGAGGATAGGAACATCTTTAATTGAAAGTTGCCTGGTGCGGATTTTGATCTTGAGTAAAAAGTAAGACAGACACATTTGGAATTCAGACAACTCCTTCTAAAACATTTTAGAATTTAATTAATTACTAAATGAATATTAAATTAACAGTCAAGAACTCTCAAAAAGGTTCGTCCAAACTTACACATTGTCCCCATTGTCCCCATAATTATTACATAAAAGATTTACGACCACTGCACTTCCTTTAACATTCATGCTCACTTTCTGCATCTTTTTTTGCAAGATTTTGTCGTGGAAATTGTTTCCCTGACCATGACTAAACGCGTCTGCGGTCATGACATGAGTGTCAGTTTAAATTCAGGATTGTTTAACTAATATTTCAATTCTTTTTTTTAATTTATAGCTTCTATGGCTTAATATTTGGTGTTTCCTGAAGCATTTTACGTTCTTTGATTTGGTTTACAAATGAGGTTTCCAATGAAAAAATCACAAGTCTTACAAGCTTCAACAACTTATAAAGAAACTTTTGCAGAAAAGTTTCACTTTCAAATTTAGATATGCGACAAATTCTTTATGAATTTGCTATCAATTCTTATCGCCGGTATTTATATGGTGCTGGCAATGAGGTATGATGTATAAAACCGATTAATGAAGGAACGGGGAAAAACTGTTTGACTGACACTGGATAGATATTGGTTGCTGATGTTAAAAGTCGGCAATTGATAAGAAAATGTTATGGTGATATTTTTGAAGGGTGTAGCGTAGGTTTAGCTAAGGACATCTCAAAAGACATAGAACATCATCACGTGGGTGCAATTTAATCTAAATGTTCTGGGGGTATTCTCGAAGTCATAAGATAGCTTTTCTTGAAGAAAGCAATGTGTGTAAACCCTTTGGAAGATATTACCAAGAAATTTCAGTGATCGTGCAATCCTAATATTTGTTATTTATATTAGTTATTCTTGTCCCTTAAATGTCAACATAAACACAGTAAAATGTTATACCACATAACTCCAAAATTCATGGGTTTTCACATGTCTCCGAGACTTACCCGTAAATTGCTCAAAGACCAAATTGTGAGGCAAGATATTATATCAGCTTCAATATTAATTCTCTTGATAAATGTTTCAACTGCAATACACTGAAAAGTTGGCACAAATCTCTTGTATGTATTGCAACATTCAAAGCTCTTGTCGTGTTAGAGAAATGAAAGTTCTATGATATGACATATATATATCGCGTTATGTACAATGTGTTTCAGGAGGCATCAACCTTGTTTAAAAAGAAGTTTTTCAAGAAAAACATTTACTGTTACCGTTTTGAACCGATTCATCAATCACTCAAAACATCCCACAATCTTTCCGTACAGAAGTAGATCTTGAAAAATTCGAAAATCTATTTGAAGATCCAAAAAAGAGACTTTCTTACTTCTTAATACTTTCGCAAGGTGGCGGAAGTTACATCCTGTTCGAATTTCGAAGTGCTCAAGTGTCAAAATGTGACGGTCTTCACATTGTTGTGAGGAAAAAAACTGAACAACGACGTTTACTGTTCTCGCCCCAGTATTTAATCACTCCATAATCACTGAGTAACTCTTCTGTGAGCTTTTTAGTGTGATATTTGATAAATTTTCCCTAACATGTTCGAAAACTTAGTATGAAAATTCGAAATTGAATTTGAATTCTTCGAATTTCAACGACTTTTTGTGCAAATAGAGTTCCATTTACCTTTCATCCAAGACACTATTGGAGAATCAAAATCTACTTGTGATCGGGCTCAATATAGTTTTAAGAATAATACAATTGATCGGTTCATAACCGGTTCAATACTGGCTCTCTAAATCTCTGAAACCACTGCCCAAAATACCTTAGGAGTAATATCTTTAAATTTCGGATTAATATTAGTTATCGGTTATAAACCGGTTCATCGTCATTTTCAACCGCTTATCCCTATTGGGGTCGCAGACCTATGATATCCAGATTAGCAAGCTTGTCGATCCTCCGCCCTCTCAGAAAGATGTTCGGATTCGATTACAAGTCGCTCTAAGGTAAGATTCTTAATTTGATTCAGCCACTTCGTCATAGGTATGCCTCGAGGTTGACGCCTCCTCACAAGGGCTTGCTGAACCGATTCACAATCGATTGAAATCGGTTCAGGCTTGTCCAGAATTCCAGAATCCAGTCGAAACTTTTTCCAACTCAACTGGATTGGTAAATTCTTCAAATTGTACAAAGAAAAATTCTAATTGAAATAGTTTAGTTCCTATTGGAGTCTTGTAGTGGCCTATAAGAAACGTTTATCGATCTAAAGTAAATTTTGTCTTGATATTTTCAGAATTTATAAAGAGAAAACAAAATTAAAATTAAAATTTGTTAATCTCTTATACGGGCTTCAGACTTAAGACTTAACCATATGGCTTAACTGCTTTAATTTCTTATGAATTAAATTTTTTCGGAAAAATTTAACTTAGGATTGGATTATTAAAGATAAGTCACCTATAGGGTTCTCAAAAAGCAATAAAATTGCTCGCTATTTAGGATTTTGAGACCTTCAGGAACTGAGCCAAATCTCTAGTCTGAAGACCGCTTAAGAATTGTACAAATAATAATACTAACTACAAAGTAACTACAGAGTTCTAATTAAAGTTTTGTAGTAGTCTATAGGAGTCGTATATCGCGTATAGCAGTAGTCAACCTCCTAATGGGTTTTTAGGGCCCGTAAGGGGTAATCAGTAAAAGATAGATAAATATACATATATTTGATGTGTTTGTAAACTCTGAAGAACTGACCCCGGGTTTAGTCATTCAATCTCTCTCTCTCTCTCCATCCTTCTCTATCTCTATCTCTTACTCATAAAAACTCCATACTTATAGTAACAGCGAAATGTATGTAAAAGTACTCCCAACTTTGATACATAAATATTGTATGTGCTTAGGTCTTCTCTCTTTCGAGCAATTGTACAAAAGCTACTTCAACTATAGAGTCTCGATCTTTTTTTTTTGTATATTTCTTCATGTCGTGTTGTTGTTTCCTTCTTCAAATGAAGAGACTTCTTTAGCGATGAATGTAGCAAGAGAGAGAACAGGTTTATCCAATGTGTTTTCGTACTAAAAGGCACACAAAAATGACTTTTAGTGTAAATATGAAATAACTATATACATATATACAAAAATACACAACAAAAGCTTTGTGTGTATACATAGTTATATGCACATGAGGTGAAGTAAAGAACAAAAAAAATGAGTAATTAAAATGGTTCTTTAAACAATGATAGAAGTATAACAAAAAAAGCATGTTTCGCATTTGGAGAATTGCCGGAAAAAGCTAAATAAGTTGTCTGAAAATGCATTTACTGGTAGATCGTAATTCATTAGTGGAATTTACATAATTTGACCAGGGAATGTTTTTTGGGGGCTTGATGGTTTGCACTGCAAAAACTGATAAATTCTCCGACTTTAATTTATGTAAAAAATTGTACAGTGTTTTGAGGGAATTTCAAAATGCTACAAGAAAAAAAAATGCAAGATGGTATTATTACAAAAGCATGACAATGAAATTATTGCTCCAGAGCAAAATAGAGGGGCACAATATAGGGAAAGCACACTGAATGAGTTGATCCAAGTGTTTAAGTAACAAAGTGAATTATGGAGTTCATAACAGAGAGTTAGTAAAAGTATGCTATTCCAATGAAAAGGAGAAATCTTACTCTTGAACATTTTTTTTTAGTACATGACTGTTCTCATATGCTTCTGCTTAATTGACCTTTTTGCATTGGTTCTTCTCTCGACTGTTCGGTGATTTTGGAACACGACTAGGAGTTTAAAAAGCAATCGTGACAGGAACCAATACAAAGAAAATTCGATCATACAAAAGCATATGAGAGCAGTAATGTACTAAAAAAGAATGATTTCCCCTCTTCATTTTCATTGGAATATCACCATTACGTCAATTCCCTTAAATTATTTCTCCCACTTAGTTATCTCTTTTATATCTCATCACTTGTACTAAGATCTTGGCTATGCAATTTTCTCAACATACTTATAATTTAGTACAAATGTTTAGGTAGAATTCCTAACACATCATGACCTTGCTTATAGTAGCGTCTCTAAAACTAAAAATATCCAAAATCTATATTTACCAGTTATCTAAGATTTTATTTTAGTACAGGAGTGTTCTAAATCTTTAGCTTTTTCTGTACAATTTAATTCAATTCTTTTTCAATTGAAATCCATTGCAGTAGATTGCAAAAAATGCTAAAGCTCATTCAAATTGCAGAAACTAAGGATTGATCCGTTGTGACATTGGAAAGATAAAGCATCTGTAAACGTTTAAGTATAAAATTTGCTTTTCATTGTCGCTTTGAGGTTCTTCATGTCTTACACCTGCTTTGTACTAAAAACTTTGGTGTGCATTTTCTACAAATTCATACAAAATATCCACTACATTATTTATTGCAATTTTGCCTTAATACCAGAAAAGTCTATCTGGCTATCCTTTTTTTTTAGTACAAGCAAGTTTTAAATATTTAGTTTTTTCTGTTTAATTCAATTCAATTCTATTCAATAAAAATCCATTGCAGTTCATTGTACAGAATGCTGAAAGCTCATTCGAATTCAGAAATTACGGATTGATTCAGCTGTGACATCAAAAAGACAAAACAGCTGTAAACGTTTAAATATTAAGTTCATTTTTCATTGTTGTTTGTACTAAAAATTTAAACAAGCATTTTCTACGATATAGTTTACGATTTAGTACAAAATATGCATTATCTTATTAAACATATTTTAACCTTAACCCTAGAACAGTCTCTCTGGTTTTCTTTTGTTTTAGTACAGGCAAGTTCTAAAATTTTAATTTCTTTTATGAAATTCAATTCAATCCTGATGTGTAGCTGGATTAATTAAAGATTGATTCAGCTGTAGGTGAAACTTTGGCAAAAGTAAACATGAGAGTTGTGAACACTGAATTATATTTCTATACTATTTGGACTTAAATCGACTATTTCTTCAGTGGACAATGTTTCTTTTAGTATCTGTGAGCTTATATAAGTCTTGTCATATGCAGTCTAGCATCTGATTCCAAAAGGGGTAGTTTTTAAAACTACTGCCCCAGTTCCCCATGGAAAAGATAAAATGACTATACGTTATAAAATGCTTTTCCTTTGTAGTTTTGAGATTTTTCATGTCTTATACCTAACTTGTACTAAAAACTTGGCCACACATTTTCTTCTATACAATTTATAATTTAGTACAAATGGAAATCAGTATTTCATTATTAATTAGTATTCAATTAACTTGTTTTTTTTTAACCTTAACCATAGAAATTTACATAGAACCTTGTTTACGTTTACATATTTTAGATTTAGTACAGGCATGTACTAAATTTTTATTATCTTTCGTGCAATGCAATTTTTTTTCAATAAAAATATAAATTAAAGCAAAGTATTTAAAATATATTAAATGCTTCGCAAAAACCAGAAAAAATATACCTATTGAGTTCTAAAAGCAAGAAAAGCGGTATACAGTCTGTAAAGTTTTAAAACAAATTACTTTGGTCAATAAAGAAGATTCGAGATATTTGTATCATACAATCTATTGCTCTAACTATTTAGTAAATAACTGTAAGCCTTTTTAGTATTTAAATGTGCTAAATATTTAGTTAATTCTCCAATTTTTTTCACATTGAGATATTGTTAATAAAAATTTTAGTAAGAAATAAAGTTGGTTGACCCACGGTATAACTTTTAATGCAATTGATGATTCACCTCTTTAAAGATAAATTAAAGAAAGTGTAATGGTGATATAAAATGCGTATTACAAAATTCTGCTACAAAATGAAAACATACTTGAAATAGGGTGAAATGATGATTAACAACAGGTGTAGAGAGGCACTTAAATTATGTTATTATATATGAGTTGGGTTAATTATAATTCTCCATCCATCTGCCACCTTGGCAATATTGTTTCATGATAATTTTTATATGCATTAATTCCAAAATCAGACACACGAAACCCCACTGAGTTAGAAAAAGCAAAAAAATAAAAATAAAAAAGTGAGGGCAAATAAGACTTTTTAAACTCTTGAAGAATTCAATTCCCTAAAAAAAAGATCATTCGTAATTTGCCACTTGAAAAAGCATAATCAAAGATTGGTATTCATGAGAGTGCCTCAACTGTCGTCAGAAGTGCTTAGGATATATCTCTGCGGGTGGAAAAAAAATAAACGTGTTTTATTGGGAATTTTGGAGGTGAATTTGCGTGTTTTGTGTGTGGGAATCTCTCAAAGTAGTTTAATGACCTAAAAGAGGAAGAGACTTTTCTCTGATGGAGTTCTGCCAAAAAAAAATTGTTTTGTGTGTCATGTTGTGGGCCAATTGTAGAAAACAAAGATCTGTCTGTTTATTTAAAAACAGAATTCCTCCATCATTCACCTTTTTATCTTTATGTTGTCTCTCTCTATCTTTCCAGTGAGTGCAATAGTTGAACATGATTATACAGCGATGCAACCAGATGAATTAAATCTGGTCAAAGGTGCCATCATACAAAATATTAAAGTACAACCAGGTGGTTGGTGGGAAGGAACTATAGCGGCGTCTGGAAAAACTGGAATGTTTCCTGATAATTTTGTGCGTGTCCTAGAGCCGGATGATAAAAATCCGGTTGTACTGAGGTAAATACTATCATAATTATTTAATTTTTAACCCTTAAAAATCCGACAGAGAATCTTTAGGAATAACAAGTGAAAATACGATCTTTCCCTTTTATTTACAATCAAAGTAAAATCTGGTTTCTCAATCATTTTTCGGTCCTAGAATCACAGAAAAATTAAAATTCATGAAAAAAATTAAATTCATGAAAACCCCAATAGGGATAAGCGGTTGAAAATGAATGAATGAAAAAAATTTAGGATATAAAACTACTGATGGGGTTAAAGTTACCCTTTTTCATGTTAATTTTACCCTTAAAAAGGTGTAAAATTAACATTAAAAAATGTTGATATATTTTTACACCTAAAAAGTGTTAAAGTTATGAGGAAAAATAGTTAATCGCACCCCCGTTTTTTTCTAAGTGAAGGAAATATCTTTAATAATCACATTAAGTACTTTTGCAAGTTCAGGATGCCGTGCAGAAGTTCAAAAAATAGTGAAGCACAGGCTCTGTTTCCACAAGTAAAAAATATTTTGGAACTGCTCTGTGTTACTCCCTCTTGCTTAGCAGAGGCTGAGAGGAGGTTTTTATTACATAAAAGGGTTAAAACATTTCTACGGACGACCATGACATCACATCGCCTGAATCATCTTTGCCTGCTCCATACTTATAAAGAAGAGCTAGCCAAAATTTTCCATGTGAGGCTTCTCAAGGATTTTATATAATACAATGAATTTAGAAAGAATATATCCGGAAAGTTTTAAAAAGTACACTTTTTGCCCCTTCCCCCCTTGAACAAAAATCCGTTCCTACGCTCTTGTTTATTAAGCACTTAAAAGCACCAGGGAAGGCAGGAAGTCGGTAGGGGATGGGGCAGTGGTTCTTCCACCTTGAGCTGCTACGCCTCTTCCTCACAGCTCTGCGGGAACGAACCAATATACTAGAGAACAGGACAGGACCTCTACCGTCAAATTCACGGAAAATCCTGATGTGACTTGCCGGGCATGCCGGGAGGCCCTGGAGACTCTGGGTTCCAATCCAGCGCCATAATAAGATCCGTGATAGCATAACGGACGAAGAGGCGTAAGAAGTCGCAGGGGAAACGCTCTCCAAAGAGCAGGCCTTTACTCTCTGCAATGACAACCGTGGTCAACCGGGAAGGGGTCTTTGTAGTAGATGTAACAGTTAGCCAACAGTAGTGGGCACCAGGGGAGCAATCCCCCGGGGACAGTGGCGGGTTTGAAGCGCCTGGGTGTATACACCCGGAAGCTAGAAACTACTGTCTCCATGAACGTCCTCTGTTACTCCTTTGAGTTGTACTATCGATTCATGGAGTACGGAGAGCAACCAAGGCCAGAATAGGCCTGACCGCGATCCATTGTGACGTCCTATATATCATTCTTTTTGGCCGCCAATTTTAACATAATTTGTTTGTGACGTCCTAAGTTACTTAATATGACTCACTTAATATCACAAGACTTGCAATAAGCGACCAAGTCGCCTCCATGTTAAAGATCTGTAATATGACGGCAAATACGATGGCCTATGATACTATTTTAATGTATTGTACTATCACCAAATCGAAAGGTTAGGGTTAGATACTGTGGTTTGCAGTGAATCTCGTCGAACGAGATCTGGCGATTAGAAGACACTGCGATGCAGTGCCAGGAGACAGCTGCCCTCACACAAAGAAATAGTGCCTACTTCGGCACAAGAAAGAAGAAAACCCAAAACGCTAGCTTTGCAGTTACTATTTAAGGCATAAATATTTACTTAAGGTCTAGTGTTGGATAGTCTACATCTACAAGGATACTGTAACGAACGACCCATGAATGTTAAATCATTGTCCCTTCAGGCTCACTTTTTAGTAGTTTTTTAGGCATCCTCTCAGCTGGCATTCGCTGGAAGTGTCCCAGCTAGCTGATTTGGAATGCTCTGACGGTGTCTAAAATGTCTGGTTCCTCGCAAAGAACTTCCAGTTCATAGTTCATTCGAATACGGTACTCTCCACTAATTGTTTCACTCACTGGGTCACAGATCCGTCTCAGCATTCGTTTCTTAAAGATCAGTAGCGATTGCTCTTCAGCTTGCGTCATCGGTACTACAATAGACTCCCACTCAATTAGTCTCTTTTTCAAATAGGTTACCTCTCATTTGGATGGCTTTTCTGTTTCGAAGAATTGTGTTGACAATTTTCACGTTTGATTAAGTTTGTTTATTGAAACAAATATTCTCAAATTCGCTGCAGTTCCTCTTTTCTTATCGTGATTCTTTATAATTGAGCGTTTTTGTGGAATTGACAATGACTTTGACGCCCGAATCTCGATAATTCGGGTGACATTTTGCACCATTTGAAGTTTTTGACAACTTCAAAGTTTCAAGAATCGAGTGTGATATTCTTGTGGTGCCTTGGTGCCGCGGGGTCAGTTACCATGTGTTTTGTCTTCCCCTCTTTGAAAGTCCGTCATATCCGAGGCTCATCACGAATCTTCCTAACAATCTTGCTTTTACGGGGAGCGGTTAGCACCTCGCCCATCCCTCTCTAGAAAAACTTGTTCATTAGTCTGAGGTTCGTGACTTGCCACTGGAGTTGGTTACCCAATCTTCAATCACTCACCTGAGTGTGCAATGGCCTGCCAACACCAAGCATCTACTCCGCTTGGAGGTGAACATAGGAATTAAAAGAAAGACGCTATGTATCACATTACCCCCTTATATAGACCTCAATTTCATTTCATCCCTTTCGTGAAATCTTTTGTTCTTATTTTCAAGTAACAGAAGCTTTTAAAGAGGTTTTTGTAGAAATGATAAGGTACTATAGTGTAACAAAGTAATGTCATAATTATAGGATTGGTGCATTTAAACTTCTCAATAAAGTCCGAAGAGCTTCTAACGGATCATTAAATATGAGTGGGACCTGGCGTTGTCTTGATGAATCACATATTTCCTTCCTATTGACCATTTCTCGCTCACTGTTTGAAATTAAAATTAAAATTTTGAATAATGCAAATTTTGAAATAAACAAATTTCAGTTTAGACAACTTGTTTTGGATCAGTCTGGATCATATCTTAAAAGTACTATACTCGTCGTTTCGCTTTGTCCAAAATTAAAAATTTTAACCTAATCCGTTTTTTTTAAACTAATCGTCAATACTAATAAAATAAGGTTTAGATTTGCAAATAAGTAATGAAGAACTAATTATGGAACATCTTAATGTGTTGATTTTTTTCAATATTTATATTACATAAAATTTTCAATTTAAGTCTTCATCTTTTTCCGTAGATTGGTTCCATTGTTTATTAAAAAATCGGGTTTTCCCTTTGTAGGGGAAATGAGGCACCTTTAAATTGGGTCAGCTCTTAAATTTGAGTTTTTTCTCCTATTTTTAAATGAAACTGGATTTTATTATGATATAATTTAGTTGAACTAACCAAATAGGAGAAAAGCCTTAATTTCAAAGCTTCTACAATTCAAAGGTGCCCCCTTCCCCCTAAAACAAAATTCATTAGAGTCTGTACACTTCATATTGTCGAATTCTGCAGATTAAACATGAAGTTTCATCAAACTTCCTCCGTCCTTAAAGGGTTAAAAATAATCTAAATAACCACCCAATAAAAATTATCTCAGCACTCTCTTCTCTCCCGTAAAATAATTTATTAATTATGATGGTTCATTGTACATCTACCGCTAGTTGGATAATTGATGGTAAATTGAGGTGAAAATGACACAAGGCACTCACACCAACGACATCAGTTAGCAAAAAAAGAGTTTAAAAAATTGTCAACGAGAAAACTTTTGATGATTCATATGTAAATTTAGATCTGCTGTATAACATGAATAATTCAACGTTATACATTTTCTTGAGACATTTACGGTGTTTGTATATTATAAAAAAAATAAATGTCACTAAACCGATGTAGATGCGGCAACAAAAATATAAAAGAAAAGAAAAACAATGCAAACAGTGGTTGGCAAAAGTATTGGCACGTGGAACGAGGAGGGTCAGTATGACATTGCAATTTTTATTGTAATTGGGATTTTAAGATCAATTTTTGAAGAATAACTTCATGAGATTTCTTTAATCGGATTTGCGAATTATTCAAATGTCAGTCACAATTATGCTGAATATTAAACAGAACAGCTTTTATTGCTCGAACTCTACAAGGAAGGTATTTAGTATATCCATGGTTCCACCCCATATAATTCGGTTTTAAATGACAACTTTTTAGGAAGACCATCTGAAGTTTCAATATTTGGATTTTAGATTAATGATTCATCCATACTCGTCTATGACTTTGAATTGAGTCATTCCTATTACCGGTTTCTCAAGGTCAAAGTTTAAAGGTCTATTTGAAGGTTATAGACCTACCTTTGAATTCCAAAGAAATCAGAAAAGATAAGTTCAAATCAGTTTAATCAACTAATGAATACGATTATTTTTCGAAAGACTTGAATTCGGTTAAATCGATTAGTTTTATTCATTGGAACTCATAAGTTGGGGTGTTCTGCGAATTGTTTTTTAATTTACCATCCCAATTTGTAGGCATTAACCCTGAAGTGAAGCTTTTAATTGCGTTGATCATTTCATGGATGGTTTGTAATTGTGTTTCTATGTTATTAATTACAAATTGTCAATCATACAATACCGCGAAGTATTGATTAAAATTAATTTAAATAATTGAATTGTAAATTATTGTGTTTATCATAATTAAGTTCAGAGAATAGCATTACGAATTTTTGGTTTTATAACCAAGTATTATTTAAATAAAGAACATATATATTTGATAATTACACTAGGATTCAAATTAATTGTCGCCAAAGAGCGTCCAAATGTTTTTATTTATGTCTTTAACACTTAATATTTAGAGTTTGTTCTAATTATTGATAGAAGGTTAGACTCGGCCTGCAAAAGCATAAATGAGTTTCACATTAAAAAAAACATAATGTGAAAATCCCATTAATTTTTGGCATCAATGCTATAAATCAATATAAACCAATATTTGCGTGGTAAGTTTATCTCTTTATCAATAAATAGATCTAATTCGAAATATTAATTGATTCATTATAGGTACAAATCAAACATTTGAACTCATAACAGCTACAATTAATGTGAAACACATTAAATTTTCAATGTTCAAGTGTGATAACACCGTTATGTTGTGTTTTTAAGTATTTCGAATTAATTAATTTATTAAAAAATATCAATTATGGTAATTTACGACCATGACATTACGGCAAAAAATAATATTTTACATAATACTCATTTTCATTTATTAAATATCAAAAATGGCAATGTTGGCAATGTATAAGGTCAATAAATGTTTCTTCTAATAATCTTACGCATGTTCTACTACGATCGGACTTAAAGTTTGCTTATGTGTAACTCGCACTTTCTTGATCAAAAATACTCAAATACTTAAGGTACTTGAACCGCATTGATGAGTCTTTAAGGGACAAAGCCGTTTACATTAGCCTATTATTGTTCTGCCCTCTAAGAACCATTTTCAGGCAGTTTTCGCAGCGGACTATGAAACATTGAGAACAAACTCCATAAACCACGAACTCCATGTCCTCACCCGCTCACCGTCTGCACCCTGGCCCCAATATAGGTCCATTATGCATCCCTGTCCATTATAACCCCCTGGATCAAGGGGGTTGTACTGAGCCAACCAGTCTTCCGGGTAAATTCTATTGTGCGGCCGTTGGTGGTCATTCCCAAGAGACCACCCGAATACCGCTTTACCTAGCAGTACTCGTCTTGTGTTGTAAAGACTAGGACAGTGACATAAATAATAAAGGACCGTTTCTTCAGTGTTGTTACAACTCCTACAGATCATGTTATACTGCATACCCAATCTGTAGAGGTGTTCATTTAAGTAGTATCCGGTGAAAAGATTAGCAAACGGCCGCACCGTGCAGCTACCAACAAGCTACTCTGTCCTTTTCCTCTCCACTTGTAGCACGAATAATCTGGATACGCGACAGTTCCCTGTAACAGCCAAGACCGTTTGGTGTTGCGTGAGTAAATCTTCCTTGATGGTGGGTTTTTTTTCATTTTGGGGGATATTCCAACAGCAGGCTCAGGACTGATAAATTCAGTCTAGGTGGTTCGCCTACTCAACAATCTAACTTTACTGAGCCATAGATCCTTCCCAAGATTTCGCTCTCGATGATATGTAGCGATTGCTCTTATCGTTGGGTCACTTGCACTACTAGCAAATGATTGAGACTCACATGTAAGCCAAGTACTCGAGCTACATTTTTAAAATTAAGCAGGACGTTATAGAAGAACTGACCAAAAATACTTAGGATGTTAGGCCGGATTCAGACCTCCAAGGTTTAGCCCAGTTCCCGATGGTCTTGAAATTCAACATAGCAACCAATTTTATTGGTTTTTCAAAATTTAATGGATCACTTGCCCATGTTGTTCCATCTTAAGTGATAATTTTCCAAAAAAAAAAAATTGATTAAAAAGAAATTAGAGAAGTTAAGCCATATGGCTTAGCCTTAGGTCTGAAGCCCGTATTACAGTAGACTGTCACTCAATCGGCTCTTTTTCAATCGGGCGAAAAATTTTGTTGACAATTTTCACGTTTAATTATGAAGCTAATTTGCTCAAATTAACTAGTTCTTCCTATTTATCTATCGATAAACCGGATGACATTTCGCCCCAAATGCCCATTTGAGAGAAATTCTACTGTACAGAGAGATAACCTCCTTCCAGTTGCGATCGAAGTGTTGATCCTTTCAGAGACTAAGAAAAAATTTACCCCAAAGATTTCGGAGTGGAAGTGCGCTTACTTAAATGCTCAAAACCGTGATTTCTTTACTCTAAAATTCGCTATCTTGCACCACTTTACTCTTATTGAGGAACAACGGGGGAATTTTGGAATTTTCTCCGAAAGCACTTTGAATTTTCACACTAAACACATTACAACTCATTTTGGGTCTCCATGTTGTAGCCCTAAGCTTTGAGATATCTAATTATCAGGTCGAGTACACGGAGCTAGATTCTCTCCACCTCCTTGATCGGCCCAAGACTGCGTTTCACGGCTCTTCACAATCTCCTTCCTTTCATGCTATCGTGAAGAACACACGCCATACGACATTTGAAGCGTCATTAGTCTCAGGACGGGCGTCCACAATCCGCTCTGCAATACACAGCTAGAGGTTCAGTCTGGAGGGTATCCCTCTGGGTAAATTTTTTTTTAGGATAATAGCGATGGATTATGTCATACAAATCTACTCTGTACATTGGTGGGTAAAAAGAGGCACAGGGCCCGGAAAAAACATTTCTAGAGTGATCTAATAGAAGACAGACCTGGCAGACGCGTATGAAATACCCCAATACTGTAAAGTTAATGAGATATCCCGAAGACAGGAAGCATAAGTACGGAACGAATTCTGAGAATATTCAGGAGCGCTCAGACGCGTAGGTATGCCAAAGATATCTCTTCAAAAATCAAAGGCAGGTGAAATCTGCTTTCACCGTGAGCTCCCAGGTTCCTCACACATCCTAAGACTATTCTAAAACTTATTTCTTCAAGTGCATTGCGTTTCCCAATTTCAGATTCAAATCAAATTATTCCGATTTAGTTCACATTATGAATATCACCTACAAGGTGATTTTTTAATAAGAGTGTCTTTTGACACGAAATTCTCCCAAAACTTTCAAAGAGAGGACACTAAAGATTGTTCATTGAAGATTTGAAAAAAATACTCAGAAATGAGATATTTTTACTTAAGGATAAAATTCATGCGAGCAACACTGATGGTAAAGATAGACATGCAAGTAGTCAAGCTTAATTAGTGTGGCCTGAATGTTGTTAGTTGATTCTCTTTATCACTTCTTTGATCGATATGCATGGATCTGAACTATTGCAATTTGCAATACTTTCAAACTCTCATCCTTGCTTTTACCACCATTCCTATCTTTAATCATTTTGTATAGGGCTTTCTGTAACTCAGTTATTAGTGGAAATAACTCAATTGCTCCAAGTTATGATTCCTTTCTCTGAGATGGGCATTATTATAGGGAAAAATATCTGTATTGCGGAGGTACATTTATTAAGAAACATAGGAAAAATTTAGTGATTACGCAGTTTTAGATCGTACGAAGTATAGGGACGTTCTCCTAGTGGCTGCTGTACCATGTATCTTAAGAGAGGGAACCCACATTTAGCATAAGAGTTAGCAATAACTTCTAGTCTACAAAGGAAGTCCAGATTCATTACGCTTTCTGTCCCAATCCTTGCTCTCTTCTTCCACCCTCTCACAATAGTATTCAACTCATATATCAATGATTTTGCCAGTCACTTTAAAATATCTGTAATTGGACACTGACTGGAAAGAGAATATCTTTTTGATAGTAAATCATGTGAGTAACTGACCATTTCAGAAGTTGAGAAAATGCAAATGATCGTATTCCATGCTCAGTTTCGTCTTTTGCATGGCATGAATAAAATAAAATAACAAAAGACAACATCTCAAGTGTCTCATATTGAGAGTGCTGAGGAATTGCACGCTAAAGTGGTAGTATTAATGAAATGTCGTCAGTATGCTCATTAATAATTTTGTAGAGTAAGCAAGAGAGAATTTATCAAAGAAATATCTATGTCTCTTGACTTTGTCGTGGAAATATATATAGCGTTGATGTTTAAATTCTCCGAAACGGGGAAAGGGATGGTAGGGAAGGGAGTTGATGGGTAAATTTGTAATGAAGGAAAGTTTAAAATTTTCTCTTATGTAATGCACCAAACCACATGGTTCTCTGACGATAATCTCTTAAACATTTATACTTTATTCATGCTTTCTTTTCTCCTCTTTTTTCTCCCTTTCGCGAATCTGTGAATTATCCAGGGATAAATCTGCAACATCTAATAGACGTTGCAAAGTGGTTTACAGCTATACACAGAACAACAATGACGAACTTTCACTTGCGGTTGGCGACATCATTGAGATTCTTGGCGAGGTAAGTGTTCCTCGGTTATCTTGATAAATTTTACTATCAACGTCATATCAGATGGATTAGAGGCGATTTAATCGGAGAAGACAAATGACACATGAACTAAATTAACTCCACTGACCTCGAGATTAATAATAATCATTCTTGTTTTGGGGTGGTATTTTTCTGGTGCAGGTGGAAGAGGGATGGTGGCGTGGTAAATTGGGTAATCGAGTAGGTGTCTTCCCCTCAAATTTCGTCCTGGCCGTCGATGATGTATCACCAGTATCGGCTAATAGGATTTCAACAAATACCTCAGGCAATCGCACTAAAACTAGTCTCAACAGTTCACGCGAAGATTTAGTATCGGCTGGTGTAAATAATTCTGTCGGTCTGATGGACAAAGATGCACCGAGTTTACCTCCAAAGCCAGTCAGAGAAATCTGCAAAGTTCTCTATCCCTATGAACCTGTCAATGAGGATGAATTGGAATTGCTCGAAGGTGATATAATCACGATATTGAGCAAGGATTTACCGGACAAAGGATGGTGGAAAGGAGAACTTCGCGGCAAAGTTGGAGTATTTCCTGACAATTTTGTCCTCGTCCAACCACCTGACGGTAAGTTTCTGAAACTATTTTAGATGTTGCTGTTTTTTTTAATTCTCCCATTTAAGTTATTTATGTTTCGTGCACTCTATTCGTTATGTTTTGTGAATTCTATTTCTAACGTACGATATGGCCAACATTGACACAGACTAAGCCCCTATGATGCGAGTCTATGTTGATTGCTAATCTTGAACTAGTCGTCAATCATGGATTATTTAGTTCCAAACTGTTTCGATCATTAATTCATTTTTAACGAATTATCTCTATCGTAATCACGGACTTAGAACACTCAGATTAGCAACCTATGCTTTCCGATCTTCTGTCACTTTAGGAAGATGATCAGGAATCAAGATCGATTTCAAAAGAATTCCAGGCAAGATCCTGAATTTGATTCAGTGACCTTGTCTTAGGTCTGCAACGAGGTCGACGCTTTCTGATAATGGCAAGCATTGGTTTTCTGGGGAAACTTTGTTGATTCATGCGCAGAATATGATCATACGATGATATGATTCCGTTAATCGCCAGGAGGTACCTATCATCTCGGAAACTTTACTCTGAATCTTACTTTGTGTGTCATTATCTAAATCTCATGATCATATGTGAGGATAGGAATGAACACTGCTTTGAAAACCGCTAATTTAGCAGAACGGCTAAGCTTGGCCTTCTCGGTCTTCTTTGCCAATCTTCTGCCAAGCTCCCTTATTATCGTAGAAGCTTGAGTGATGTGCGACGAGACTTAGTGTCAAGCTTGAATTACTAATTGCCCCTACATGGAAAAATCGAACGGATTTCCAGCCATTCATGCCATTGTAAACCAAAAATTAAAATCGAAACGCTGTTTATAGTCTATCTTGCTTAGCGTGTAATTTCTGTTACAGTGCCTTAGTCTTATTGGAACGTCCACTCCATCTCACCGAAATTTATGCGTATACACAACTTCGGAGCGTTGTTCTCCGAAGTTGTTAGTTGACATTAGACGTCGCGATCCAAAAACGGATAGAGAACAGTCATCGACTATTTCGAGAGTCCTAGCAATTATAAACGGAGCTACTTGTCGACGTCGCTCTGAACAATACCGCCCGTATAGTAACAGGGTGTCAGAAGAGTACTCCAGTAGACAATCTCTATCCCTATTTTTTATGATGAAATTAAGAAAAGATAGATAAAAATATATAGAGAAAATGCAGGAATTAAAAAGGCGAAGAAATATACTATAAAAGAGAAGAAAACCGCATTTAGATTGAGCTAGACGAGAAAAACGAAACTGAAAGGATTCAGAGCACCCAAGCTATTTGGGTAGAAACTTGTCCTTCACAAGGAAGTTAAAAACCTTGGTATTTTAATTGATCATAAATTATCCTGAACGGGACACCTGGAAACCGGTTTAATACGACCACTAGATCCCTGTTCAGCTCTTGACGACTTCTCGGTAGGACTTGGGGTCTTTCGCCGAAAAACGTACTATGGATGTACAAAGTCATCGTTAGGCCAATGATTTCTTATCGAGCTGTGATATCATCGGTTACATCTACCTTTGTCGTATCTGCATTTGTTTTGTATCTGCATTCGGTGCAAGCTACAATACAGACGTCCCCTCTTGCGTGAAATGCTGACACAAAAGAAATGCAGATGCGACAGAAGTAGACACAACCGACGATATGGTGGCCTAGAGTTGAATTTAAACCTGCTTGTAGCTCGGAGTTCAATGGAATCTGGCATTGAGGGTAAGAAAATTCAGATTTTCTCAGATAGTAGAGCTGCGATTCTGTCTATTAAACTGATTGAGTGCAGGGACGCGTTAAAAGTGGCCTCACAGTAATCTGACGTCGGTCTACATTGAGTACCTGGACACGGGGGTATTTTTGTAAAGAATATTGTACATTTTAAAGCATTCAAGAGATTATTTTTTAGGTCTTTTCACTGTGAGATGCTAAAAATCTTAGTAATGATGTATCAACAATTTTTTTGTGGATTTCGCAAAGAATGTGTTACTAATTTGTAAAAGAAAATGTGTATTCATTTTTTATAACACATTATCCCTTTGGAATTTTCTAAACTAATATTTTATAACAAAAGTAATGGATAGTTATAAAACATTATAAAGCAAGATCAAAATAAACGTAGAATTAGACAATATTGATAAATTGAAAGAACTGTAAAATCTTTGAGTAGATAAAAATCACTGCTTAACTCTTTCGCGTCACACTTTTATTCAGCAAGTGAATTCATGTAAAATTGAGTTTTTCCTAATGCTTTATGATTAAATATAATAGTTCTGAAAGGAAAAAAATTCCATTGCGTGAAAACTCAAAGAAACTCTGGGTCATATATGACCCTATTGTCGGAAAAGGAAGTATACATACCATTTTCAAAATCTATATCACGGGCTTTCTAAGAGTTTTTTTGCTTGAAGTTATTAATTTGGCCAAAACCATGGCAAACTGGGTTGTCTTGATGAACACTGTACTCCTGGTATTCAAGGAATCTTCCTGGTAATCCCTTGAACAGTCACTGTCACAATATTTTGAGTGGTATTTGGCAAAAATAAACTTATCCACATAATTATTCACACACAATACAATTGCACAATATGGGGCGCTTGCAGAATACTCTAAAATATTGCAAAATATGTTATAATTCATCAGATATAAGATCAAATGTCCAGGAGCAAGATATTTTCCTTCTGAATTTCACAAAAAAAAAAACAATGTCCCAACTGTCCCAACTACATTGTTGACACGAAAACACTTTCATAAACTTTTACCATTGCCGACAATAGGGTCGTATATCACCCGGAAAATTCAACGCGCTTTTCCGGAAAATTGAGAGTAGTTTATTATATCAAAATATGCAATATACAATCTTTGGATATTCTATTTTGTATTTCTAAAGAACTTTTTGCTGAAAAAAATAAATTAATATAAAAAATTTTGAAAGAGAAAAGTCATTTCACAAAGTTCGAAATTAGTAATTTTTGATCTCAAATATTTTCTTTTCCTGAATATCTGGAGTCTTGAGAAAATTAGCCAAGAATCTTACATCTTTCTATTATGATGTCGTGCACAAACCGATAGATTTTAATTAATGTAAATAGTCAAAAAAAAAATTGTTTTTTCCCCGGGTCATATATGACCCTAATGACGTGAAACAGTTTAGGCTTCATATAGAGGTCCTTCTCAGATATTTATCTCATGGTTATTTGCGCTATGTGCGTCTCAGAGACCGTTTGTCTACAGCTATGACGCAGATTTCGTTCAATTCGCTTCTTCACCTTAAGGACGATGGTTGACAATGATGCAATTCTTTTCGGCATCCACCATAGAGTTTTATTATGCTGACGGTATCTCTGTATTGATTTCAAAACTCAAAAGATTTAATCCCATTCAGGTTTTGAAGGGACCTAAAGATAATCATTGGAAACCTTTCCGGTCAAATATAGAGCAATCCCGCCATCGTGTTTAACTGACATTACGGATAAAAAAAAAATCACAAAAAAATCCATAAATGTTTTTGTCGACTTATAACCAATAAAATGAACTAACCTTATGTAAAATTTTAACATGCTGTCTTGAACGATTTCAAAGTTACAGCGATCTAAATTTAGTTGTAGTTTAATTGACTCACTCTGTATACTGTGATGCCATTTAGAGAATTCGCGAAAAAACGGGGTGAATCTTTCACAGATCGCCTATAAATAAACTTACACGAATGTTTAGAGCTCTCAAGAGGATCTTAATGGCGCAATAGGCAAGATCAAGGGGGTGCCATTAGCTTTGAAAAATGTGACCGATTTTAGTGTAAAGTCTTCCCTGTTTTCGTACACATTTCACGAGATATCTCTAAAACTACGTAGGTTGCCAATTTGTAGTTTTCGGTTGCCTATTCTATATTAAATTGGCTTTTATTTTGTATTAGCATTATTTGATAATTCATTCTACAATGACAGAAAACGGCTAATAAATTAAAAAGTTTTTTCGGCACGCTTGAAACATATGGGAAACGTAGGAAGTGTCATGCCCCTGGGCAAGATCGTTGCCTCTTGGGCGGATAGATCTGTCCAAGTGGCGTTCCTGCGCGATCTACCATTAGCAGATTCTTCTAATACGGGATATACGACAACATGATTGAATTGTAACAAATATATCCCGATACGATTAATAATAGAGCTCTAGCTTCTCAAGCAAGAAGCTCTAAAAAACGGTTGAGTCCTTTAGTTTCAATAATATATGCGTTGTTTGCATGAATTATAGCCTAAATGCGAAAAATTGACTTTTTACAACAAATGTCACATAAAAATCACTGCAATTAAATAATTTCGCAAATTTTGATTTTTCCTCTAACTTTCCTAGCGTCACCTTCCAAGGACAATCCCAACAAACCAGATCGTCCACCACCGGCGTCAAAGATGATCATCCAGAAGACGACGAACAACAGTAATTCGACAAATTCACGAAAAGACAGCTTCGGTTCGAAGGATTCGCTGAATGAGACGGGAATTGTGACTGGAAGTGTTGCGGCTCATAGGAAATCCCTGGAGAGCAAATCAGTGGATCCGATAGCTGAGAAGCCGCCCAGGAAGGCATTTGAGACCAAAAGTTCGGGGGACATGCGAAAGAGTTTGGAGAATTTGGACGATAAAAAGGTGACACCGCCGCCGGTGCTGTCGAAGAAACCAAGCGTGCCAATTAAGAAGTCTCCAACAATCGGAAGCGTCACTACAAATTTGTTCTCGGGACTGAAGCAGAAGGTGAAATCGACTGAGAATAAGGTGAGCAATGTGGATAATTTGGATGGAGGTGCTGGGAGTAAGATGGGAACGCCTCAGGTGGCGGATAATGGTGAGAAGGGAGTGATTGGTGAGAGGATTTCACGGAGTTTTGGAGAGTCGGATTTTGATCAGGTGGAACGATCGAGTGGAGTGTTGAAGGATATGAGGGCAAATAGGGCAAAATTGCCGAAGGGTCGGAGACCTCCGACGTCAGCATTGAATTCCAGTGGAGAGAGTAGTTTGCTGAATGGGAGCAGTGGAAGTATTGAGGAGCATACCAATAGCAAGGATACGTCACAGAGTGAGGATGAATTGGTGAAGCCCAAAGCGAGAGAATGGGAGAAGAATCGAGCGCCGTGGATGGCGGAATTGAAGGCGAATCAGGCTAAAAAGACATCACCGAGCTTCGATGCGACCAAATCACCGGAAATTGCAAGGAGTGCAATTGAGAGTGGAGACAATCATCATATGGAGAAGTCTGATATGTCAAAATCCTTCAGTAGCTCCTTCAGTCAGCGCAAATCCACGGAAAACTTCGAAGTGAGGTCAAATAGTGTCGATGTGAAGAGTACGACGACGACACTGAGGGAGTCATCTTCGGACTCAATGACCAAATCCATCTCGGCCATTTCCACCAAAATCACCATTCCCGAAACCAGTCCAATTGCCCCGTCAACTGCTCCGCCCGAGGAAGTGACACCCAAAGCCAGGCCTGCGAGTGTTGGAGTTAATTTGAGGAATCGCAGTAGTTCCCCAATGAGGCAACTGAGTTCCGGAAGGCCTCCAAGTGTTGTCAGTGAAGTTCCTCCTGAACCGAATCAACCAGAATCGAAAGTGACAGAACTGGAGCACAGAGTAGCGAAACTTGAAAGAATTGTACAGAGTCAGGGAAGTGCGATTGAGGATCTAGTAAGGCGTCTACGTGAGGAAACGGATAAAGTGAGGACCCTCAAGGCTGAATTGGAAAAATATGCCCAGTGTGTGACACAGGTATGAAAATAATTTCCTAATCCCAGTCAAATGCAAACAAAAAGATTGGGATGAAATTTTTCCATGTATTTTGTTTCCCGGTGAGGGAGGAATTGTACATAATTATTAAAAACTACAATGGAGATTTTTGAAGAGAGTAAAAGATAAATGGCATTTGTACACTCTTGCATTAAGAGTTCTATATATCAGAGTCCTAGGCGATGGAAAGGAGATATGCTGATAATTTCAGCATTTATCGTGATTAATCTACATTCAGAGTATTTAATTGCAAGTTTTTTAGCATTGTGAAAAACAGTGGCTGCTGGAATTATCTGAACATGAACACTTTCATGATCTGTGGAACTTGAAGTGTCTTGGCTAAGAAATATTTCAGGATTGTTAAAGTTAACGAAGAAACTTAACGAACATTTCACGAATTTCTGTGGAATTTGTCAATGTTCCTTCAGAGAAATTAACAAACTTAATAAAATGAAAAATAAGTCTAAAAAGAATTATAGTAATAGTAATAGTAATAGTAATATTTATTCAATCACAAAAATAGGGTTCATCCCTCTTACAATTGTGATAAAGAAAAAAGAAAAACAAGTTAAAAAACAGCAGCAAAAAAAAAGGAAAAAGAAAAATAAAACAACAATTTACAATAGTATAAGAAAGGTAAATGAAAATTAAATAAGAAAAAAAAATCCAATAAGTGTTCTCTTAAGATTCAGCCTGAAAAAAGCGTCGGATGCCATCTGCAGACCTACGCAGATCACTTGGAACGGAGTTAAAAATAACTACGCCCTTTACAAATAATGACCGGTAAAGACAGTCACTCCTGACCTTAGGCACTATGAGTCCCCGAACCCTGGCCGAGCCCCCCCTAACCAGAAGACTCGATAGGTACTGAGGACACCCAAATATTAACAAATTAAATAGAAAGAGCACAGCTCTTAAGTTTAAGTGTGAAGTAAGGTCACAGCCAATAAATACATTTCTATGGGGAGTGATATGGTCCCGGCGATTTAAGCCACAGATATACCTGACACAATTATTGAAAGAAACTGTTAGACGACGGATGGTGTCACTATCCGCCGAAAAGAAGAGTTCTGCTCCGTAGTTAAAGAAAGGAAGAAGAAGCGCTCTCGCGAGGAGCAAGCGAGTGTCATAAGGTGTGATGTTTGTGTAATTATTATCAATAAAAACACAAAAATCAGTGACCAGTGATTAATATTAAAAGGGTATTTTTAGTTTTCTTGTTTTTTTTTTTATTAATTTTCTGACGTTTAAAAAGAAATCAAATCTCGGGAATATCATGAATATCAAAATTCCAAGCAGAAAAGAATCAGTATTTTTTTTCTTGCACATGATTCATCTGTGGAACTTGATGTGTCTTGGCTAAGAAAGATTTCTGAATTTTTCAACTTAACGAAAAATTAGTTCATTTAGAAAAATTAAATTGACGAAAACTATTATAAGTAATTACATATTAAAAAAAATTATCAATGAAAAACACAGGAAATTAACGACCAGTTATAAATCTTGAAAAGGTATTTTAGTTGGGTTTTTATCTTCAAGAAATTGCTTCAATCTAAGATCCATGATGTCTTATTCTTAGATAATTCATCTGTGGAACCTGAAGTGTCTACGGTAAATTAAGCTAGAGTGCCCGCTTCGTTACCCGGATGATTGGGAGACAAATGACAGATGTCCGCTTCGTAATCCAGATGGATTTTTTGAATTTGTTTAACGTCTCGAAAATATAATACAATGTTTTTTTCTAGAATTAGAATAAAAGTTTTAAATAAGTTTAAAAAGCCATAATTTGAGAATTCTATGCTATTATACGTCATTTATTAAACAAAAACATCACAGGATAATTAATTTTCATTGCTAAACACACATGGTTTTTCTGAAGTGTCTGCAAATACTTCAATAGGAAACACCGAAGATATGATTTTTTTTTTGGAGAGGTTTTCTTACTATCTCAGATAGGAAATGAGAAAAGACCAGGAATAAGAACAAATCCTGCGCTCAAGAGCAACTCAACAGGGTTTTGGAAGCCTTTCGTCGCGGTTTCACTTACACTGTTTGTCTCCAATTAGAAACTTTCCCTTGTCTACATTTGGATTAATATGTTTCCAATAGAAGCATTTTACGCTCGCGTATTTTTCTTGTATTTAAGAAGTTTATAAATTATATTTAAAGAATTTTCACTAAACAGTAACATTCTAGAAGAGTTAAGGAGCAAATTAGTGTAATTCTCTTCAGAAAAAATTAACTTAATGTGTTGAATCTTCTGTCAAAGTTAAAGCATGTGGAAATGGTTTTGAATTAGGACATATACCCTATCAAAAAAATAAATAAATAAATAGTTCAATAAGGAAATGACATAAAAATAGTGATTCAATTTGATAGTCTATTTGTAGGGGAATATCAAATTTTCAAGCGGTAAAGAAGTCATAAGGTCATGATTTCTTATTCTTACGTGATTCATCTGTGGAAGTTGAAGAGTCTAAAGGCGTCTACACATTGGGAGCAATTTTTGTCAAAAATTGCGTTTTTGACAGAAATTTGACGTTTCTCCCTACAACGCTGCAGGGAATTTCCTTCAAAAAAGCAATTTTTGACAAAAATTGCTCCCAATGTGTAGAGGCCATAAGCTGAAGAACAAAATTTCAACACTGTCCACACTTAACGAAACGCCAATTCTGTTAAAAAAATTGTTTTCAAATTTCGAAATTTCAACAAATTCAACAGACAAATAAAAGTATTTGTCAATAGTGATGTTTCGTTAAGTGTGGAAAATCTTTAAATCTTGTTTCTTAGTTGAGACATTTTAAGTTCCACAAATGTATCATATCAGAATATGAAATTTTGATTTTGGAAATATTTGACAGCTTAAAATTTTGATCTTGATTTTGGTCCCGAATTGAGGCCAGTATCTTAAAATTATTGGATTACAGTAGACTCTTGCTTATATCCGTGGACTCTTTTTCCGGATGACATTAAAAAGTCCGTGAGACCGTCATATATTATTTAATACAACCTATAATAAATTTTTCTAATTTATACGGCGAAGTTTCAGCAAATTCGGCAAAGTAATGAAGATATTTGTCAGAAGTGACGTTTCGTTAAGTGTGGAAAATCTTGAAATTTTGGTTCTTAGCTAAGACATTTTAAGTTCCATTAATACTTCGCGTCAGAATATGAAATCTTGATCTTGGAAATATTTGACAGCTTGAAATTTTTATCTCAGAATTGAGGCCATTGGTTCCACAGTTATAAAATTTCGAAATCCACTCGGTTTGTGTCATGGATTTCAAGACAATAGCTTTGTGGAATTAAATTATATCACGGTAAGGTGCAGTTAACGAAACATTTAAAATATCTAACGAAAAATTAAATGACACTTCGATGTTGCTTAAAATCAATTTGATTTGTGTTTGGATAACTCTGTAAGCCACTGTGTGTATGAATAAATTGAAACACTCCAAAAAATGAGACACTAAAATATTTGCCTTTTAAATAGATTCACTGTTTTTAATGAATCAGTAAATTATGAATCCTTAAAATGAAAAGAAAGAGAAAACATAGAAATATATACATTTTTGTGTCAAGAGCGAAATTTTTGTAAAATTTAGCGATAATAATTGTATTATTTCAATTAAAATGAAATGGTAAATTTTTTCTAAATGAATCACACACATTTTTTGAATATAATTGCGCAATTTACAAAAACAAAAAAAAAAGATAGAAATATATTTTTGATATGCTTAATGAGTGATTTGATGATATAAATATCATTCCGTGTGAGATTCTTTTTTTGTAAATTGAAAAATGAAATAAAAAGTGAAAACGTTTAATAGATGTCATGGGCAAATATTGCAATTTTTACATAAAGCTTGTCTTTTGCAAAACATAGAATAAAAAAATAATAGAAGATTTTAAAAAAGAAAAAAAGGCACAATTGTAGAAAGCTATTTGCTGCAATATTTAAAATTTTTGAAAGTTTTAATAGACGAAAAAAAACATAGAATTGGACATTCCAATTTTGTTAGCGAAAATAAAATGAAGTGCTCGAAATTACACGACGATATATCGACATTTTTTATTAAATGCTTGTGCTTCCTTCACAACAAAATATTCAGTTGCTATTTTTTAATTTAGAAATTTTTGCAGTTAGTGATCAGACTAGTGGGCATCATTTTGAAACGTTTTATCGATAGAATTTTCTAAATATACACCAAGATAAAGAAAAAATATAAATATATTTATTTTGCTATTTATTAAGAATACATTATACAACATTGAAGAGGAGAAAAAGAAATATTTTTTAAATAAAACATTTGCATTTGTAAATAGAAAGAAATGAGAAATATTGTGTAAACACGTTTTGAAATAAAGTCGCGAGTGAAAGAAGATTAAAAAAAAATGCCAGGCCTTTATGCATTTCTTTTAGAATTTATTGATATCAAAATGAAACAAAGATTTAAGTAAAAATAAAAACAGTCCTTAGTGAATTGTTCTAAATAAAGACAGAATTCTACTATGCAATATTGGGGACTTGTGGACTAGAGAATTGAACCATGGAATGGGGCTTTTTTTTTGAAGCGGTTCCTGTTTCGTTAGAGAAGGTTTGAAAATTGTGAAAAGGGGAGCAATATTTGAGCAAAAGCTCTCTCCACTCAATTATTCAGAGGGTTTTGTAAGAGGAAACCATCAGTACGTTCATAGTCCATTTTGTAAATTACAGATAACAAACGCTACTCTTTGGTTCACATTCTCGAAATAGTGATGGGGCAAAAGGGGTGAGACTTGAGCCAAGTACCCAATGAATCCTTGTAATATAATGCTTCATGAGCATTTTCAGTCTAAATGAAATATCATTCCAATTTGTATTAATGATAAAGTATCCAAAATAGGAATATTCCAATCTATCAACAGATATAACATAGAAAAAAAATGAAAATAAAAACGAGAAAATGAGAATGGAATGTAAGAGAAAAAACTAAATAGGTATTATGAGATTGATTTTTTTATAAGTCTTTATTTTGATAAAATCTAAAAGAAGATTGAGAATTTGTGCATTTCCTATAGATGAAAAAAACAAACTATTCCATTTACTTTGAAATCAATAATTACAATTATGCAATCTATATTTTTAAAGAATACTGTACTTACGGAAAATTTTCCATAATTATAAACATTATTTCTTCTATTGATTTCATAGTACGTAAATAATATTAATAATATATTTTTATTGATAATAAAATTAAAATTCATGAATTTAGTCTATGTTTTAGTCAAGACACAAAACATCGAAAGATCGCCCTGAAGAAAATTATCCTCTTTCTCAACTGAAATCTTCAAGCTGAAAGGAGTTTCTACTACTATATCTTTGTAAACTTATAAGGAGATATTCCTTCTGCTCTATTTGTCCTAAAACACGTACAGTTGGGAAAAATTTTATTTAAAGAAAAAATTTTCAGGTAAATTCATGGTGAATGACGGATCTTTTTAAGGTAAATGTGTTTAATGTTCTGCAAATGCCTTATGTCTGAGGGACAGGAATATTAAATTATTTAAGATGATCCTCCTGACCCATCTTATACCTTTCAGTTCTTAGATCACAACATAGCGAAAATTGAACACTGATCCACTTTACATGGAGCTATGTGTAGTCAGCTTTACTCAGCTCACAGAGCTGATCGGGAAAAGTTATTTAGACAAAATCTAGTATAATCTTTGTAAAATTATAAGGAGATTTTGGAGATCAGCTGTAAATTAATCGAAAAATTTGCAATTGGATGTAAATATTATCATTTGGGTGTATTTTTGCAAATTATTGTCCTCCTTATGCAAATTTTTGCCTATAACTGAACACAATAGCTGCGCCATCTACACTGAGACATCATAAAGCAAATTTAGTGTTCTTGTCTGCCGTATAAACACAAAATCGACGTACCCGAAATATTAATGAAGAAGCCAATTGCACTTAACAGTTTTAATTCCACTACGACTAGAAGATTGGGGCACATGTAAACATTTTCAATAGATGCGAATTTGAGGAGATTTTCCAAGGACACAGTGATTTTTTTGGAAAATATTTCTTAGCTCATGTTTTATCCTTGGGTATAGGCAATACATCGAAGGTAATGCGGATGCTGGAAAACAATTGAGTTCTCCATAAAAATAAAAATTGTGTCACTGTGCATTTTTCTCTTTTCACAAAATACCTGGGGTAGAAGTAAACACTTTCTGGGGAGGATGTAAACACCCTTTTTTCCACCCTTGAAATTAACTTTGCACCACTGTCAATTATTTTAATTACTTAAGAGATATATAAAGACTGTTTATTTTTCAAAAAATCACTACATTTTTTACAAGGAGTAATTAAAATAGCAAAAAAAAAAAACTAAAAGCATGCAAATCAAAGACATTTTTCAATGGATTTTCCCCATATTTTGACATGATGTGACTTCTTATTGAACACAGAGCCACCAATTTTTTTCATAGTATGAATTAGACATTTCACATGAAGGTCAATTTCCCGCTCTTTTACCTACTCATTTTGTGAAATTAAAATTGCCTGTTTACATCTACCCCAAATGCTGTTTTCTGACCAATTATTAATTCTTTTAAAATAATGAGAATCTCAATTTCTCTAGTAAATGCATTAATATAATCCTAAAAATGTAGGAAAAAACTGATATTGCTACATTTCGATTGTTCTACATAATTTTTAATTTCCAGGTGGAAATCCAAATGACCAAAATAATCGAAATATCAACATTTTCAGGAAAAATGATTTTTATTTTTAAAGTATTAGGATTATATTGACCAATTTATCTGTGAACATACATCCCCATGGTATCTGTGAATGCTTATGGGTTTTATCCTCTGGAGTCTTAAAATTAATGAAAAAAATCAGTTTTACAACTACCCCTGTTTACTACTACCCCAGTTCCCCCTATACACATTTTTTTTCACAATAAATTTTTCACACTTGCTATTATTATTGAATTTCTTGAAAAATTTTGCCAGTTTTAACCTAATCTAAGACTAATATATGTAAGAATTTTAGCCGTCGGATTATTGATAAGTGAACCGTCCGATATGTCAAAAACTTTTGCTCTGGGGATGCAACCTCGCGAACAAATCTTTAAGTATTTCAGTATTAAAGTCTTTTGGATACAAAATATTTATCACACAACACTCCAGGGACTTGAGTAATACCTCTGAACCACAAAATTTAATTTTTCAAATAAATAATTTGAGCAATTTTCCTGCAAAACACTGGTCAAATTTCATTGAATTTCTGACGGCACTGTCTTTTTCCGAATCACAACACAAATCTTTACCGGAAGAGCTTTTCCTCTCAATTTCTATACTATTATAATTACTGAGAAACACGCGAAAATTTTCACCACTTTGCAAAATAATTGTAAAGTGAATTAATATTTTGTCTGCCATTTGACAATTCTGAGTGACACAGCGACACTGACACTGGAAGCCGCTGGAAAGTGCTCATTTTTCCACAAAATTGACCTCCTTTTGCAAAAAATTGATCTCCTTTTGCAAAAAAGTTGGTTGGAAAATGGGTTACTAAATTTTTTGGTTAATTACATGGAGTGATGACCAACTTTTTACATCCTTTTGCAAACTATTTTTCTCAGAGATTTTTAAATAAAATTGAGCCTTATCGTGATATAATTTAGTTGCACAATCAGATTGAGAAGCTAAATTACATTATGATGTGGCTCAGTTCCATTTCGAAATAGGAAAATCCCCCACTTCCCCCTATGACATTAAGATTTAACTACTTACATATATCGTTCGTCGCGATCCTTGATTATTTCGACTATACTGCTTGAACTCAAAAAGGGAGTGGTTAATATATAAAAGCTTTTTTCAACTTGTTATCGGGCTAGAGGTCACAAAGTAAGATATTTCGACTTTCAGTCTTTAGAGACCCCCCATTCAGTTAAATATTATCTTGAGATAATATCTTTCAATTTCCCCTAAAACTTCTTCTCATTCAAATCATATTTTTCGTTATATTTCTGAGACGGCTAATATATTTTTCTTTTAACTCTTAAAGAACGAGATTTTTTTCAGACCAAAATCAACTATAAAAATGAAACTGATAAACATAGTTAATGCAAAGTATATAAGTAAATATAAGCAAAGTAAATAAGTTTAGTTAGTCAGGAAAAATTATTTCCTTTATGGCACACCGGTGCTCCAATCGTCTTTAAAGGGTTAATTTTTGGATACGTTTTAAAAGTTCAGACGAACCGTATAGCAAAAATGAGTGAAAAATGTTTTTGTTTTAAATTCTGGTCTTCGCTGCTTTTAAATTTAACGAAAATTTATTTTTTTATTGACTATTTATTTATTTCTATATTACTACATAAACGCATTATGGCTTGAGTTCGACTTCCGTACTCTTAAGTGAATGATTCTTTTGTTGATGAAGTACAACAATGAAAACTTAAAAGGTTCTATAGAGCAATTCTATTAATCGATTAGTATAAATGTGGATGCATTTAACAGGTCTCTGAGTCCTGAATAATTTTAAACTGGTGATAATAATAGAATATGATTCAATAATGAATAATATGTATATGAAATTGATTTGTTGAAACATTAACTAAACATAGCAAATTAAGATTTAATTAAATATTTAGTCTTATCATCTTATCGCAAAGCTATTGCCCAGAGCTTGAAAGCATTCAGAGAATTCAAAGCATTAAAATCTGTAGAAAAATCTATGTTTAATATTGCTCTCACTCTAATTCGGAGCAATAAACATTATTTTATCATGGGTCATATACGAACCAGTCAGCCTGAAAAGTTTAAAGTTCGCACACATGTCCTGTCCATGGTTGATTCTAAGCAACTTGTTAGATCACTCCTAATCACATTTTACTACACATTCCCTCAGTTTGGGGGAATTTTCAGGAAAGTTTTTGGAATAAAATTGTCAATGGTAATTTGGGTTTGTAGTTGTCTGATGTGGGAGTTTGTGGGAAGGAAAATTGCCATGTAACTTCTTTCATGTCTCATTTGATTGAATCCGGAGAGTGGGTGGATGTTCGGTGCGATAGAAACCACAATCAGGCGGCACCTAAAATCACAGAAATGTACTGCTGAAACAGCAATGTGTGGCGAATGAAAATGTCCTGTTTCTATTTTATGATTTTCCCTTACCATCTTCTCACGCATTCTTATATTTCGCTAAAGTGGGTGGCACTTTCGCCCTTCGCTTTTGTACATCGCGCTGGAGTATGTGGTAAAATATACAGAAATATGACTAGGTGGAAGAATGAGCAGGTGCCCATTATGTATTTTGTATCCTCGTAAAACCGTCGAATACATAGCAAGTGGATTGTACATGAAATTCTACGCGTCTTTCTATATGTAACACTTGCTTGGTGTCTACTGCGTTCTCTACAGTTACTGGATTACCATTTACGCGCTTTTGGCAATAACCTGAAGGAGTTTATTGGCTGATCATCTGGGACTATCTCACAAGCATTATTAGCTTTGGAATGATTTAGAATACTAAAGAAGCATCTTGAAAATACAAAAATGATATTGGGCTATGTGGTATGTTAAGGATAAGGAAAGTCTTCATGCAACTTCATCGTTTGTAATTCCGTTTTAATATTCGAACATAAAAAAACGAAGCTTTCGAAGAAGATTTTTTTGCGCCGAGAGATAGAAAGAAGTACACCGGGCTAAGGGCCTTGACAGACCTGAGGATTAGCCGAGAGACGGCTTAGCGTAATTATATTAGAAATGATGGTTAAACTAAAGCGTGTCCTGGATTTAAATGACAAGTTTTTGACATGAAGTTAGTCACAATAGGAATTGAATTTTGTTTTAATTTTTTTTCACGTTTTCTAGAGAATTTCGTCAGCTTTTCATTTCTGAAAAAAAATATTAAAAAAGGTTGTCCTTCCGGTGAGCATCGGTGAGGTGGTTTAATCCAAAATTAAAACACTCAAGGTTCCAGAGCTTTCGACACTATATCCTGTCTTCTTCAGTGGTTCTTGGTTAGCCTATTATCTTGGATATTGTCACTATTTTTGTCTAATTTTTCACTGATCAGATTGGAAACAACAGTTGGGAGCTATTAATGAACAATTCACAAAAATTATCACAAACAATTTTTCTGTCTTTTTTCTCTGCAAACGGCTTGGTACTCGAATCTTGGAAAAATACTTGGAAAAATTAGACAAAAATTAGATTAGATTAGATTTCAGTTTATTTCCTGCATTTTGGATCCAACGATCCTTTCTTAAGACTATATGTACGAATTTTACATTGAGTTGCGACCGCCCATAATACAGAATTCTAGCTTACAATGTATTCCCTGATTAATTTTTTAAATTCCTTAACATGGATTTCATTTTTCATAGTTTTTAGTTTTTGTGGTAATTTATTATAGTTTGTGATGGAAATATATTTTGTAGAATTTAAACCATATTTAGTGGTTTTAACTTTTAGGTTAATTATATTTCCTTTACTTCTCCTGTCTTGTGTTTTTAAGTCTATTTTGCTTTGTGTGTGAATTTTACCAATTTTCATTTTATGTATGTGAAGTATTTGTTGTAATTTGGTTAAATTTTGTAATGGAAGCAAATCTAATTCTTTATATAATATTTTACTACTTGTGAATTTATTATAATTAAATATTGTCTTTACTAATTTGTTTTGTGATCCTCGAACTTGTTTTAATAGTGTTTTATTTGTACAGCCCCAGATCTCAACCCCATAACTCAATAGAGATTCACATAGAGAATGATAAATAATTTTCCTAATTTCTTTCGGGATGGTTTTATATTTATTTCTAGCTATTGTTCCCTTTAGAGCTGCCAATTTTTTAACTAAACTATTAATATGCTCTTCAAATGTTAATTTATCATCCAAGACAATTCCTAAGTATTTGAAATTTTTTACAATATCAATTTGTTTATCTTTAAAATGTAAATTATCAGAACTACTTTTTCTTCCAAAGTGCATATATTTTGTTTTACTTTCATAAATAGTGACAATATCCAAGATAATAGGCTAACCAAGAACCACTGAAGAAGACACGATATAGTGTCGAAAGCTCTGGAACCTTGAGTGTTTTAATTTTGGATTAAACCACCTCACCGACGCTCACCGGAAGGACAATTTTGTCCTGAAACAGCAGAATAAAATGTCGAAAGACCGTGGCGATGATCTTATGAAGACCTTGATGAGAGGAATCAAAAAGAAGTTGCGAAATTTTCCTCATCAAAACCTTGAATAAAAAATCAATGTATCTAAGTAATCTGCAACAAAGTAAAGTTTAAAACAACATTTTCCTTTTTTTTTTGTTTCTGAAACATTTTTCTTTGGAACAATTTTATCGTGGACACACCTTATTAAGCATCGCGAAGTTCAAACTGTAAGTTCTATTATTAGGACAATCGATGACAAACAATAAGAAATACAAACTAATTGCAAAGGTAAGTTTTAGAAGCACTACTTTACAATAAAGTTTTCCAATTCCTTAGTATTGTAATAACCTTTGCATATACATATTGTGAGAAATTTCTAATGAAGCATTTGACGAGATGCTGTGCAATTTGCGTGCTCATCTGCAAGTAATTTATATCAAAATACTTCATTTTAATAAATATTTCTCACAATACATAGCCTTATTATAACAGACACAAGAAATAAAATTGGGTCATTATTGTGGATTCTTTCAAAAGTTTCAATTTCACCGCCAGAACTTTAGAAACTTTGGAAACTTTTATAACTATTTCAAGTTTCCATAATTTGTCTCACTCTCTTTCAAAAATAAATTTACCATATAATAAAACCTTATCTTTGAAGTTTATCAATCCACGAAACATACAGTGTGTCTCCTAAAATATGTTGCTGAGGATTCTTAGATCGGAAGTTTTCGTCAATTACTTACTAGTTTACGTGTTAATCATCTGAGGTTTTTTATTTTAATTACACTGAGAAAAAAAACGAGGATGCGATTAACTTTTCTTCCTCATAACTTTAACACTTTTTAGGTGTAAAAATGTATCAACATTTTTTAATGTTAATTTTACACCTTTTTAAGGGTAAAATTAACATGAAAAAGGGTCACTTTTACCCCCAATACACCTAAAAAGGGTAATATTTACACCGATTTCGGATCAATAATGCAAAGTAAAATTAACATTTCCGGAATGTTATTTTAACTTTTTCGGATTTCTCTCAGTCAGTGTAAGATAAGTAAATCAATTCACAAACTTCCTCAGAACGCTTCAACTTTTGTCCACCATTTTAACTATTTTGGCCATATAGAATAATTATCTCATAAATGAAAAGCATATCGAGTTTATATATTTTTAATAGAAAATTTCATAAAATTATTGTTTGGAAAAGAATTTCAAAAATAATCTTGAATATTTATTAGGTGAGATTCTTAACAATCTCACCTACTATAATCCTAACAAAATTTCATGTCGTCCGATCGACCTCAAACTTGGCCAAAATGTGTTTCGCCACTTCCTGATCACGAATATATATATGGCTATTTTACGTTCCCGGCCGGCCGCTCTTTGGAGCTTAATAGCTCCTAAACTAAAAAAGATATCGACTTGCGGTTTTCGGCAAAGGTTATATATCGGGTGAAAATTGCAACTTGGTGCATTGACCCCCCACCCCCCACCCCTCCTTCCGCCATTTTGAAGACCCCCCTTTTTTGTTTTCTCAATAGCTCCGCCCCTATGGCATCGAACGGGCTCAAATTTTAGTATGTTATAGCTACGCCTTATAGCTTTCCATCAATACCAAACTTAAGGTCCCCCGACCCCCCTGACCCGAGCTACAAGGGTCCAAAAAAAAATTCTTAAAATGGCCATAACTCCGGTTCTAATTGTCAGAATTTAAAAAGTGAGGGCTTTTTGGAAAGCTCTCGTGAAATACCACTTCCCCTTCTAACATCGCAAGTTCATAAAACCACCGCTAGGGGCGCTTTTTTTAAAAAGAAAATTTTTAAATCTTATAAGTTAAATAACTCAAAAATTCCATTGTGCATCGGGCTAAAATTTTAGTATGTTGTAGCTGTTGATTATACCTATCAAACAAAAAAAACCTTAAGTCGATCCATAACCCCTGACCCGAGCTATAAGGGGTCAAAGTTCGAACATTGACCGGCCTCTATCTCCGGTTCTAATGAACATAGCGACCTAAGTTTTACCTTTTTGGTTTCGTCTCGATGAGCACTTTCAGATGGAAGTTCAAAAAGTCACCACAGGTGGCGCTGTGATAGCGCCAAAATTCATCGAAATTCAAAGTCACTTTTCTAAAAAACGGCATTGTGCAAGTTAATGAAATTTTAGTATGTTGTAGTCCAGTCTAGGGCGTTTCCAAAATGGTGCGCATGCGCGCTGTGGTTAAAACAGAACCGGAGATATGAGGGGTCAAAGTTCACGAAATTCAAAAAATCATATCTCCGGTTATATGTGACCGATTTTAATAATTGAGGGCTTAAACGAAAGATCTCACCAAATGCTACAACTTTCTAGAATATTTGAACTTCGTGGGACCAACACCAGGGGCGCCACAGTCGAAAAACCAATTTCAATATCACATAACCTCAATTATCTCGACTGTCGCTGAACCGATTTTGATGATTACTTCAACATAATTGTAGAGCACATTTGTCTCTACATTTCGTCCATACATAATTTTCCGCTCAGACTACGCTATCACTCCGATTTTGCCGTTTAAGTGTGAAAAAATTGATTTTTCCCATAATAACGCTTTGAAATCACTCAGATGCCAATTTGACTGCCTCTACTCCACCAAGACACTTAAAATAGGGTTTTAAATGGAAAGTCCCACAAAATACAACAATTTTTTGATATAGTTGAAGTTCAACAAATGACTACTTGGGGCACTCTGGATGAAAAAACGAGTTAAGAAACAAAAAACCTCGCTTATCTTGGCTTCTGAGTAATCGATGAGTTCAAGTTCTACGGCAAAATTATAGAGAACATTCTGGTCTACATTTCACCCATATAACACTTTTCTGTCAGTTCATCCAAATCCTTGATATTTTGGTTTAAATACAAAATTTGTATAATTTCACGAATTTGATTCAAGATAACTGAATGGCGTCTCCTAACTTCAGCTCCAAATCGAATTTGTATGCACTCCGAGTTAGCTCACGTTAAGAATCTCACCTACATAAGCCGGTTAGGATTATCTGTCCCTTTTTAATTAAAAATCATAAACCCTTGCCTTGTGATTTAGGGGAAAGCTTTCAGATTTAGCACATACTCTGGCTTCGCATACTTCATATTTTTTCCAAGTTCCTTAATGAATTTGGTTTTTTGTTCTGGAATATGAGAAAAAATACATATGAAGTGTTAGAAGATTTAAAGCCACATTGTGTGCGAAATCTGAAAGCCTTCCCTTAGTAATGTTTCACAACGCAAAATAACGCATTTTGGCTTATCATATTCGAAAGTTCACGGAATTAGTTTATGAAATTTCCCTAATTAAAGTGTTCTTATAACATAATGCGTATATGATTCACTTTCCATGTCACCAATTATTTTACTTCACCTAAGAAGTGCAAAAGTTTACTAAACTACAAAACGAGCGTATCATGAGTTTTGATACGAGTTTTATAACTTCACAATTTTTCAATAAAATAAAAACCTTTTCGTCAAATAATATCACAGAGGTTTATTTTTCTCGAAATTCTAAACCTTCGCGTCCACTTAGATGTCCAGAGACTGTAGACCTTCGATGAACGTAAAGCTGCCACGGGGATCCCTTTTAGATGCTATATTTATACGCAGCGCAGCATTTGCAACGCTATACAATCGACTCCAGTGGGATTTCAAGGCGAGCCGTGTGCAAGTTCAGGTCCAATTGGGGGTGGTTGAGGGACGAGGGATGGATGTGAAGGGCCCTGAAAAAAGCAGAAGTGAGCAAAAGAGGATCTAATGAAGTCGATGGGATGGACTTTGGGTCCATTGGAGCTCATCCGTGAAGTTTTTTATGTGTCTGTTTCTTGCACGCGGTGTTCAATAAACTGTGTGAGATGAAATAAATATTCCAGTTCTCTCTCGCTCTCTGGATCGAATGCCACTTGTGGCGCGTGGTAATGCTTTGACCTGTTGGCAATCCAAAAGCTTCTCCTGGGTTTCTAGTATCATCGGAGTGGAAGCTCAGCCCTCCAGCTTACACCTCTCTCACGACGGCCTTTATACGGTAAATATGCCTGCGATGACGACAATGAATCAAGAGAGAGGGGGACTCTACACCAAGAGAGCTTCGATGCCCAAAGCGCCGGCGTCAAAAGCACGCCAGACAATTTTACAAACACCAATACATAGCTATGAAAAGCTTTCTTTGTGGAGCAACTGTAGCTTTTGGAGCTCTTTGTCTTGCTCGCTTTCCTGGACGTTGAGAAGAGATTGAAAACCGATTTGATGCTCATTTTGTAACTTATATCTTACAACTTTGTAGTATTAAAGAGCTTTTACCGGATATGTTAAAGCTTAGCTTTCCACAAGTTTCTTTCTTTATTCTTGACATTTTTTAAGCTAGACTGATGAGCGTTACTAATGTTTACTAAATTAAATTAAATTAAATAACCGACTGGAATCAGTTTAGACTTATCAAAAATTCCAAGACCTTTATAAAGGACCCAAACATGACCGCATTCGGTTGAAAAATTCACTTCTAAGCTTTTTTTAATTTTTGACCTTGAAAACCTGAAGGTCCCAAGCCTCAATCTCTAACTGTTTGGCCTCTAGGCACCCTAATGGCCGGACGGTTGGACAGACAGATAAACAGCGTAATATAATTTCTCGAAAATAAAAAAATGTAAGCCCAGGTGGGGCTCACCTAAATAGAAATACAAACTTAGAGGGAAATTGGAGAACTGAAGGTACCACCCATTTTTCACTTCATGAGAGTGAACCGTCCACGGCGACTGATGCTCACTCACTGAAGACTGAGGACCTTTACCTAACAATAAAAGCCCCAAAGCAACATTTCAGCACCCATAAGGATGGTAGGGGTTGGGCGTGTCAAAGAAATGAAGGAATAGGATTGGTGGGTTATGGCTGTCGACTGGGTTGACATGTGTCGAATAGGCCACACGCTCTACAAAAACGCCTTTTAACTTTTTAATAATTCGGCTTTAGGTAATTTTCTGTTTGAATTTCGAAATGTTCCATGTGTCAGCATGTGTCAGTCTCGAAGTTTGTTGAAAAGGAACGAGGTTCACGTTATTCAAGTAACGGTCGAATTGCGTTGAAAACAATTTGATCAGCTGGACGCATAGTTTCATATGCCCCGTCTCGATGCAGCTGATCCCTTGCAACACCGCTACTAGCCGTTCCCATGTAATACAGGGCTTACTGAGTGACATTAGAACCTTATAAAGACGTCATTACTACTTATCTACTGACCTGTTGAAGTTTGTCTAGCAGAAATTAAGTAATTAATACGTCAGGTAGCTATATTAATTGTCACTAATTTTATTTTGAATTTCCGTTTTATTTTGAATTTTACATAGGGCCGAAGGAACACCTGTTCGCCAGGGAACACCTATTTGCAATTCCGTCAAATTATTGGAATCTAATTAGTGTATCTAATAAAATGCACTCAGGGTCAGGGGCACTGAATGGGTCAAGTGGTAAAGCACTCGCTCTATGATGCAAGTGTCCCGGGTTCAAATCCCCTTTAGGTCACCAGGAACTTTTTGGCGTTAAAGGTGTTGGGATTGCATCCAGTGAGCTTCACTGCACTTGATTCCACGGGCATGGGACTGACAACCTCATCTCGTACAAGAAAAAAATAATAATGCATGTCTAGAAATCCCCTCGCGGGAAGGCCTTGTTCCTTCATGAAATGTTGTGCCAGCATTATTATTAATATTATTAATAAAATGCAAGTAATATGACGTTTTTTCAGTAATCTTCCTTTTCTATACGGATATGTGTTCGAATTTCATATCCCAAATAGGACAATATAGGGTGCCAATACGTCACGATTCACGATACGATTTCTTAAAATGCCGAGATTGGTGTTACTTCGACCCTATAAGCTTTTAAATTAAACGAAATTTTAGATTTTCAACAGACAATTAAAACAACGAATGTGCCACTCAATTCTTCCAAATAGAATTAATTTGATCAAGAATTTAGTTTTGTAAAATCATTTGTAATTTAAGGATTATGTTATGTTTCAAAACATTTACGGATACCATATTTGAATGTTACTTCTCTGTATTCTTAGAAGCTCCACATAAGTTTGTAACATAAGTTTCCAACCAATTACATTCTAAACTACAGGGAGTTCCGGTTTAAGTGAAAACGGATTGAAAGAATTTGATATAAATTGCCTACCATTGGGAGATCGTTTTTAAAATAATTTTTTAATTACCCCTAAATGTAGGGGGAGGTGGGGCTACTTTGTGCTGTGGGGCTACATTGTTGTATAATTTTTTAGCATATTTCTAAACGAAACTGGGTTTTAACATGATCTAATTTGGATTGACAAAACAATTGTGGATCTAAATAAAATATTTCTAAAGACCAGATTTATTTAGAAATAGGTGGAAAAATTGTTTAACAATGTAGCCCCACAGCTCAAAGTAACCCCACCTCCCTCTACACAAATATTTTTTCACGCAGTAAATTTGAAATACATTTCATATCGCTCCTTGGAAATTACAAGGGGCCAACTCACTTTTTGGCGATTTTGAGGTTTCAATGCACTCAGACAGAGAATTTAATAAAATTTCAGATGATATGAGTCAATAAATTTCGTTATTAGAAAAGTTTTTCAAAATTTTGCTCTTTATGATTGCTTGCGCGGTTTTGTTTGAAGTCAAGGGGCACAAAATAGATTTATCGTTCAAATTTTTGTGAAACAAGGGACTAACTCAAGCAAGTTGATCCCTTGTCATTCTAATTTCATGAAAATTTGCGCATCATTTAGAATGACAAAGAGCTAACTCATAAAAACACATATTTTGAAAGGTAAAAATATGTATGTTTCGATGTTTATAATAATGCTCATAGAAATAGAAAAGAATTAAATTGTTTTTATTAACATACTTAATTGAGATAATTATTTATACAAAGTTGAATCTTTCATGCTGTCTCCTGGAAAATGGCTCAGATTGAGTTGGCCCCTTGTAATTTCCAAGGAGCGATATGAACCGTTGGTGCTGAAAATAGGCTGAAAAATTACACCGAAAATGTTTTGCACATTATTTATTAATCGTGTCGAGACACTTTTTTTGTATTACAATGTAATCATAAGGGGAAAGTGCCCATGCTTGATACCATGGGAATTTTCGTAATGCTAAATTTTCCATGTTTCACAATATGTGACTCATCGCAACCATATTTTAAAAACTATGGGAAAGTGGCCAGTTTTTAAAATATATTGCGGAGTCATGTTTACTGAGAAACATAGGAAAAAATTAGTCATTACGAAGCTTCCCATGTTATCAAGCATGGACACTTTCCCCTACAATGTGCTCGTATTGGAAGAATTTGCTGATCGTAGATCGCCCAGGAACGCCTTCCCCGTAGTGAATGCTTCTTCCGTGCTTCTGAAGTTTTCTGGGCAGAGGCAGTGCATTTTATTACGTTTTGTCACAGTGAAAATGTATTTTACTGACATTCTGTTGTTTGCACCGGGCGAGACTCGAACTCACATCTGTGAGAGTCGAGCCAGAGATCTCACCGCCCAAGACCCAACGGTCTTGCCTATTGCGCCACTGAGATCCCCTGTTTTACATACATCTTGGTGTTTCCGTAACTTATTCCAGTGACCTCTCACAAAAAAAAAATATTTTGTAAAATTGTTCGTAAATGTTTGTGAATTCCTATGGGGGAGTTACGAAATGCTCGTAAATCGTATAACCCACAAACAAGTTCGTAAAAGTTTGTATTTTTTTCACAAACATTGTTCGTAAAACGATCATTTGACGAACATTTTTTGTACTTTTACAAACATTTGTTCGTAAATGTTCGTCAGGAAAACAAACATTTTCGAACAAATGACAAAATTTTACGAACATTTTTTTGTGTGTTTACGAACATTTACGAACAAATGTTTGTAAAAGTATAAAAAATGTTCGTCAAGTGATCATTTTACGAACAATGTTTGTAAAAAAAAAGTACAAACTTTTACGAACATGTTTGTGGGTTATACGATTCACGAGCATTTTGTAACTCCCCCATAGGATTTCACAAACATTTACGAACAATTTTACAAAATATTTTTTTTCTGTGCTCCTGTGGGTATGCAATTTTTTGTGTCACTGACTGGAGTGAATTCGCGGACTTTTTTCGTTCTCGAGAATGTCTTTCAAAGCGGAACTCCGTGTAATACGAAATCATTGTATATTGAACAGCATATAGCAAAGTCGTGTGCCTCCATCCTTTGGTTTCCCTCAGTCAACAGGGGTGAAAAGCATACCTTTTGAGTGAACTGGTGTGTGTGGGATTCTGACCAGTCTGTTGCATTGAAATATCACACGCTCTGGCCGTGTATCCTCAGTGCCTGGATCGCTGTCGGGGAGTTAAGGTGCATCCACTCACGGATCTATGTGTCACGAGTTGAGAAAAAAGTACTTCACGGAGCCTCGTAGGACACTGAGTCCCTTACCTTTTTTGTCTGGGTGCCCAAGAAAGCATCCCTTAGGGTGAAAATTCTCCATCTAGCGCGAGTGAAAGCACAACATTGGACATTTTTCGCGTGAAAGAGCTTTTTTTTCTGCTGAACTTGTTGAATGATGAAAAAAAATTGTGTGTGAAGCAACAGATTGTTAATGAGAATCAACGGTGGATTGTATGTGCAAATAGATACATTTTCATGCCCTTTTCCCTCTATCTCGTGACTCTCATTATCATAAGACTTGTCCCTTCCTCAGGCCCAGAACGGTATCATTTGACTGTGCAAAGTACTGTGGAAAAAAGCTTCTTCTGAAGAAAAATCAACACGGTTTCCAACACGAGAGGCATTGAAGATGAATTTCCATAAATTTTTGCCTTTGACTCAGTGATTGTTTTTTTTATGTGTCTGTGCAAGAAAAGGAGGGAGAAGGGCTCAAAACTTTTGCCTCAAAATTTTTCCCGGAAAATTTTCTCTCAAAATTGACTTTTTATCTCCTCCGGGAAAGGTGCTTGTGCATTAGGAAAATTTCACAATTTGCTGTGTGTATATGCGTTGTTTCCCATGGAAAACTCCAACGAAAAATAAGTTGAACAGTTAAAGTAAAGAAAAACAGGTGAAGTTCAACTCAATATGAATGTTAGATTAATGTGAAAGTAAAGTGTCTGGAAGGTCAGATGACTTTCAGTGTGTTTTTTCATGCATTTTTGATAGTGATGTGTTCTTATTCAAATGGATTTTTATGCTCTAACAATCTACTCCAGAAAGTTCTGCAGATGCCTCGTGGAAAATTAATCAGCATTTAGACATTGGTACGTGACCTAATTATCCTACTTTCCCTTAATCTAAATTGTAATCCCCTGCAATACATGGCTGTTTTTTATATCTCCCGGAAAAAACAATACGAAAAAAAAGAGCTTGAGGAGAAAAAATATAATGAAAATCAATTGGAAATTTCAAAAGGCTATCAGATTTCTTTTTTTTTTTGACAATTTAAGCTCAAGTATCATTTGTTGTTTGCCGACAAAAATTTTTATGGTGAGGTTCCGCAGACAAGGGAACTCTCCACTCCTCAATATAAATCGCTCCGAGGGTTGTCCTGGGACAAGAAGAAAAAAAAAAGCTCGACAAAATTCATCATTTATCATTATTGGCATCCATTTACTCGGGCACAAAAAAAAAACTTCTACTGCTACATTTTTTTCCCTTCCTAAAAGCACTTTCCTCTGTGGACTCTTAAATTTCTCCAGAGACAGCTGAAAAGTGATAAATTTCATGAAATTTAGGAATACATCTATTAGTGCTGAAATATGTGAAAATATATGCTACAAGTTCTTAATTTATGGATCTGTTTATTCCTAAAATAAAAATCAACATAAAACACAGGTTCATCTTGCAATAAAGGGGAGATAATCTAAATTTTAAAACCTTGAAATGTTCATAAAATAGTTTCTTGACCACTTTATCAATGTATCGTCACAGTCATTCCTCTATGCAAAATTTTGCATAGTTTCTGGTCATTGCACTAGAGAGGTTTCATATTCCCCATAGTTATTAATAATAGAACTTTCTAAGTTTATTTAAAGTGCCTCAGTACCTTCAGGCACTGAAGATGATAGAAACATCCAACCAGGTTCTTTGAAAGTATTTTCTTAGCAACCATTTATTGGCAAATATGCTATGCAGTAATGTTTTTGATATTAGTTATGCAAAACTTTAGTGTATCACTCTGTCTTGTAAATACGAAAGATCAAGAAGTTCTATAGAAGATTAAGGTAAAGTGTGAGGTATCCTTGAGCAATAGAAATCATGAAAGATATAATGTTCAAAACTTCAAAATATCCGTTCAGGAGAAGAGAAACTTTGAAATATTATTTACGATCAGAAATTCTTTTTTTGGGCTAAGTTTTAATATTTGAAATTCGTTTTAGGGTAAGTGTGCCAAATTCCGGCCAGCTTGCAATTTCGGCCACCTTTTTTGTTCCTCGAATTTCCATGAACTTTTAGATTTTACGTACTCTAGAGATTATACAATGCAAAAGAATAACAAAAATGTAGCTTCGACAAACGAGATGACGTGAAAAAGATATTGGAAGAATTCCTGAAGGGCAAGGAACTATGAGAATAAAGATGGCCGAAATAGGGCACCAAAGCTATGTCTAAAATAGACATTCTTAATACATTTTAAAATGTATTAAGAATGATTTGAGAGTAAATAAAGACGGTAAACTCTTTACAAGGTTCCAAGCAAAACTCTTACAAAAGAAAGAATTAAAAAAATCAATTTGTATTTAAAATATTACATTTCAAACTTAAGACTTTGACGCTTGCATGCAACTATGACGAAATTTGGCACACTTACCATATGTACTCATGAATCTCGATAGAAGTAGATGTAACCACTTTTAATTAGAATTAAAAGATTAAATTCCCAATTGAATGTTAGGGCTCATCTTAGATTGGAATATGATAATTCTAAGCTTAATCTTAAGGCTAAGCTTTGACAAGACAACATGGTCTTTAGGCCAATCGTTTTTAGCCAAATGGTATAACATCTTAAATTCATTATCAAGCTTTAATTAAATACTATACACAGAAAAAAATATTTTGTAAAAATGTTCGTAAATGTTTGTGAATTCCTACTCTGGAAAAAATGTTTTGTCAAATTAACAAGACAAGTTTGTAAAAAGGATGTTCTTCCATACAGAATATGGAAAAGTTTTGTCAAATCGGCGGCCAACTGGATCTTCTTAAAAGTTTGTCAAAAGGGTGTTTTTCCATATAAAATGCAAGAAAAAGTTTTGTCAAATTGGTAAATAACATCCTTTTGATAAAATTTCAACAAAATCCATTTGCTCGTTTAACAAGACATCTTTTTCAGAGTATGGAGGACTTATGAAATGCTCGTAAATCGTATAACCCACAAACAAGTTTATAAAAGTTTGTATTTATTTCACAAACATTGTTCGTAACATGATCACTTGACAAGCATTTTTTGTACTTTTACAAACATTTGTCGTAAATATTCCTAAACACACAAAAATATGTTCGTAAAATTTTTTCATTTGTTCGTAAATGTTCGTAAAATGTTCGTCAGACTAACAAAAATTTACGAACAAATGACAAAATTTTACGATTTTTTTTTGTGTGTTTACGAACATTTACGCACAAATGTTTGTAAAAGTACTAAAAATACTCGTCAAGTGATCATGTTACGAACAATGTTTCTAAAAAAAAGTACAAACTTTTACGAACACGTTTGTGGGTTATACGATTCACGAGTACTTCGTAACTTCCCCATAGGAATTCATAAACATTTACGAACATTTTTACAAAATATTTTTTTTCTGTGTATAGTATTTACACCTAAAAAGTGTTAAAGTTATGAGGAAAAAAAGTTAATCGCACCCTCGTTTTTTTCTCAGTGATCTTATAAGGTCTGTCTATGAATAATAATAGTTAGCCTTTCTTTTAAAATCTGTAAAAGGATTGTATTGAAACTAATAGTTGTTCTATTTTCCTAACATTTTAAATTTCTATATTTAATTTTCTGAATTTATAAAAGCGTCCTAAGCATTCAATCGCACTTCGTCATTTGAATCTAGGCAAGGGCTTATGCAAATCAAAACCAAACGGCCACGACCGCACCCTGCATAAAGCTTTTGATAAATAATGAAAAGTTTCGAAATGAACATAAATATTTTTACAAAATTTCTCAGGCCTGAAATTTCTATAATAATATTTAGGCTTGGCGAACAAAAGTTGTGCTTTTGGGCTGGAAAATGCTCAGAGCAAGAGGCATGATAAAAATTTTAGCTTTTCTCAGAACTTACCATGACTAAGAAGGATTATTACCAATAAGGTATTAACATGGTATTAAAAGAAATTTACTAAAATACTATCTACCATATAATATCAACAAGATGGAAATTGAAAACTTTAAATTAGAAGGATTGGGCTATTTTTCAATGAACACGGTTTTTCAGAGCTCCCATAAAACGATCTTAAGATCTAAGGTGTATGTACGTATGACTTGATTTCTTCAATTTCTTTAGTTTGAAATATTTAGGTAAAATTTTGACTATTTAAAAGACAATCAATCTCAAGTTTCTAAAATCACTGCAAATGCGTTTGGCTTAAAAAATTTAGATTTTCAAAAACTTAGTACAAATATTGAGCAGGATGATCACTTAACCCACTTAACACTCAAATTCCAACGATAATCTGCTCGAAGGGTGTCATAAAATTGCATCAATAAACATTAAATAAAAAAATATTTCATTTGGGCATGGTTTTCCAATGAATATTTTTGTGGGCGGAATAAATAAATATAATCCCATATGAATAAATTAAAATGCTTATATGGACTTCAGCAAAAATATAAATACTCACCAGCTCTCAGTAAATAAAATGCAGATAACCCGTTAGAACAATGTTCTAGGAATATTGTAGATAGAATGCTTAATAATAATTGTGAAAAGCAAAAAAAAGTATTAAAAGGGCAAGGATTTCGGGAAAAGACCGGAAAGACCCTGACAAATACGAGTCTTATGTCAGTGATTATTTTTTTTTAAACAATAATCAATAACGAAAACCATTTATTTATACAGTGAAACTATCTAAGAGAAGAATTTGTTACCCAAATTTCAAATTAGAAAAGAGGATGAAGGAAAATATCATCAAAAATGAAACAATGTTAAACAGTCCGTGCATAACTTCGTGCGCAATCACGAAATTTCTATGTTAAAAAATTTCTATGTTATTTTATTTTTTCTACTTCTACATCATTGAAGGATTAAAGAAACTAAAAATTGTTTTCCACAAGGGATGAATAAGTGGTTCTCAAGGAGAACCGTGAGCGGCGATCGGTAAAATAGTGCCAATCTGGAGCTAGAAATTGGAAGATCGGCAAAATTTGGCCAGAAATCGACAGATCGGTAAAGGACAATGGAGAAAAGTTGGTCTATGGTGCGACCACTACTAAGACCTATATCATTGGATAAAGTCTTTAAATTATAAGAAAAGTTTTAGGTTTCGAAACTATTCTCAACCGCTTTTAATGATCTTATAATATGTATGTATGATATTTTTAATGTTATAGAGATGACATCATTGTATTCATCGATTTCAGTAGAAACTATATATATTGACTTATTTTTCTCTAACTGTTATTTATTTATTTATTTTCTTTTTAAATCGTAATCAGATTTTATATGACTGAATATGCTTTCATAAACCATGTTCCCATGCCGAGTTTCAGCTTTCTACCTTTTCTCAGAGAGGGGTTATAGTGGAAAAAGTCCTCATTTTGTATGGGGACTGCTGGAAGGAGTGGCGGAGGGAAATGTATATATACACGGTTAAAGAGTCCTCCGTTACCCTTGATTCTATACCAAGTTACTGATTTCTACTTCTTTTCACAAAGGAGTTATAGTGGAAAAATTCATTATTTTATATGGGTGCTAAGAAGAATTGGAGGGGCGAGGAGACTATAAACATGGTTAAAGAGCATTTCATAAATCTTGATCCCGTGCCAAGTTTCAGCTTTCTACTTTTTCTTAGAGGAAAATTGAAATGAAAAAAGCCCACATTTTGTATGGGGGCTACTAGAAGAAAGGGATAGTAAGCATGGATAAATAGCTTAATACATCGCATTTCATGAAGATCCCTTTAACTGATGTTGAGTAATTCGATGTGAAAATAGTATTTTTGCGAAAGGATAAAGGTGTTTTTACAAGGACTCCCGGCGAATATCGTCTTGGGTCTCGGTAGTTTTACATACTATACCATTACCTATAAAATGCGACTAGTCCCATCTGTGGTCACTACATAGACCAACTCCTATACATTTTTGCCCAATGTCCTTTGGCCAGAAATCGGCAAATTGACACTAGATCGACAGACCGGCATCATTTTTGGAAGAAATCGACAGATTAGCACTTGAATCAACCGTAAGCGGCACAGATATCTACCCCTTAATTTTCCAGTAGCAACTTGGATATCATTTAGGCAGAAATAATTTATCCAAAGTCGTGTAGCTTGCGTTTAATACACACAGAAAAAAATATTTTGTAAAAATGTTGGTAAATGTTTGTAAATTCCTATGGGGGAGTTACGAAATGCTAATGAATCGTATAACCCACAAACAAGTTCGTAAAACTTTGTACTTTTTTCACAAACATTGTTCGTAACATAATCATTTGACAAACATTTTTTGTACTTTTACAAACATTTGTTCGTAAATGTTCGTGAACACACAAAAAATATTCGTAAAATTTTTTCATTTGTTCGTAAATGTTTGTAAAATGTTCGTAAGACTAACAAAAAATTTACGAACAAATGACAAAATTTTACGATTTTTTTTGTTTACGAACATTTACGCACAAATATTTGTAAAAGTACAAAAAATGCTCGTCAAGTGATCATATTACGAACAATGTTTGTGAAAAAAGTACAAACTTTTACGAACATTTCGTAACTCCCCCAAAAAATTCACAAACATTTACGAACAGTTTTACAAAATATTTTTTTCTGTGTAAGGGAAACTGAGGCACCACTGAACACAGGGTAGCACCGAACACTACGATTCTTTTAATTATATATTAGACTTCAGGGGAGGAAAACCTGTATGAATTCATAGATACTCTCCACTAAAGAAATGGTCGTCAGAATCCAAGTGATGCAAGTAGTTTGGAAATAAAAAATGGTGTTCGGTGGTGCCCCAGTTTCCTCTACTATGCAGATACGGCAAAAGACGATCAAGTTTTTTGTTAGCGCGTTATGCAGTAAGGCATTTCATCGTTTTTAAGAAGTTGTGACACATAACACTGTAGTAATTGTGCCTTAGTCATTGGAACTGCATTAGAATTTTCTGTAAATTGCACATTCCAGACTTCATGATGAAAAGTGACTTTGAGCTTTGAGACCAATATTTCACTTCATCACTTTCTGTGAAACTTTGCAACCCCCATTTTATTTCTCAAGTCACTGGTCTTAGATTAATCACAGGCCATACAAATAGCTACTGGGGTAGTGTAGGAAGGTCCTTTTGTAATTCAAAGAGATTAAGCAAGATCTGATTTCAATAAATTGCATCGAGTCTATACTATAAAATCCTGAATATCCCACTGTGAGAATTCTTGCATTCAGAGATGATATGAGTCATAGACTCCCTGGGAAAGGACGCAACATGTTGAAAATGGTCTAAGTCAGGGTATGAGAATGCGAGGTGGATAAAATAAAATATTCTCAATGAGAGTGAATTGTGTGAAAAGAAAAGAGATTATGTGATTATCTAGCTCTAGCATGATGCTAAATAATTTGATCATTTTCTAATTGCATTTTCTTCATCTGTTAGACCCGGATGAAATTATAACAACACTGTGACGGAATTGGCTCAATGGTTGGAATTTTAATTAAAACTTAACTTTGAGGATTTAAATTCGAGCATGAAACTGCAGTAGAGTAGGAAATTTCCATAATTAGCCCGGGCTTAGAAGGAAAATGTTGTGTTTGCAGATATGAAGATCTTGTGCAATTTATAATTTAAATTTGATTACCTGGGTATGTTTTTCCTTCCACTATTCAATCAACTATGTAGAGTGCTTTTCTTGTTATCATTCCAAGGAAAAAAAAAGAAACAGAGATGTTTTTTCTCAGTTAAGGTATCTAGGACACTTGAGAGAATTAAAGAAAAATTTTTCATATTTACCTTACTTTTCCTCAAGGAATATTCCCATGAGAGAATTCATTTTCTTACAAATCATTGAAGTATTAAAATAAATATTTCTTCTTTGAAAGGATTTTCTTAGTGTAATATCGATAGCATATAAAGCAGTTAGGACACTTGGTTTATTTTTCGATGGAACATGGGTAAGGGAAAGGTAGGTCTGTAATCGATATTTTGCTCATGCATAAAGGCCTTTCCTCGGGGATCATTCACAGATACTTTAATACAAATTTCATCAATATTTTTTCCCTCTCTTATTTTCCATCTTGAATATTTTATGTTGTAGAAAATTTTAAACGAGTTCTTGCCTCATTTTGTTTTTGTTTTCATTTAGAAAATCGCTGAATACATTTTCTTTTTATTTTCTCAGATAAATATGCTAATCTTAATAGTGCTTTTTCATAGTGCTAATAGCCGAATACCCTGGTGAATTAATCACACTGCATAGTATGCATTTTCAGAGATACAACTGTAAATCCCTAAATTGTAATAGAACAAAAGCGGAAAAATCCCCCGCAGGCAATATAACATTTGTCAAAAAGATGCTCTTACATGTCCTTTGCATATATTTTTCCAAATTATACCTTTTAGTACCATAACACAAAATGTGCATAGTTTTTTTTTGTCTTTCTGCGACATAAAACATTAAATTGTGCACTACTATCGGGGCCTTTGAACACGTAACATCCCCGGAACCGCAGCACGTGCTTTTCAAAAGCACATAATAGTGCTATTGATGGGAATGAAGGGAATGGACATGAAAGGTGCCAATACAATTTTAAATCAATTTAAATTATTGTTCTTTTTATGACAGTTGTCTGAAAGTGTTCAAAATGATGATTATTTTTTATTAATCCTCTGAATTGTAGGAAGAGGAATTGCACAAAATTTCAGACAGCTTCCGATATCAGATACCTTTTTTGTTTCTCAAAATTCTATGATTTTTTGATTGTCTTCAATATTTAAAAGTTATTACAATAGAAAAGAAATAAAAAGTGTCTTCTACCAACAAGATGCTGTGAAAAAATCCTTGGAAGGATTCCGAAAGAGTATGAAATTGCAAGAAGCTCCCTGTCCGGTATTGCACACTAAGCAACGTACCAATTTTTATTACGTTTTAAACTTGTTAAGAATAATTTTAAAGGAACAAAGACGATAAAACACTTTTAAAGTTTCCAAAGAAGAATTCTTAAAAGAATGGTAGGGAAAACTGGGGCACCGCCGAACATGGGGTAGCACCGAACACTGTGATTTTCTAATTAGATAATAAACTTCAAAGGACGAGACCTGTATGAATTGATAGATATTATTGTCCACTGAAGAAATGGTCGTCATAGTCTAAGTAGTTTAGAAATAAAAGTCACTGTTCGGTGCTACCCCATGTTCGGTAGTGCCCCAGTTTTCTCTAAATATCAATCTTTTTTGAACTTCTTTCTTTCAAACGATTAAAGGCCGCGTTAGTATTCGAATTGACGTCCATATGGATGTCTCTCGGAGCCGACTTCTCCTAAGAGCGATTCTAGTGTTAGCCTGTGAGTTAGCCCTTTTAAACGAGTATCGTAGGTTTAGTAATGAGAGTTAGTTTGTATTGGTCCATCGATCGTAGGGATGAGATCATTAGAAGAAACGCTGAGGGTGATAATGGTGATAATGAAACCTTTGCCGATTAAGACGCTCATTCACCCGATGACCTTTTAAGATTGTAAAATTTATTAACACAAAATTTTAAAAGTACTTTATTTAATTAAAAACTCTGACAATTTTTAATGAGCAACTACTGTGAAAACTGCAGCAACATAAATTGTTAATGCGTGTACACAATTGGAGTTGTACCACAATTTCCTATAAAGTAAAACGTAAAACATCATGTTAATAAGTAAAGTGTTCTCAGGCTGTTTTCCCAAACGGCATTTAAAGTACTCACTTATTCGTCATTTTAGAATTTACTATGAGTGGCATATTGATAAACTTTTATGAATGGTGGAAACTTTCTCAATTACCATCAAAATTTATAACTCTAATTTTTCACACCTGTCTAGAGAAATATGTTGAATATTATTACTCATACTGCGCATATAGAGGGTAATATTTAAAATCCCTCTTATTTTATAAACTAAATTTGCCACCCCATCGCTTGGTAATTGATGGAAATTTGTTAATCTGTCGATTTCTGAAAGGTTCTGTCAGGATGTTATTCTGTCTATCTATCCATCCTAAAGTTAGGAGACCTAGAGGCCAAACGGTCAGAGATTGCAGATTGAATTGCATAGGACTATTTAGGTAAAACTCATTACAATACTTAGATTTAAAAAATAGAGATAGGTTCGTGGTTCATCCTTATTCAAATACCTCGGATCGGTACTGACGACGGTTAATGAAGAGGTTAACGAGAGATTTGAGTGTCCTTTGCTCTTATTGAGAATTTCCCATATATAAATGCAAATGTTATTGAACAAAATTCCTACGTTAAATTTAAGGATTATCATTAAAAATAATACCCGTCATTTGAGATTACATTCAGAATTATCCAACCAAATCATGAAGTATTTGGTATACTACCCGATCGTCAATTTTCTCTACCATTTGCTTTCGATATCAATCTTAATAAGTCCCTTCTTTTTCTTCTCGCTCTTCAGATGATTCTCAAAATATAGGGGAAAGTACTCTCCCTTCGAACGTTCATGCCTTCGAATAATATAAATGTACTTTTAGTTTTCCTAAGAAACTTACACATTTCTATTATGGCTAGCTCTCTCTAAAATCTCTTAAGGCTAAATCTCTTAAGAAAAGTAGAAGAAATTCACATTATTCGAATGCATGAACGTTTGAAGGGAGAGTACTTTCCCCTACTTAGAAAAAGAATTTTCAAATTTCAAAGCAGGTTTATAGCCAACAAATTTCAAGGGAAGTCTTGTAGAAGTCAGTTCTTCTATTGAGTTGTTAGGGTCATAAATTGTATAATTCACGAGTTCATTTCCCTCACTAGAAAGGGATCGAAAGGAAAGAGTTCGTAGGGAGAGCGAGATAGTCTTTGGAGAACTACGGAAGGGTGAGCATCAAGCTCCGATTTCTAGGACTCATGAAGTGGATTTAATTGTTCCAGGACCAGCGACGATAGCCTAACCTTCCATTGATATGGTTTCAATTTGATAAATATGTCACTTACGTGAAAATATAACAAAACAATAACATTTCAGAAAAATTTATCTAATTTTTTGAAATTTAGTATTTTTTCTTCAATTATTTTTAACATTTTAAAAAATAAGCTTTAAAAAGAAATAATGAGAATACCCATAGAAAAACATTATCAACAATTTAATTATTAAAATAATTTTATGAATGCGAATTAGAATTAACTAATAACATTTACGAATGGATCATTCCTTATTTATTTATTTATTTTTGAATTTGACGGAGCGTCATTTAATGGATGGTCTTCTGTGCATCACACATTTTGCCAATTATTTTTGAATTTCTGCTACCTTTTATTCTAAAATTAGTAACTTTGGAAAAATATGACAAGGAATATTTTCTCCAAGGTCTTTTTAAAAATAAATTTCAAATTTAGACCATTCTTACGAAATTATATCGCTTTAACAAACTTTCCTGGAGATCATTAGGAGGTAGTAGAATACCTTTAAATTGGGATATCTTTGAGATATGTTTTTTTCTATATATATTTGGAACTCAAGAAGAACTTAAGTTCCATACGCAAATTGCTATGAGGCTTAGTTCCATTTTAAAATTAGAGAAAAAAGCTCTATTTTAAAGGTGCCCCAATTCAAAGCTACCCCACTTTCCCTTATCCTCTTTAACGTAAACGCGAATGTGCTTTTCAGTCATGTCAAACTCCATATCGTATTCCTTGATCAAATCTTGTCAAACTTTAAAAGTTAAAGTTAAAATACTTGAAACTTTATCCTATTTTAAAATCTTGAAAGACATTGAATTTTGAAACTTTCGCTTTCGTACAAACTCTCTCAATTTTCTCTACTACATTGTACCACTCCAATACTGTCAAAAGGTTTGATCCTTATTGTTTTACAGTTTTATAAGTTATTGTTGTAGTAACTATTTTACTCGTAAAAAGTTGTTTCTGGTTCTTACTCTTCTTATTTAACGAAAGTACTTCAAAATTTTGTAAATTAGACAGGATTTAACTACATTTTTTTAAATTTATTTTTCAAATGAGCAGTAAAATAGTGAATTTGATAAAAAAAAAATTGATAACTAGTCAATATATAAGTTGAAATATACTGAAATTTTCATGTACAGTCGGTGTCAATAGTTGAAAAAATGTTAGAAAAAATTTACTTTTTCAAATATTTCTTTTTGCAAATCAGTTCCCTGTAATCCGTAGATCTTACTTATTATATTTCTAAAAAAATAATTATTTTATTTCATATAAGAAAAAATAATCGTTTTTCAAAAGTTGCTCATCTTTTATGTGTCAAAAGTTTGTTGCCTCATTTGAAAAAGTGATTAAAAATCGTAAAAATATGGAGCCATCTTAATGTAAACCGGTTACATTTTGAGTCTATATTATTTGAGAGGCAAATGGTGAGTTTGTATATTTCTAAAGTTATCAATGGTAAATATACTCGTATGTATATAAAAGCGACGTTGAGGTAACAAAAAATGATCAACTTGTGAAAAACAATTCTTTTTTACATGAAATATGATTATTTAATTTTCTTAAAATATATAAATAAAATCCACGGATTACAATGAACTCATCTGCATAAAGAAAAAGTGAAAAAGTCATTATTTTCAATGATTTTTTCCACTTGGTTTCTCAAACATAGGGGAAAGCGCACTACCTTCGGACGACTAAAGCTTCGGACAATTTAATTTTTCTTTATGTTCCTTATGGATTTCATCCATAGCTCTTTTTTGAAAATTTGAGGCATTGGACAAGCTATTAAAATATGATATTATATTGGGACAAATTCATTTATAAACATTGAAAAAAATGATCTGTGCGAAGCAGAAATCGTCCGAAGGTAGCGCTGTAAGTTTTGGCAAACGAATAATTAAATTCATTCAGAGAAAACCGGTTTAAGATTAAAAAACTCTTTCTTAGCTTTCACATCTTAGAGGAGAACACATGTCCATTTATTAATATCCTTTGAAATAAAATCGGTTGTTAAAAATTCTATTTTCAGAGTAGATGAATCTCTGCGGGTGTTAAGAAAAATGATTGATTTCGGGTCAGAATGTGGAATCACAAGGAGGATAAGGAGCATTCCCTGCACAATATATCCATTTTTCATGATAAGAAAACACAAGTGTTTTTCCGTATTGCGATACAAACCACGAGCACATAAATATGTTGAGAATTTTCACATTTATCTTTCATATTTTTTTCTCATATATCCTTTTTTCCATCAAATCCACCTCCCGATTTGCGGATAGAAAATTGTTTTGTTTTCGGTGGAATTTTTGAAGTGAAATTCCCAACGAGAATTGACAGTGATATTTCAATATTTCAATTTCAATTACCCAAAAAAAGCCCTGAAATTTCAATTCCAACACCTCATGTTCACCTCAACAAATTAATTTCGATTGTCGATGTTTTTTTTTTTTGAGGGAATGACTACGGTCTTTTTTTTTCTCCCCGGGAATTCCCTGTAGTAAAATATGTGTCGCAATAATTTAAAATGTGATTAATTTGTACCGGAGACCACACCCACATTAATAAAGCGTTATACATTTTCGGCTTTATAGCGCGAATACCCAAGAAATTTTGTTGAACACACAAAAGATACTTCCTGAAGCGTCAGTTTAGGCATTCTGGGGTTGATAATTAAATCTCAGCCTGTGGACAGATAACCATTATCCTGTGTAGGTAGAAATTTTTTTGTGTTGACATTTAAAATTTGGATTTTAATTTAGTGCTGACAGTTTCATGAAAGAGAGATTGCTTTTCATCAAAATCGTGGGTGATGCTTATACTTTAACAATTTATTTGTTTTAAAGTCCTCAAGCATACCATAAAGGTCAAAGTATCATCTGTCTGGAAATTTGAAAATTTAAGAAACATTCAAGTGAATACTAAAGAGCACCTATGTTAGACATACATCAAATCATCTTTCACATTTGGTTTTCAACGAATATTGACTGTAATATCCTCGCTCTCCCCTATTTACGAAGGTATCAGTAAAATTTATTCAGTAAAAGATTTTTCTTTTACTCTATTTAGTATGCAAATTTCATACCATAATAACTTCCAATTTCAAACTAATATTTAGATAAATTATTCAATGCAAATTATGCGGCGGCATTCTATTTTAAGAAAGTCTACAGAAAAGCTCAGTCCTGGGGAAGCTTTTAACAAAAATCTCGATATAATAAATTTAAATAAATTGTGATAGCATCGGAGTGCAGAAGCATAAATGTAAATAAAAAATGAGTAGAAAAATGGATAAGGCTTTGCCGTATGCTGAAAATTGTGGTTACGATGCTCTGCCATTAAAAATATTTATGATAGCTTATCTGAAACTTGTTTCGCAAGACTAATTTGGAAGGCTCATCCAATCAAATTTTCAGTTCAGAGCATTTTACGGATCTTCATCCAGTCTGCTAGTCTAAAAGAGATTTGAATTTGTTTCAAAAATATTATTAAACACTTAGAAAGAGACTGGGGAGGCTAAGTATAATGGAATCTAGTGGACTATAGTATCTCTTCTTGCTCCTTACAAAAATACTCCGTTTGTGCCTTCCTTAGTTTTTATTCAGAGCGTCATACCCAGTTTAAACAGATAAGATATCAAGACCTTTTACCCAAAAGCAATTTTGTTCCTTTCGCTTAAAAAATGAATTCTTTATAGCCGATTAAACTTTGCCCTTGAAAAATGTCAATAAGGGAAGATTCAAGGTCATTGTCATATATGGATGAAATATTCGCCTGATTAAGCTCTAAATGAAGACAATGAAAGAATCTTTCACCAGGTAATAATTTATTGTGTAGAAAATATTTTATAAATTCCAACTTTTAGGATACGAAACCCGTCAAATAATTTCGTCAGATATCTTGCAGATTTCCGCAGAAAATATCTACGTCTCTACCGAAAATCTGGCGAAAAATCTGTAGATATTCCTAAGAATTTTATTTGGGCTTGGGACAAAATTCGTCAGAATTTTTTGCAAATTTTCTAACGAATCCTGGTGCATACACTGACGAATTTCTGTAGATATTTTGCCGATTTTCTGTAGATTTTTTCTACATTCCAGACTTTCCAGACAGCTGTGTTTGAAAAGATGGAATATTATTCACTGAAGTTTGCAAAATTGAATAGAGTGATTCTTAGTGATTTCACAGTGATTATATAAAATAAAGAATTCTGCGACGCCGTGTTCACAGTAGAGAATAATGAAGTGAAAACGTTAAGCAGAGTGTCGACCTAAATTTCGTATTTTTGTATCATTCCATGGGCGATTTTTAAGAAATTAGTATTTTTGCTTGAATCTTTTTACTCATCTAAAATGTTTAATCGGAAATGCTTGTTAAGCAGAGCATACCATTTTCTTTGTAACTTCTACAGTTTCTTGATAAATCAACAATATTATTGTTGAGACAATGGAGACTATGCAGATTTCCAATGCAGAAATTCTGCCGAGAATCTGCGGATTTTCGGCAGAAATTCTGCCGAAAATCTACAGAATTTCTCTAAATGTACTAAAATGTACCGTTACAATTCAAAAAACCTCCGAGTAAAATCGGCCGAGTAAGTTGGCAGATGATTTTCGGAACCATATTCCTCAAAAAACAGACCTTGCGGTAGGCAGGATTTCTCCCAGTAGGTTCAAATAAAATAAAAAAAAACCGAATATACTTTGTTAGAGGCTTAGGTGGACCCGTGGATGAACGAAGGATTCTTGAAAAAACTAAATTTGGATTTTTGACAAAAGCTATTGTAAAAAAGTATCAATTTTACTCTATTTTTCAACACATTTTGTATTGTAAAAATGGTTCTGATTAAAGGAAGTGCAAATCCTTAGTTCAAACAGTAGATAATACTTTTCAAAACAAGTATGCAAAATTTCAGAAAGATCGGTTCAGTAGACTCTGAGTAATCTTGACTACCGCATTGTAAAACGGTATTTTGAGAAAAACGCGTTTAAAGTTTTACAACAACATGCGCGCGCGGTCGGAATGCATAACTAAAACCGCTCTACCTCCGAGAGTTTTACTCCGATTGACTTGAAATTTTTAGAAAATATTTTTCAAGTGTTGTACTATAAAATAAAAAATAAAAATAAAAAAAAATGATTTTTTTGACCTGAGAAACCCATGTAACTTCCTTAATAGAGAGGTGAGACTATTTTTTCTTACAATGAATTGACCTTTATCAGGGTATTACTGCATTTATACCGATTAGTACCAACATCTCATTCAGCTTTCAAGCTCCGACCCTTCGCTGATGGAACTTTTGCACATCATTCGATTTTTTTCCATGTTCCTCAATTAATTTGACCGACGTTTCTTTTCAGGAAATGTTAGGTACGGGGTACGGGACTAGCAAATAAAATGTATATTATATTATATAATAATTATATTACGGGGTAAAGAAACTCATCCGTGGCCACTATGGCAAAAAAAAAAAATAAAATTGTGGCGGCAAATAAGTAAATTGTGACAATTTGTGATCAGAAAATATATGATGCCTTTCTAAAACCCTAAATCACTGTCTCTCACTGTTTAGCCTTTACAATTCTTATGCATTAAGAATTGTTACTGGATTCCTACGAAATTTTAAATAAGATTATTAAAAAAAAATCACAAAAGAGGGATATAAAAGCATTGAAAAATTAAGTAATAATATGCTATCCTCCCTCTGTCTCTGTTCAGAGTTCGAGCAATAATTTAATCGTGGTATAAATAGAAAACTTCATAAATTTTCCCACCCTTAAATTAACAGAGACAGATTGGACGAAAAAAAAACAATTAATGAGTAAAAATTGCAATTGACACGGTTATACGGTAGCAACAAGTTATTTTGGCCACATAAAAGTCCTTTTACTAACCAGATAATAAACGTTGGGCATAAAGGCTATACATTGCATAAGGTGGTTTACCAGGATGTGGTTCCACCAGGTTAATCTTCATGCTCTTGCACAATTTCCTATCTATAGGTCACTCTTTGTGTTGCTGTGTAGAAAGTTGAGATATATGCCAATGGCATTCTAAGCAATCAATTCATCTCTGTTAATTAATACACATGAGAGCCTTGGAAATTTATTGAATACCTGTAATGTGGTGCATGTGAATTAATTTTGAATTTTCCACCCTATCAACTGGAAAATTCGTGGAAAATTACACGCACAAAAGGGAAACTTTAATAAAAATATTGACATATAACTTCATTTGCAGACCACGGTTACAAAGAAAACACCATGTAAAAGGAAGGGAAATAATAGGAATGAGATGATGAGTAAATATTAAACTAGAAGTACGAATGAATCACAATTTCATAAAAAATTGCCTGAAGCAAAATACGAAAATTCAAAACTTTTCTCCATAGCAATTTCATTTCTTCTTCTTAACCGTATGTCAGAGGTTATTCTCACTAAAATTTGTGGGAGCTATCATGAGCATTCTTGCAATGGAAGTGAAACTTTTTATTCTCGCAAATAATTAACATATTAAGTCTTTTTTTTTTCTTTTGAACCGCCCTCAAAGAGCAAACAACAATTTACATAATAATAAATAAAGAAATTAATTTCTTTCATCAGTTTTGCATTAAACGTTTATTAGAGATTATACAGCATTTTATAAGAATAATGGAAAACTTTCTTAGAAATTTTAAATGATGTTGCCTTTTGAAGAAAATTGTTTATTTAACAAATAAAATATCAGCAATTTTTTGAAATTAATATTTCAGAGTGCGTTTGTTCATACTCTGAGATTTCATGTCTTACAGACATAGCTATTTTATTTGAACTAAAAATATTGTGTTTTACTCACTTATATATTTATTATATTTCTCAATAATTGTTTAATAGAGGAAATTATTGGCTGAAATGTAATGGTTAGTATTTTTATTACATTTGTATGAGTATCCTGGAAAGGCGAATTTTTTCTGTCTTCAGGCATCTCTCTTGTAATACCTCCAAAAATAGAAGCATTTAAGTTTTTAGTAAACTTAGGGGAAGGCTTAGGCTCTACACACTCCTTGGCATCGAATACTTTATATTTTTTCCATATTTCTTTAATGAATTTGACCTACGGCGATATAAATTAATAGCCCAGTGCAAAGTTGGACAATTCCTGAAAAACTTATATCAGATTTATTAAAGAAACATGGGAAAAATATCGATCGCTCAGAATAAGAAATGAATAACTCGCAGAAGGTAAATTTTGACACACAGGAGAGCGATATGAAGCTATAGGATTTTTGAGATTTAAAATCTCTATAACTTTGAAAATTATTATCTTTCGAGTATAACATTCAAGTAGAACATAAGGGGTATAAAGAAGTAGGAGAAAGTGCGCTACCAATCATTTTTTTCGATGTGTTGTAAATGAATTTGACCCATTATAATACTATATTTTAATAGCTAATCCAATGCCTCAAATTTTCAGAAAAGGGCTATTGGTGAAATTCATAAAGAACATAGAGAAAAAATTGAATTGTCCGAAGTTTCAGTCGTCCGAAGGTAGCGTGCTTTCCCCTACCAATAAAACGGTAGCGAATAAAACGATTTTTGTAATAAATCGAGTTGTTGGACTTATATTCTGAGTCGTCGATATGAAGTGTTCGAACTTCGAGTGACTGTGAAGCCTAAAAACTTAAAAAATAAAATAAAGGCTATTAAGATAGCCAACAGTTACAAATTACAGAAAATTCAAAGAAAGTTCAAATTACAGAATGCGATAGACCAATTTGCATTAGAACTCAATAGCGAAACGTTGTTTTTTTTTTTAGCAAATCTTGTTTTACTTGTTTTACACAAGAATATTTCAATCAAGTGCATCGAATCCAATATTTCTTACCAAATATAGTAAGTGTCATAAAACTTTTATCGAACAAAATTTAATTTTTGAAGAAGTATTTTGCCTATTGAATATTTAATTATATTCGGCGAATACACAAAAGTTGTATTTAGTTAGTTAATATTTCATTTTATATTATTTTTATGTAAAAATGAGCCATGGCGGAAAGTGGTAATATTCTAAAATTGATTCACCGCCTGTCGCCATAGCTTTTCAATAGGCGACGCTAACTTTACTTCATAGATTCTTAGTTGTCAAATCTACTTTGTTTACTTTCTGCAATAGTCTAATAATTTGATTTCTCAAAAAAAAGTGAAGAAAAATCATTTAATGTGAGCAATAATAAGGTGATCATGTGGAAAAAAAATACTGAATGTATTCTTTGCATATTATTGCTCAAAATAATCGAGTTTAAAGTTTTCCAAGTGGGTGGCGAGAAGTGGTTACAGAACTGGCGAAAAGTGGTAAAAAGTGGCGACGAAATGATTATTTTTGCATTGTTAATAAAAACCAGTTTTTTAGGTACTCCCGCGTTAAATTGTAGGACAATTGTTTTGACGAATCTAGAGTCAATATATTTAAGTAGCTTTGTGTCAATTTTGAGTTTTCTGATAAATAAGAGGTGAAAAGTTATAATACAATTAATTTCACTTTTTCCTAAAGGTGGCGATAAGTGGTTACTCCACAGTGGCCGTAATTGATTTATTTTTCTCGAGAGTCTGCGCATTTTGAGATTGATAGACCAGTCTTTGATTATTTAAATAAATGTGGCAAAAATATTACTAATATAGAGTTATTATATGTTGAGCTCAGAGGCAAAATAGCACATATCCTATGGATAAAGCATAGGACATGTGTCATTTTGCCTCTAAGCTCCACATATTAAAGTATATACTGGTGAGTATATTATATTAAGCGCTATACAAAATGTCAAGATAATTTTCTGAGTATTTAAAATAATTCCTTAAAATCAAAACATAAAAAAATGTCTCAAACATGCCGGTTCTCCCCTATTCCTCTTTTTGTGCGTAATATCCAGATCTAAAATATTAAGACATGCAACCTGCATAAATAATTTTCTATTTCACAATGGTTTTCTAATTTTTGAATCATTTAAATAGGTAAAATCATGCGAAAATATGATTTACGGAGAATTCTAACTCGTAAATTCAAGCATTCCGTTAACCTGGGACGCTTTGCCATTTCTTTAATAAAAGATTTTTATACTTTCTTAATCCCTGATTGGTTCTGGTGGTTCTGGTCTATAGTTAATTAGAGAACGTGAGGATTAAAATACTTCTCAGAATTCAATGCCTAACAACGTGTGTACTGTGCTAATTGAAAAATTGAACAGTTAAGAGTAAATAAAAGGACGTCAAAAGGATATTAATGGGATTGGAGATATACTATTTATTTCTAGTCGTTTTAATGAAATATGTAAGATATGCATGTAAATAAAAATTCTAAATATATCAAAAAAGGCAGGTAAAATACAAATTTGTTTACATCCTCTTTTCTATAGAAATTCATTAATTTTGCAAGTCTAAACCTAGAATTTTTATAAAGTATTTATATATCGTCGATTCTCTGGTACTCTCGCATATTACTGTATATAGGAAAGCATATAGATTATAGTACATTATTTCAAGAAGAAGACGATGGAAAAAAAGATGAATTTATTTATTATATATTCTTATATTAAGCAATTTTAATTAACTGTATCAGAATATGCGGTACCTAAATAACTTGTAGGGGAAAGTACTCTCTCTTCGAACGTTAATGTCTTCGAATAACGTGAATTTTCTTGAATTTTTCCTAAGAGACTTACACATTTTTATTAAATATTAGTTAGATTATTATCAATTGTTGATAATTATGTAATAAATATGTGTAAGTATCTTTAGAAAATAAGAGAAATTTCACATTATTCGAAGGCATGAATGTAGTTCCCCTAATAGGGAAAAGTACTCTCCCTTCGAACGTTCATGCCTTCGAATAATGTAAATTTTCTTGAATTTTTCCTAAGAGACTTACACATTTTTATTAAATATTAATTAGCTAATTATCTATTATTGACAATTATGTGTACGTCTCTTAGAAAATTAATAGAAATTCGCATTATTCAAAGACATGGACATTCGAGGAGAGAGTACTTTTCCCTAGCAATGGTTCGACGGTCAATGTGTCTGTGCCCTGAGAAACCCGAGAATAAAATGATTATAACGAGTGAGATTATTAAGAATTTCATACGGTATTATATTTTACGCAGACAGACTACATCCTAGCAACAACTTTTCCACATCCTGTGCTGCAACGCTCTTTTCCATTAATATTTCATAAATGTAAAGCATACATATTGTTTAAGGCATGTTGTGAAAATAAGACTACATATGAGTAATATAATATCTGTTTAACATTTTGGGATTTAGCAAGAGAATCCGAGTGAATACTAATTGTTGAACAAGTCAAACCTATCACCTTCATACACACCTTAGATTCTCAATATAAATTCCATCCAACTGTGAAAATTTGTCGAAGAATTTATACATTATGTATTATCCTGTTATGAGAGAAATTATGTTTGGTATGACAAAGATATGTGATTTTATCAGAGAATTATTGTGAGGAAAACTTAATTAAGGGCAAATTACAATCAGTTGCAATCCAATTGCGATGGCATTCCTAATTGGATGATCTATACCACCATGTGAAAAGGATAACGTGAGCAAATAATGCTTATAAATTTTGTAAGCATAGCACTGGGATCTCCATGTCTCATACGTGTTTATTCCGTTAATACATTTTAATTGGAAAATTACAATGTTAGCTGTAGACATTTAGTGTACAAGTGAAAATATCTTACCCATTTGGCAATTTGGACAAAATTGTCCCATTTGATTTGCATTTGAATGTGTTCTGGATAGAGATTCCTAGCATAAACTAATGGTTGAACAAGTTTAAATTACAATCAATCATGTCAAAGTAGTATCCCGGATTGATGAAGGGGGTTTACTCATCTAGATATTTTGGAAAATTTTCAGTTTTCATGAAACCCATGAAACTGACAAGTTTTCGCAAAATTCAAGAATAATAAAGTTCAGCAGAAATTATGAAACTTAAATAATCGAATAGTAGTTTCTTTAAACTCGATATTCTCACAAAGTATTATGAAATCCAAGAAAACTCCTAACTATCAGAAGGTTTGTAAAATTTAATTAATTGGATAGTTTGAAAGAGTTTTGCAATTCTATAAATTTAAGAAAGGCTTTCCGGAAACCTGGAAATCTTCGGAAGGTTTCTCGAAAAATAGTAAATAAAAATAATAACAAAGAAACAGACAAAAAACATAATAAATTTCACAAAAGTAGTTTTGCGAAACCAAAAAAAAGAACAGTGAGATGGTTTAACAACACTTAAGAAAGCTTCTGCGTTACCCGAAAAATTCAAATTTCGAAAAGGGTATAGAGAAGTCCGAAAATCATTCACAAAGTTTTTAAGTATTTTAATAAAATGGTTTCGCAATTAAAATGAGAAATCATACATTCGAAATTAGACTTTTCGGAATCTGAAAATAATTTTGCGAGATCCAAAAAAAATATCAGTAGGTACATAACCCTAGAAACTTTTAGCGGACTTTGAAAAAATATGGTTTCGTAAAATCAAACAAATTTTCACAATATTTTTCCAAACTAAAGTATTTTTACGAAACTCTGAAAAAAAAAGTTTGCGAAGTTCAAAAAACATTTATAGGTTCTTGAAGAATTTTGAAATGATTTTGTAAAACCCAATAAACCTTCAGAAAAAAAATCGAAAATAAAAAAAAGGCCTCTAGGAACCTGAAATCCTTCGGAATATATTTTTTAATCGAAGAATATGAAATTTCATGAAACACAATAAATACATTAAGGGCAGAATCACATTGACAATAAAATGCTCGCCGAAGCCTCACCGTATTTCGTTAATTTACACATTTTCACTGCAATTCCTACGCAAATTTTCGATTACCGTATTACCTTATCTCATGTTCGGTGGCACTACGTGAAAATAATATAAGAAAATTGAAGAAATAAAATGAATAATTTCTAGTACAGTTTTTTTTGCTCACCGTTTATCGAATTTTCGTTTTATTTCTTCAATTTTCTTATATTATTTTCACCTAGTGCCACCGAGTATGAGATAAGGTAATTCGGTAATCGAGAATTTGCGTAAGAATTGCAGTGAAAATGTGTAAATTAACGAAATACGGTGAGCATTTTACTGTCAATGTGATTCTGCCCTAAAAGCTAAAACACTTTTGCCAAAAATCGAAAAATATTCAAAATTCAGAAAAGATATCGGTAAGTTCCGAAAAATATTAAATACGTTTTATATAATCTTAGAATAGTTTCACAACAAAAAAGAGAAATCTTTAGAAGGTTCTGCTAAGTCACAAAATTTCACAAAACTCTTTAAGCCGTTAGAAGGTTTTGCAATAAGATATTGTTTTCCTAAAAACTTACTGAGGGTTTTGTAAAACGTATAGGAAAAACTTTAGGACATTTGAAAAACCAGGTTTTGCAAATAATAGTTTCGTGAAAACCTTGAAACCTTCAGAATGTTTTACGAGACCCGGGTAAGTAGACTTTATCTGATCTTTGAAAATACTAGTCAGTAAAATTTTGCAGTAAAAATTTATTACAAACTGTCATAGATTAAGGGCTTAGATGGCTTAGATTTATCGATTAGTGGTCATTTGCATAAATTTCTTTTACAAAAACCTATATTGCTAAATTTTAGAAATTAAATTTTCTCGAAGATCAACGTAAGTCTCTTTGGGTCCTCTTGGCTCCTAAGAATGGTTTCGAAAAACTTAAATAACCATAAAAATGTTTTACAAAACTATTATAAAATGCTTTTCGAAACTGAGAATTCCGTCAAAGAATTCTTGAAACTAAAAAAATGAGTAACCACTGTTCTGAAGACTTAGGAAGGACTAACCCCTTGAGTTTGACAAATGGGCATAAATTTTGAGACTTTGTCAGCCTTTAGGGACAAACTTATTAATACGCTTTATTCCTGCGGCTGAATTGCGCCGTTTCCCTGTGAACCCCATGAAGTCTTTACCCTTAAGAATACAATACAATAACTTATTTTCTCACATCCGCTTAGGAGCTTAAGCTATATTTTATTAAGCACAGTCTTTGGCAGAGGTTTTCCCAGAATACTAATGTGTTTGTGCATGCGGAAGTAGCTTCTGAGATAGATGTTTCAATTTGCTCCACTTGAATAATTGAGGAGACAAGTCACCGTCACTAACGTCACATAAATACCCTTGCTACATCAAGAGTAGCTCTCCAATTTCCCAAATGCATTGAACGTTGTGCCTGACCTATGACAGGGAATAAACGCAAATTGGCACATTGAGTTGGTAATTTGGCCATTTTTGTGCACTCTACAATATAATTAAATCGATTTGCCATTCTCCCAACTGACGATAACGAGAATTGTGGTCTGAAATTAAAGTAATTATCTCACAAAAGCCTAAAATTCTTCCTCTACCAAAAGCTCCCCCAGGCATCCCACCGATTCCAAAAACCCATCGATTATCGCTCTGTTGAATTTTCAAGGGAAGACGAAATCCCCAGTGAATCCACCAAAATTCTGCCATAGAAACGCCAAGATGTTCCCGCACGTTTTCACTCATACAAAGAGCTCCAATCCATCACCATCGCACCCATCCCTCAACAATCAACAAACCTCAGCGTGAGGGCTTTGTTTTCCCACCCCCTATCACACCTCCCCAATATATAGCTAAACACACCTGATTTTGCCAAATAACCGTTGCTGGGAATCTAAGAAAAAGTATCCTTGGGAGCTTCGATGAAAGCGTTTCCTGGAAACTCCCAATAACTTTGAAGGTAAATGTTCTTGGAGTTACTATACTAAGAAATTTGCTAAATGAAACCAAAGCTATTTCATCAGTAGCCTCAGACTAAATTTAGAACGTTTCGTATTAAATATTGCTTCAAAATACAAAATTAACTTCAGTATAATTCCGAAATGCCCTAAAAAACAGTGCCTTTGTCATTTAGAAAATTGATTAGAATTTGGAGTAAATAATCTGAATCATCTGAACAATATTATGTGTAATTTATGTTAATGACAGTGAGGTAAACCATACTAACTGCTATTCTGAATTGCTTACATTTAGTAATAATTTTGAGAATGTGGAAATAATTCTTCCATTCCTCCTTTGTTAGAGCAGCCTCCAAACTAGAGGGACTAGAGCAGGCATGTGGCAAGTTAATTTTTTTATATGGAGCTATTTGAAGCCAATTTCTAAATTGATCTCGGACTCAGCTCACAGTGCTCCGAGGAAAAAATTTATTTAAGCAAAAATTTAGTATATTTATCCCTCCGTATGGAAAGGTATCTTATAATACGGAAAAACTTCTCACTTTTTTGTTATTTAGTGTAACGGTCGCGAGTGCAAAAGAATTCCCATATAAATTTAAATCGAAGTATGAGAAAGTGGCTTCAAATTTTAGGCAACTTGCCAGGGGCGTGGACTAGAGGTTTAGCCTATATCTTTACATCTCTCTAAACGGGACAGTATTCGAAGACAGATCCCTTTCCATTGTGTAATTATTTCTACTTTCTAGACAAGTAAATGGATAAAATAAAGAGGTGTGATTATGTAAGAATCGCATCTAAAAAGATTTAGTTAATTTTTGTTAAAAATTGTATAAGTTACTTGATATTCTTTTTTTACCTTTATTTAAGTATATTAAATATAAATCACGAAGACTAAAAAAACAAAAGATTTTCTCAATTTTATTAATATAAAAAAATTAAGCACTTAAATCTAAAAGAAAACTTTCAGGTTTTCAACATATAGTAATGTGCGGTAACCGGATCGTTTCTGTAGAGTGCTACTTAAACGCTTCTTTTTGAACTGATGAAATTCTTTTTTATTTCTTAAAAATCTATAGAATTATTCACTGTTTCATTTAGAAACATAATATAAAAAAATTACTAAAAATATTAAAGAAAATTTATAAAATAATGATAATACTGAAATAAGTTAGCGTTCACTAAAAAGATCGCCTCTTCGCTAATTGGGTCAAATAGTCTTTTAATTGGATCACTCAATTTACCAGCATATTAAAACGAGAAAATAATTTTTTATTACATTTTTAAATTTTTTACTGGATTATTTCATTTAATATTTAATGTGATCGGCAATATTTGGTGTAATATCAGTTTTATGAACAACTATTGGAAGAACAATTTGGTCAGTAGCAGACACCATGAAGAGTGTTGTGGCACATTCCTTTAGTCCAGAATTTTTAAGAGCTGGCACAACACGTTAACCTTTCCTGGCCAATACATTTCCATCTTCTGGTGTCGAGAAAAAAACGCATTTTCGTCGAAATTAAAAACCCGATCTGATGAAATGGTTAGCAGATCGTTTTCTGTGAAATATTCTCGACAATTCTGAAACCATTCCGTGAGATCTTCAGCAGTAACCACAGCCCTTTCCAATGAGAAGGACTTTGGCTTGCGCATGCTGAGCTCTAGATCACGCTTAAGAAAATTTCTGAACCAAGCATCTCCATCCAGGCCTTCCATCCGTAAAATAGTTTGGAATTTTGAAGTTCTCGCAGATGATTTTGACGCTGTCCAGAATTTGTTCCTTGCCGATGATGGGATACCAACCATCCGCACATCCCAGGATCTACATTACGAGTCACAAGTTCTTCTTCTTGTACTTTTGTAAGCGTCGTTGGCCTGCCACTACGATACTCTTCCGGGTATCTGCCTGACAATTTGTTGTACAGTGTCGCCCTTGGTACAACTAATATTTTGAATGCATAGATTATGATAGAACCATCTCGTACACACTTCAAGGCATTCTTTAGATCTTCCTTAGAATAAGGTTTGTTCTCAGGAATCTTTTCCTTTGTTCCCTTCGGCATCTCAAATAATAAAGCAGTGCTGAATAATGCGATTTCCGGAAAGAAATATTGATTTGCGAAGCGTCCGTTTTAGAGCAAAATATAAACAGCCACAAATTCACTAATTTCTTTATAAAATAGTATTATTTCATGAAAATCGATTTACTCACCTTGTAGCAGAATTATTGCACTTCACTTTTAATTAAACCTTTGGATTAAAAATACTTTTTTCACACAGAAAAAACAACAGAAAGCTGGACTTCTTGGTTCGTGCTGTAGTCGATCCATCGAAAGCTAGGTCGGCCTCATTTCCTCGAAGCGTAGAGTCTGTCACTAAATATTTTCCAAGTTGATTCGATCTCATTTCTTCAAACTAGATGACCAGCCTTCCAGAATCTATTGAGACGTATTTGCTTAACGACTATTACCTTTTGGTAGCGCTCAGACACCTCATGGTTGTATAGGCTCCGGGATTGTCCCTTCTCACCACACACTAGGTCAAAAATCCGTCGTAGTATCCTCCTCTAAAACGCGACTATGATTTCGAAGTTCTGTTTGCCGAAGACCCACGTTTTAAACCAATAGGGGAAAGTACTCTCCCTTCGAACGTTCATGCCTTCGAATAATGTGAATTTTCTTTTAGTTTTCCAAAGACATTTCACATTATTATCACGTAATTATCAATAAATTGATGATAAGCTAACTAAAATTCAATAGAAATCTGTAAGTCTCTTAGAAAAAATTAAAGAAAATTTACATTATTCGAATGCATGAACGTTCGAAGAGAGAGTACTTTCCCCTGTCAGAACTGGCAAGATCATAGTTCTATACAGTAGGGGAAAATACTCTCTCTTTGAACGTTCATGCCTTCGAATAATGAGAATTTTCTTTTATTTTTCCTCAGAGATTTACACATTTCTATTAAATATTAGTCAGCTTATAATCTATTTTTGATAATTACGTAATAATTATAAGCAAGTCTCTTAAGAAAAATAACAGAATTTCACATTATTAAAAGGCATGAACGTTCGAAGCGAGAGGACTTTCCCCTACTAGCTTAGTCTTTATGCCTAAGGTGTTGGATCGGAAAAGTCTCGATAGGCTGAAATAGGCAGTCTTATTAAAGAACTTAAATTTCGGAAATTAAATTTTTCTTATGAAGTTTTTTTATTCCACATTTTGTAGATAACGCACTAATTTTATAAACCTTCTATAAGTATAAATAAAAATTAAGTTTGTATAATTTTCACATTAAATGAAGTACGGTGAAGTGGGGCATCTTTGAATTGGGAAAGCCTTGAAATTGGGCTTTTTCTTATTTTTAAATAAAACTGCACCCTTAAAAATGAGAGAAAAGAGCTTAATTTCAAAGATACCCATTTCAAAAGTACCCATTTCAAAGGTACCCCACTTCCTCCTACATCCATTCTTCAAACTTTAAATTTGTAATAAAATTTATCTCTCAAATTTATAATAAGGTTAGAAGTATATTGCTCTGTTGCTCCCCTTTGAGTTTTGAACCAGGTCTATCGAAAATATAATCAGTATTCCCTTCACGATTCTGATACGTTCTTTACATCAAATTCTTATAATTTCTGATTTTTTCCCTTGCTACTCTCGCATTTTGATCACTGATATACGACATTGTTATCAATTCCACTTTAAGAATTTACTTGCCTGAGGCCTAAGGATTTGGGTCTAATTGTCTTCCAAAAAAAACAGTAACCCAAATGTTAGCTCCAGAGAGGTTTCATAGCATACATCAAAATTTTCCACGCCTCAGTACATTCAAATTACCCGTTCCATGCACGCAATTTCGTACAAAATGAATTTGAAGGGTAATTTACCAGCGACATAGCTCGAGGTGATATCCTTTGAACTCAATTGTAACAATCTATATAACAATAGCTCATTGTAGAATTCTCCTAGCATGACTTTTCTCTAAATACTTGTAGAAGGAAAGTGTTGGACAACTTTTTAGCTCGAAACATGGTTAATTCATTGGCACCATGTTCCTTTTCCTCGATTTTCCATCTCTTGGTTTTCCTCAGAACATACGTTTGGGGAGGGTCGGAAGCAATTTATGCTGCACGTAGCAAATAGGAAAGTTGAGGTATGTTAGGTGCTTTTGCGACCTCTTTAATTGAAAGAGATGGGGGAATTGTGAAAAATTGAATTTCTGTAAATTGTTCCTCTGTCACAAGATCCTCATTGACACCCACTCTCTTATGCCTTTTGCGTTTTTCATCGCGAATCTGCCATAAGACGCTCATTGTGCTCAAGAAAGGAGCAAATCGAGTATGAAGTTTGCTCGAGGCTAGAATGGCGTCTTTCAGCATGAATTGATAAAACGAAGCCAAACTGGGGGTGTCTATTATTTCATTCTCTTTAACTTTTCGCTATTGTGTAAATGAGTCGTCAGCCTCTTGAGCCCCTTTCGCCAATTGACACAATTCTTCACCAGAGAGGAAGCGTATAAGGATCTCGCAACTGGTGTTCTGCAGAAAAGCCACAATGTTGGTCAGAACAATATGCGACAAAATCACCTCACACCCCATCGTAAATAACATCGAGTGCATTATCGACAGCAAGAAAAAGAACCAATAAAATTGCCTACAGCCGTGACTTTCTTATGTGCTGATTTCGCCTTGTGGACATTGTTTGGCTTCAAGATGGAAAAGCTTTTGCGGGGAGTGTGAGAAATCCCATGTAACAGATGAACGTGGCTTTTGCCCAGCAAAATATCCTCCAAAAAGGCTATAAACAGCTTTAGCTTCAATGTTACCACAACCCCTGCTATATATGTGACTTTGAGAGACTACATGCTGGTATAATGGTGTACGTTGTGATTTCAAATTGCGTAAAGGGATATATATATTTCCTGGAAATGTTTCATCGTTTTGTTTGTCGAATTATATCAAGCAGTAACACGAGAAAATTTCTCTTTTGGGTAAATATTTTCTAAATGAACAAAGACTAACTTCATCCGGTTTATCTTATGAAAGCAAAAAAAAAAAGTTTTTTGAATCTTATACAGATTTAACTTAAAGCATACGCAATGTGCTTTAATATTTCAATAAAAATTTTCTAATTCAATATAGCAACATAGCAGGGGGTGGATTTAGTACAATGTGAGAATGGTCGTGTGAGAAATATTAATGAGAATAGTCACGAAAGCTTTTAAAAATGCGCCTCAGGTTACAAATCTTATGGTAAAGCTTATCACTGGTCCAAGGTTACTGTTTTAGAAATTTTGTGAATTTTCTTCTTAATTGAAAAAGAATATTTCGAAAAATACTTGAAAATTCCTACTGAGAACTTACGAAAAAATCGAAAATAGTACATCAAAGTAAAAAGTTCGTAAAAGTTTGTAATTTTCACAAACATTGTTCGTTATATTATCATTTAGCTAGAATTTTTCTGTAAATTAAGCTAATTCAAAAGCTGCTTCAAATGGAAATTTTTCGTAATTCCAAATGGAAACGTCATTGTTTTCATGATAAATACAGTACTAAATTGTTATATTTATATATTTTCTATACCACAATTTCATTATTTAGTTAATTTTGCTCCAAATAAAGCGAAAATCCATTCATATTCACAAATTTTAATTTGTTAATTTCTCAGAAAAATTAAAAGTGTACCTTTTCACCATTGAATTTTTCATCGATCGACCATGTTTTCTAATGAAAAACATAATGAAGTGACTGTTGTTTATTCATTTTGTTTAACATTTATTTCATATTTCTGCCTAATTTTAGTTAAATTAAGTGCTAATCTTTATTGTTAACGGTACGTGAAGTTTTCAAATGAAATAATTATCTATTTCGTGAACAAAAAGGGTTTTCCTGAAGTGTCTGCAAATGCTTCAATAGGAAACCCCGGAAATATGATTTTTTTAAAAGATTTTTTTATTGTCTCAGATGGGAAAGGAGAAAAGACCAGGAATAAGAACAGATCCTGCACTCAGGAGCAACTCAACAAGGTTTTGGAAGCCTTTCGTCGCGGTTTGACTCACACTGTTTGTCTCCAATTAGAAACTTTCCCTTGTTTCCATTTGGATTAATATGTTTCCAATAGAAGCATTTTACGCTCACGTATTTTTCTTGTATTTAAGAAGTTTTCAAATTATATCTAAAGAATTTTCACTAAACCGTAACATTCTAGAAGAGTCAAGGAACAAATTTATGTAATTTTATTCAGAAAAAATATGAACTTAATGTGTTGAATCTTCTGTCAAAGTTAAAGCGTCTGGAAATGGTTTTGAATTAGGACATTTACCTTAACAAATATTTATAAAAGTTCAAAAAATGCTCGTCAAATGACCATGTTACGAACAATGTTTGTGAAAAAAGTAGAAACATTTACGAACTTGTTTGTGGGTTACGAGCATTTTGTGAGTCGCCAATAGGAAGTTACAAACATTTACAAACAATTTGACGAAAAATTTTCGTCAAAAAACTCATGAGGGACCATGTAAAAAATCGATGGATTTGTCATAAGAATATTGTTTCTAAATTAACAAAACTTTCTTTCACATTTTTAGGCAATTTTTTTGCAAAAAGGTGACAAGTCGATCTTTTTATTTAAAGGTATCGTAGATGCGGGTGACTTTTGCAACCCTGAGTTTTGTCAGCTCTCCATTAATTCTAAGGCATAAGGATAATTTTTATAACATATTTGAGGTTTAGAATAAAAGAAATGTTTACGAAAAAGAGGGATGCAAAGTCACCCTCGGAGTGGAAAGTCAACCACATCTACGGTATTCCGAAAAAATAAATTTGTAAAATTACAAAATTAATCTTGTTAAAAATTTGTCTGTTTGCCAACAGGATGATGTTTCCAAATTAACAATATTTTTTTCTCATCTTTCATATAAAAGAACATCCTTTACACTAACCTTTAAAAGAGAAAACCAGACTTTTGCTGTCAAATTACTCCGTAAGGATGTATTTGTAAAGTTGACAAATTTATCATGTTAAAAGTTTTTTGAAAGCACGTTATCATTAAATTTGCCAGAATTTTTTCATACTTTATATAGAAGGACATACTACTGACAATTTTTTAACAAGACCAAATTAGTCGCCACCGATTTAACAAAACTTGACCATTTTATTTATGGAAAAATGCATCTTTGTGGCAAACGTTTAATGACAAAAGATTGTAATTGATCCACTGCACTGAGGAAGACCAATACCGAGTGTTGAAAGCTTTGGAGAAAAATTTAGTCATTTTAGTTTGAGAGGAAGACAATCCTCTGACGAACACCGGAAGGAACCGAAGAGAATAGAAAATTCACCTTTCATTAGAATGGAACCATTATCCACTCCTTATAAAAAGTCTACCGTCGTCGTTACCATCAACAATTGTCGTAACTTATTCTTCAACTAAATCATCAGGTCGTTTAAACTCTGTATTCTTTTTTTAAGTTACGACAATTTCTAATCTAAACGAGGTTTTGTAGATAAATTAACTGACTTTCAAACTCATTACTGATAATTCGTCAATTGGATCAGCAATTGTCGTAACTTCCTCAACAGCACTTTTTTTAACAACATGGAAATACGCATACTATACAAAAACTACTGATGAGGTAATGAAGAAGTTACGAGGATTGCTGATCCAACTGACGAATTTTCACGAAAGTGCTTAATAAGATTACGAGAAATTTCATGTTTTACAGATCTCAATTTGTTGAAATCATTATCAAAACTCAATTTACTAATTTCAATTGTCAAATCAACTTATTCATGTGATATGTCTGTTCCTATAGAGATAATATTGAGCCTTATAACCTTTGGCTTATTTATAATAAATTTCATCCCAGATCAATTCGTAGCTTGATAAATTTGTCGCGACAACTATGAATATTATTTTTTTAATACAAAATGAAGGTTTAATTGAAATGTACAACATTTGTATGCCCCAATATCTACTTTTTAGTCATTCATTCCTTTGATGTTTCAAACAATCATAGAAATGCATTTTGACTGAATTCATAGTGAACAAATCCTATTGCAAACTGATAAGGGGTGTCAAAGTGTACCAGAGCTTTGTGGAACGCTCGAAATTCATGGCTATAACACTGTGCAATAATATAATTTATTTCCAATTAATTATTCTGATAAGTGATATTGTTTAGTGATTGAAGATTAATGGAGTAGAGAATCGTATTTATGTTTGAACACATTGCAAAGTTAATAATTCCGCGTTGCATTCTTATTATGTTTACCGGTTCATAAAGTATTTAAATAAGTTTCATTTACTGATTTATTCTCATTTTTTGTATTTTATACTACCCCTCATGTGGCTATCTTCGTCTTAGCGCCGATTCCAACCTCCAGGCCGGAATTGATGAAAAGTTCCTTCACTGGTTATATGTTTTGCTACCGTACATCATGTCACTTCTTGCCGCACTTTTAGAGTTATAACATGAATCAATTTCAAAAATTACACGGGCAGCATAGGAAATCGCCAACTTTAAATGGCTCTCCTGAAAAGTTGTCATTTTGAGATAGAATAGTATGGAATGAAACCGTCGATATATTATAATATAACATAATATATATCAAATAATATAATAAATATATTATATTTAAGGAAATTCATAAAGTTTGATAGTGACATTGTACCGTTTAAATAAGTGTTAATTTTAAAAAAGCTTTTAAATCGGTCAATTTGACCGGATCTTGGTAGGTTTAGTGCTAAAAAAGCAGAATAGTTTTTTTTTATTTCTTGATTTTAAAAAAATATTAAACTAAATAACCCATTCCTCTGGATGAACTTGAAAACGTATACAAGAATTTAATAAACTCGTGTATTAGAGATATCCTGAAGGAAAAACGAAGATAATATTATTTCATGATCAAGGGGGTTATCCGAAGATCCAGGAATTATCTAGAACTGCTTGACCTATAGAATATACAACGAACGGATTCGAAACATCTAAAAAATTTAAATTCCTTGTTTTTAGTTGATTGAACCTTTTCTTTAAGAGTACCGCAGATTCGGGCAACTTTGCGCACTCCGGTCTTTTTTATTTCTTGAGTTTAAAAAATCATTAAACTAAATAACCCATTCCTCTGGATGAACTTGAAAACGTATAACAAGAATTTAATAAACTCGTGTTTTAGAGATATGAAGGAAAACCGAAGATAATATTACTTCATGATCAGGGGGTCATCCGAAGACCCAGAAATTATCTAGAACTGCTTGATCTATAGAACTTATTACGAACGGATAGACTTGAATCTTCTAAAATTTTTAAAATCCTAGTTTTTAGTTGATTGAATTTTTTCTTTATGAGTACCGCTAATGCGGGTAATTTTGCGCACTCCGGGGGTAAGATAAGATAAGATAAGATTTTGCCAGGGGTCAGTTCTCCATTTCGGATATTCCGATGCATCCAGGCCACCAATTGGGCCCCTTATGCTTCCCCACTCCTATTCTATCTTATCCCCCGATATGGGTAGCCGCTCTATATCGCAGCTCTGTGAGCAGTCAGTGCCGTTACTATATCACAGCATCCCTTCTCGGTGTGTGTTTGGGATCAGTGACAGCGAATACTTGTATCGACTGAAGTACCACTTTCATGTCGAAACTCGTTTTCGTACCAGCCTCTATTGTTTTTAGGCGGTTCACTTTTTTTTGCCAATAATGCACCATTGACATTACTATTCATTCATTCACTGGACGAATTCGAAGCCGATATGGCATGAGAAATCTTTTTCTGCTGCCGCTCAGCCACGAACCCACGACCTCGCAGTCACAGAGCCACTGCTCTATCCACTGACCCACTCGAGGCGCCACTCCGGGGGTAACTTTACATCACTGCTTTTCGTAAGCTTTTCCTCAATTCTGTTACGTGCTTAAGGATAATCTTAAGACCATCTTTAAGTGCTGTTATGGCCTTTACGCCATCCTTGAAGTCTAGAATTAAAGAAAAGCTTACAAAAAGCAAGGGTACAGTCAGGGGGGTGACATTAGCTCTGAAAACTGCGACCAGTTTTAGTGTAATTTTTTCCCTGTTTTCGTACATATTTCACGAGATATCTTCAAAACTACGTAGGCTGCCAATTTACGGTTTTCGGTTGCCTCTTCGCTATTAAATTGGCTTTTATTTTGTATTAGTATTTTTTGCTAATTCATTCTACAATGACAGAAAACAGCTAATAAACTCAAAAGTTTTTTCAGCTCGCTAGAAACATATGGGAAACATGGGAAATATCATGCCCTTGGGTACAGTCATCCTCGAAGTGGAAAGTCACCTGCACCTACGGTACTCCGAAAGATTTGTAAAATTGCACAGATGATCTTTTTGAATGTTTGTCTGGTTTTTATCCCAAAGAAAAAGGAAGATAATATTATTTTATGATCAGAGGGGTCATTTGACGGTCTCAGACATTATCAAAAACCGCTTGACTTATAGAACTACTAATAAAGAACGGATAGAGAGACAGTGTGACACCTGCAGTGTTTTGAAATCTCTAAATTCCTAAATTTTAGTTGATAGGAGAGAGGGGGCGGGTAGGATTCGAAACATGTATACAGTACAAAGTCGATAGATTTCTATATTGCTGACTGATATGAAATTCGAGCAAAATTGAACTATTGCGATGTCATTTTAAATCCAGTTTATATATCACTGAAATATCCCCCCAGGATAGTGACATTTTGCTCCTTTGTGTCATAAAAACCGTTCACTGGCTGGGTTTGAAGCATTATTGAACCAATTTCCAATTTATTCATAACGCTATAAGAGAGATTTTTTTCTCATTTCATAAAAGCTATTATATCATTCACTGGTAAAGTGCTTTATCTAGCACCATGCCGTCCTATCTTGGGATGTTGCTGTTTTACAAATAGAATTATCAATATTACCCCCATGTTAGGGCATTAAAGCTCACAGATTGTCAATGAGGCACAAGTGGCACTAATACCAATAAATCTGCTAATAAAAGCCCTCTCTACATTATTCCAATTCACTACATTTTGCTTTTTCGTTCATTACATCCCGAACCACGCATTTTTCTCCGGGAATATCGGTCGATCCTGTTGCTGGTTCGAGGTCAGCAACGGAAATTCCCATAAAATACCAGAATAAACAAGGAGAAGCCACCTTCTCACACCTGATACGACCTGAAAATGCTTAGAGAGAAAACGAAGGTGTCGAATTAGTTCTTGTGGAATTTAATATCAAATATTCTTGTATCCTACAAAAAATCAACTTCGCACAAGCCCATCCAAATGGCAGATTGATCAAAATATGTTGGTTGTTACATAGAAAACTTTTACACATGGTACACATTTAGATTCTTGAAGAGGGTCCCCAATTAATTATGATTAATTATGTATTTTGTCGGGGGAAAAGTGATGGTACAAGGGCAAAATTTATGAGACTGGAAATTCAATATTAGAGAAATTTTGCTGAGTACCATACATTTAATATTTAGCGATGACTGTCACATTTGAATGGGAATCGCATCATTTAGGCTGTTGTGATAAATCATAAATTTTCCTCTTATCATAAGCTATTGACAGAAAAAATTTTATAACATTGATTGCTTCATTTCTTTTCATTTAATACGACACACAAGTACTACAGACTGAATGGAGGGGACATGAAAAAGTTTATTATCAAAAGCTCGTTATGGGGAAAAAGGATTAAATTTCTCGCGAATGAAAAAAGCTTTTTGTGATAAAAATTCAATCAAAATAATTGAAGTCAATTTGAATTTGACATTTTATATTATTTTTTTTTAGAAATACTTTTCATTTGAAATTTCTCCTCATTTATTTAATGAGAAAAAAATTGCAATAAGTGAGACGTTAAAATAGTAGTATAAAATAAATCATCAACGAGTAATTTATTAAATTAAGTTCATTATAATTAGTTTGTACATCTTACATTTAGCGCATTTAGCTCTCTATTTACTTGTACTTAAACACTGCACTATGTTGACAACTATTAAGATATAAATACCTTTGGTAAGCAGTTAATTAAATATTCCGCTTTCATCAGTAAAATCTATCACGTGTTTTAACTAACAATACAAAACTGTTAATTCTAAATAAATACATAGTGAAATCACGTGTTTAAATTTTAAAACTTTTAATTTAATTTAAACTAAAAAAAATCAGTTCAACACTAGTTCCAAATCAATTAGCTGAGTTTTAATATATCAGGTTCTGGGATTAAAACAAAGGGTTTCTCTTAACAATATTCTTTAAAAAAATTAAAACTTTTGACAGAGCGTCCAACAATATCAAGACTATCGTGAAACATATTTCTTGACACTTGCTCAACTATTGAACGCATGAAAATATATTCGACCGGTTTATGACACTAATATTCCACAAGTTCCTTTACTAATTAGCTGTTTCTAGTTTTATAAATTTAAGCAATAATATAAAAAAATAACAAACAAGAAACTATATGAATGAAATAAAAAAAAAACAATAAGAAAATATATAAAAAAGTAAAATTTAAACTATTTTCGAAAATTGCAATCCTAATCTATGAAGCTAAAATTAATCTAATTACGGCCTATTGAACCAGGGTTTCTGTCGTTTACCTGAGGAGGCCGGTAATGGTAAGGCAGCGGCAGACGCAACCAGGTTACAGAGTGGGAATAAAATTTATCTATTTATCTATCTAATACTAGATACTATTTAGAATTCTAAATTCTTATTCCAAAAATCTAAGAATACTTCTTAAAACAAGTGTCTAACATTTTGGAAAGCTTTTGCAAATTTCTATTGACTCTACAGTATAATTATCATTTTCAATCGCATATCCTTATTGAGATCGCGAACCCATGACATCAATTTAGCAGCCTACGTCCGTCGTAGAATACTAGGGAATACTAAATAGTAGTGAATATTAAAACGCGGACCACCCCAAAACCTGTATCTCCTGGGTAAGAAGGCCTGTGACTTCAGGCTTGCATCTCGTTTCACAGTATTCTGCTTAAAAAAAAACACAACAAATTGCCTCGGACGACGGACAGACCGAAAACGACATACGCTTGAACAGATGAACTCTACTGAGAGAAATACGAAAAAGTTAATATAACATTCCGGAAATGTTAATTTTACCCTACAGTATTGATCCAAAATCGGTATAAATATTATCCTTTTTAGGTGTATTGGGGGTTAAAATTACCCTTTTTCGTGTTAATTTTACCCTTAACAAGGTGTAAAATTAACATTAAAAAATGTTGATATATTTTTACACCTAAAAAGTGTTAAAGTTATGAGGAAAAAATGTTAATCGCACCCTCTTTTTTTTTCTCTGTGTCGGGTTCGGAGGACACCAGAGTAACGGAAAACACTCTGGAGTGGCATAAGGCTTAAGCAAGCCTACCACCATCGTTACATTATATTTTATAATAACTTTTTAAATATGAACTGTAATTAGTACTGAGTAGTAACTGAATTTACTTATACAGAGATGTGAAAAAGAATTCAAATTCAGATCATCTCCATTATAAAGCGAGTGCTCTACCGCTTAAAACATTATCAGTAAAGTGAATTTTAATGTTTCATCAAATACTTTAAGAACATTTTTTCCTTCTTTAAAACCAAGAATGTTTTTTTTAATTATCATCTGTACTTGAAAAAGTTTATTTCCTCCTTTGTCCTACGAACTCTGTGACTTTTTCTTTGGATATTTGTAAAATGTCACTCTCTTTACCTAATAAACCTTATCTTTTCTATTTTGTAACTCTTGTTTCCGTATTAAAAATTACAACACATTTGCACAATGTATGAGAAATACTGGATAGAACGTATCTTGGTCAAAATCAAAGTCCCAATCGCCAAAATCTCGAAAGCTAGGGTTTTTAGGACAATCTGTCTTTCCGGTGAACGTCGGAATCTGTTAATCAAATCCTATGAATCAAATACACAATTTTACGAGAGATTTTAACACCTATCTCTGGTAAAAGCTCTGGTGAAATTGTGTGTTTGATTCATAGGATTTGATCAACATATTCCGAAGCCCACCGTAAGGAGAGATTATATTAAAAACCTAGCTCAGTTCCACTACCGTCAGCTATCCCTTTATACATAAAATCCCGAAAAGGCCAAAATCTCGAAAACCAAAATCTCCCAAGATTGCTCCCGTGCTAGCTGGAAGCAAAGGAAAATTTTATGAGTTCTGGAAAATTTTTTAACACGTTATTCTCCGTATAATTTCGTTCCTTTCAAGTTTTTGACCATTCGGTGTTTTGGATTTCCGGATTTTGATGTTCGGGATTTTGGTTTTTTGGAATTTCTGCTTTTGGGATTTTGGCTATCAGGATTTCGGGGTTCGGTATTTTGGCTTTCAGGGTTTCTGTGTTAAGAATTTTGTCTTTTCGGAATTTTGGCTTTCGGGAGTTTTCTTTTTTGGAATTTCGGTTTTCGGAATTTTGATGTTCGGGATTTTGGCTTTTCGGGATTTTGATTTTTTGGAATTTCTGCTTTTGGGATTTTGGCTATCAGGATTTCGGCGTTCGGTATTTTGGCTTTCAGGGTTTCTGCGTCAAGAATTTTGTCTTTTCGAAATTTTGGCTTTTCGGAATTTTGGACTTTCGGAATTTTAGCTTTCGGGATTTTTACTTTTTGGAAGTTCGGTTTTCGGAATTTTGATGTTCGGGATTTTGGTTTTTTGGAATTTCTGCTTTTGGAATTTTGGCTATCAGGATTTCGGGGTTCGGTATTTTGGCTTTCAGGGTTTCTATGTTAAGAATTTTGTCTTTTCGGAATTTTGGCTTTCGGGAGTTTTCTTTTTTGGAATTTCAGTTTTCGGAATTTTGATGTTCGGGATTTTGGCTTTAGGTATTTTGGTTTTTTGGAATTTCTGCTTTTGGGATTTTGGCTATCAGGATTTTACCTTTTCGGAATTCTGAACTTTCGGTGTATTGATCGCTACCGGGATAGGAAATTATCGTCGCTTGTAACAAATATTGTCGTATCATACTTGTCATTCAAATGAGCAATTCTTGTATTAGCTTGTGAATTTTCACATTGTTGCAAAAATTTCTGATACAGATTTAGCGGAAGTTAGAATAATTGTAGATTCAAGCGACGATTTCACAAATGGAAACATGAAAGAAAATCTTTTCAAAAAAAAATCACTTGCATAACTTTTCCTTAAGTGGAAAAATTGCAAAAGGGAGTGATCAAAAATCCTTTCCATGCAGCAATTTAGATAGTAACTACACATAAATAAATTATCTGAAATCGCCTAGTTTTCGTATGGTAATACGGGTAATACCATAAGAGAATAATGGATTAAAGAAACTGCCATTTGTTTCACAAGTTATTTCGGTGTATCCTTGAGTTAATTATCATTATGTAAATTATTTTCTTATACCTAAACTTCCCAAAAGTTTTAAAATTATTTCTAATTAAAGGTGAAAAATAAATGATCAGTAAAAGAATAAAAATGAGCAAGAAAATATTAAATTTTTATTAGTATCAAAATCGCTCTAATGTAGGAGAAGGCCTTTAGGCTTCGTGCACTTTGTATTTTTTGCATAGGTACTCTTTTGTTTCAGGAATGTGTGACTTAAGACTAGCTCTTGGAATATATTGCCATAGATTAGGTCAAATTCATTAAAGGAATATTGGAAAAATATGAAATGTTCAAGGCTAGATTGAATGCGAAGCTTGAAAGCTCTCCCCTACATAATTTATAAGTAAGATGATTAGGGGAAAGTGACCATGCTTGATACTGTAAAATGATGTCCAAGGTTTGTGATTATTTTCTGATTAACACACAAACCGAAGCGATTCTTGCACTATGACAAAAAAATTTCTCACTTATTAGGTTCACAATCCAACCTCAAATAGTTCCTGGAAATCCTTAGATTTTCCTCAAGATGAAAATAGAAATTCAGTAGCGATTTTTATACAAGTTGGGTCCGGGGCCTTCCTGTATAATAATTAATTCGACAATTCGGAGGCCCATTTTCACTGCAAAAAATTCACCGGATACAAAAAATTGCACATCAATATTTAGACGGAACTCTAATCTATCTGCTTAAATCATTTATATGACTGGTTATTAGTTTTAAAATCACTTTTATGTATTTTTTCTAAGCCATGTTTTTAATGACATTAGGGCGCTAGCGAAAACCATTTTTTCACTTTGAGTCCATGAAAATGTCACTCTGCAACCTTAAAATTCAGGCAACAAGGTTGAAGGTTATGTCAATTGTCGATAAAATTGGAGGATTACAAAAGGTGTAATTATGAAAGAATCACATCTAATGATAGAGTTCCCACATTTAAATTATCATTCATGGACCCTTCTTAAAATATAGGATGGACACAAGTAGAATTTATGAAATTGTTACCACCCACAAAAACAGTGTCCACCAAGTAAAAATATTTTTACATAAATATTAGTACTGATGACCCCTCTATGTGCCTATGATAGTAGTTTTAGTGAACAGCGACATTAAATAAGAAATACTTATGAAATATCATGTATCGAAATTACAGTTTTGGGCCTATTTTTGATTTTTGCTTCCTGAAACTAGGAAAAAAGAGCTACGATCCTAATTTTTTTAGGAAATGTGAGGCTTAGCACCAGCTATTGAAATATATTGCGATGAGTCATAACTATTGATTAACATAGGAAAAAAATAGTTATTATCAAGCTTGGATCGTATCAAGCATGGTCACTTTCCCCTACAGGCAAAATAAAAAAAAATCTTTGTCTTCCCTTTTCTAAAACCTTGTATAAATATTTTTACTGTTGATTTACAAAGTGGCTTGATTAAATAAGCTCCACAAGACCTACTAAAACATACGTGTTCCGTTGGGAGGGTAACAAAATTTAGGGAATCATCAACAATTAGTTTTATATTGATTTCTTGTTAAATGGGTGACATTGATTGTGGGCTGTTTAGCTACTCAGGCAGGTGGTAAATTTTCACTCGTTTTATATTGAATAATTCATATGCAACCGGATGGTCAATTGTATACGGTTTAGCATTTCTACACCTGCTGAAAATTGGTCACAGCAACGTTCTGCATAATTAGAGTGAAATAGAATGGAAAATAGTCCCTATGAAATATTCACTGAGCCAATTTTCGTAAAAATGTTTCAATGTTTAATGATGCATTAGAATGCTAGACAAGTCGCCTGGTTTGGGATTTTAGTTGGAAGATATTTTACTTTGAATACTCCCTTCCTTTATAACGCTTGGAGGAAAAAGGATTCGCTTTTGCTCTATTGACAATCACATGAGAAGGTTGATTCTCGGGGTAGAATGGATTCTTGATTCTCTTTTCACAAAGATTGTGGGTGTTCTCTTTGTCGAGTGCTGATCTTTGTGCTGTACAATAAGGCCTACGCAGAAGCCATTAAGAACTTTGTAGGGCTTCCATGTCGATACAACTGACCTTTAAAAGCTCAACACTTTCCACAGCCAACAAAAGGATAAAAGCCCTTTTGAGATACTGCTAAAGGATTGAATTTAAAGACCATGTCTTAATTGGGTGGTCATTAGGAATAGGAGAACCCAGAACACATTACGTGGTTAAAATAGTCTCAAAATAACTTCAATAAAAATATTTTCTGATGGAACATAAATTATTTGTTGCAATTTGTTGTAATTGTAGAAAGTGGTCAACATTTTAAAACAACTACCACAACACAATGTTTTTCTTCTGCAACATATCCTGAAACCTGAATTGTTATTGTACACAAAATACATGAGTTCCAAATTTGCAAATAGATTCATGGAAATGTTCCACTTCTCTGACTCTTTGTTGCAAGTTATAAATACAGTGAACAACTGTTGACCAACACTATATACAATTTGTTTTATGAGTGAAAATTTTGGGAAAATTACGGTCGATACAAAATTGCGCAGCCACCTGAAAAGGTGTATACAGTGTTGCGGACTATAGAAAATAGTGTGAGTTTGAGCGGAAGCTGATAAGGGTTATGATGAACAAAAAAAAATCCATAAGCCCCCTATATGTCACAGCAGAATATTAATTTTTCCAGCTTTTCTCACATTTTCAGAGCTTTAAGTCACACACATTTATTATGTCCAAGCATAGATTCACATATTGCGTGCTAGAAACCTTTTTTCAATTTTTCCCTGAAAAAATCGTCAACTCTATTTACAAATTCAGTTATAGTACCATTTGAATTTAAATGGATGCTTCATACAAATAATTTGACAAATGAATTCCAGTGAAATTTTTATCAGTTGTAAATATACGAAACGCTGAAAGCAAAAGAGACCTATCGTATATGTATTTTCCTATTATTAATAGCCAATTGTTACTTTAAACGACACATATGTATATACTTTAATTTACAACACAGACTCAAAAAATCTATTTAAAAAAACTCTTAAAAATATTGTTTATTTTTTAAATGTTGTTATTAATAAAAGAATTAATCAATTAAATGAAATACTGTGTAGAAGCCATAAGACAACCTCAGACTTATGGATTGAACTGTAATGGCCTGGCCTGTATTCTGTCCTTATTGAAGCAAATTGCCTACATTTTTGTAGGGAAACCCTTATGAAAAAAGGAATGGCAAAACATCCCAGGCTTTGCGAAGTGCTCTAACTTGTGACTTAGATGCTATCTCTCAAAAGTACTTTCGCATCAATTACCGTTTATCAGTTCTCAACCGATTTAAACCGATTTGTAAATCAATCGATAGATCCTACAAAATAATTTTAAGAGTAATAAAATTGATTTTCGGACAAAAATTACTTATCCGTTCATAACCGGTTCATTACCGTTTCAAAACCTATTGGAACCGGTTTAGATTATAGGCAGTTCACTGTTGACCTAAAGAATATAAAAAAATCACTACCAAGTTTTTAAGGAACTGAACTAATCCCCTAGTCTGAAGAACGCTTAAGAGATCATAGGGAATTCTTACATAAATAGTATATCACTTAAAAAAAAGATTAATAAATTTAGGGGAACTGTACCATATTTTAGCCAGTTTGCAATTTTGGTCACTTCTTTTGTTACTCAAATTTCCATATATTTTTCATTTTTGCATAGAGAAGATACAATGCAAAAAACAAAAAATGTCGCTTCAACGAACGAGATGATATTAAAAAAAAACTTTGAAAGAATTCCGAATGCGCAAGGCACTATGAGAAGCAAGGTGGCCAAAATATTACCGAATGCTATGTATATACTTTTATTCATTTTAAAATCTATTAAGATTTTAGGGAGCAGAAAGACGATAAACTATTTATAAGGTTTCAATCAAGACTCCTTAAAAAGAATAACAAAAAAATCAATTTGTATTAAAAATATTACATTTCAAACTTAAGAGGTTACGTAGGTAAAAAAGATTGGAAAATACCATAGGGGGGAGTGGGGCACCTTTGAAATTGGAATTTTTTACCTATTTTTAAATAAAATTGAGCCTTATCGTGATATAATTTCAAAGGTGCCCCATTTTAAAAGGTGCCCCACTTCGCCCTACTTTCTCTAATATCTTTCCACAAAAAAAATATTTTAATTAAAGTTCATAAACGTATAAAAGTACAACGTTTAAACTATATTTTCTGAAATTTTCATTTAAAAAATTAAAAATTCAACCATTGGTTGGGACCTGATTTTTGGAGACAGTTTTCTGGAAAAACAAACTTTTCATTAAATAGGAATAGGGTCATCTGAAATCCGAAAACCAAATATTTTCTTTTATCTGATGAATTAAACTTTAACTTTAACGATACTTTTTTTTTAAATGAAATTTGTATTTTTGACAGTATTTTATACAAAAAAAAACAATTTTCGGCATATTTTACACCATTTTGTCTTATTAAGTAAATTGTGATTAAGGTATAAAAGTTATACAGTTAAAGTTCGAGTTTAACTCATCAGCTAACAGGAGATATTTAGTTTTTTGCCGTCAGATGAATATACTCTCAGAAATCTTGTCCACCGAAAAATATGTTTTTTTTTCAAAAACGGTTTTCAAAACAAACTGAATTTTAAAAAATTTTAAATCAAATTTTGAAAAAATATAGTTAAAATGTTGTACATTTATATGCTTTAAAGTTCGAATTGGCTCGAATTACGTTTTTTTATTATGTTAAAAAAAAGTTGTCAAGTAAATATCGACGACTCAGAATATAAGTCGAACAACTCGATTTTTTACAAAATTAATTTTATTCGCTTTTTGGATACTTACCTTATACCTTCCCTGTGAGTATTATACTTGAAAATTAATTATTTTCAAAGTTATTAAGATTTAAAATCTCAAAAATTATATACTCTACTGTAAAATCTCACCTTCAAATCGCTCTCCTGCAAAATTTGTCTATTGCGAGTTATTAGTTTCTTATTCTGAGCGATCGATAAGCTATTTTTTTAGTTTGCGCTACCCACGTAACCCCTTAAGACTGGCGTTTGCATACAAATATTCCAAAATTTGGTACAGTTCCCCTAATCACATTTAAAGTGATTTAAATAGGAGTGAAAAAGCATCCAATTCGTAGGGTAAGTGTGCCAAATTTCGGCATAATTGCATGCAAGCGCTAAAGTCTCAAGTTTGAAATGTAATATTTATAATATAAATTGAATTTATTTGTTATCTTTTTATTAGGGGTGTTCCCTGGAACCTTGTAGACAGCCTATCGTCTTTATTTTCTCTAAAATCATTTTTAATACTTTTTAAAATGAATAAAAATGTAGACATAGCATTGGTGGCCTATTTCGGCCATTTCCATTCTCATAGTTCCTTGCCCTTCCGGAATTCTTCCAATGCTTTTTCAGATCATCTTGCTCGTCGAAGCGATATTTTTTTGTTATTCTTTTGCATTGTATAATCTTTAGAGTATGCAAAAACTAAAACTTCATTGAAATTCGAGGAACAAAAAAAATTGCCGAAATTGCAAGCTGGCCGGAATTTGGCACACTTACCCTACAGAATTATTTGAATTCCAACTTCAATACTACTGAAAATTTACTTTTATTTTTTTGTGGTAATTGTATCGTCTATATAATATCAGTTTTGTTTTAGTACATTAAAAATTTCCATAATATACAACATCAATTGCGAAAATTCCATTGATTTTGTTATTTCATTGCATATTTCTGTCTATATTCTACAATTTTCGCATCAAACTGAATTTTCACTGATTTCAATTTATCATATGCTCAATACTTGCATATCCCATGCAATTTTTTACGATAATTATAGAGTTTATGCCAATACATACCCACATATTTGTTTATTTAAATGTTATGATAGCTGTCGATGGGAATAAACTATTAAACTGTTTGTGGTATCAATATATCCTTATACATTTTAAATAAATTAAACACTAAACATAGGTTTATAAACTTTTTAAAATTTTATCATATTTAAACGGTACAATGTCGCTATCAAACATTATGAATTTCTTAAAATATGCATGTAATATGTTTTTCAGTGTTTAAATTTTAATGCTTAATCTTCCCCTATAACACAGCGTATTTTAATAAGTGAACATTATTATAGAACAAAGCATTTAACAGATGAAGATTTATATCTACATCACTGTGTCTGTATTATTTCTAGAACACATCTTTTCTTTTCATTTAATATTCTCGACTCTGCCACTCTATTCTAAAATGAATGATTGGTTGGAATTACTGGGGGATTCTAATCCAGAGATTTAGTATTTCGAGCGTGTTTCATTTCACAAATCACTCTGTGTCAACGGCCATGTAAATCGTCCTGGCCCCTTGTTGAAAGACGCATTATTATCATTGGTGGCATTCCACTAGCTTGCTCCACAGTAATTTCCATTAACGCATAAATGGGAATTGCAGAATTTTCTCGGGTTCCATGAACCGAAATAGTGGCCGGAGATATGCCTTGCAGGGGGTAGTTCAGGGGGCAAAAGACAGGATATTTACATCAATTGTGCACGCAAATCACGTTATTCGCACAACTACGATGCCGCCTGTCTGTCTGCTGGGGAGACATATAATCTCATTCGTATTAGGTCCACCTCCAACTCCACGCACTTGTACCCAACTTTACTTTCACCCGCACCCACCCATTAGCTGCCCTTCGGAATTCCATTTGGCAGCGGTGCCACGATACGGGAAGTGGTGAACCTAGTTGTTGGTGGATGAGACATGGAGGACGATGATTCTCACCCACCTGCGTCCTTCATGTGGAGGCTTTCATGACACATTTTGTACAGACGTATATGCGAAGAGAGAGAGATTGATGGTTTTATTTGCTCCCAGGAACAGTCTCAACGTTAAGTGTGGGATGAAAGAAAGTCTTTTTCCCTGATGTGAGGCCAGGTGTTTTATGCCATTCTATGGCGCTGAGCACTTTAGGCAAAGAGGCTGTGTAGGTGGACGACAAATAGGATATACTATGAACTTTGCAAGCCCTTCGCAACCAAAATTGCTGTCAGCAGAAAAATTCAAAGTGCTCCTACACGTGATAATGTTATTTATTCAGTAAACTCAGCCACAGATCCTTAAATTCGCATGAGATTGGACGAGAGAGCCCTGCAGTTCTGTGGGAAAATATCAGTACACTTCGAATTTTACTAGTACGTAAGGGATTTAAAATATAAAATAATATATTTTTATTAATGGAATCATTCAAAATTAATAAACTCGGAGAAAATCTATCTAGGGATAATGCCTATGTAGGGGAAAAGCTCATAATTTTGTTCAGTTTCTTATTTTGGACACTTTGAGGATAAAATTGGACACTAAAAATAAATTGATTAAAATGATGGATTTTTATTCCAATATTTGATGAATAATGAATTCTATCTAAATATTTGTTCTTTTTGGAAGATTTTGACACTAAATACGTTAAATTTTGAATATGATTTGAGTTAAAATTGTTTTGTAGAAAATTTAGTGTGAGCGATTGCTTACGAGAAATGTGACAGAACTTCGTGTTTACTTCGGTCTTATTTAGCTGTGGTGAAGTACTAACAATGTTTCTTCGGTTTTTTTGAGTGATATTATTGAATATTAATTGAATATTGTGTTGATTCACGTTAGTGGTGATTTGTACATTTGATCTGAAGTGAGATTTGCCTTGTGAATTAGATTTTTCGTGTGAAAAATGGGAAATTTTTTAAGACATTTATCAGTGAGGTGATACTCCTTATTTTGGACAGGTGTTTTTCTCACGAAATTTCGTGAAGTTTCAGCTTTTGTGATGACTAGGTTGGACAAATGCCTGGAGAAACAAAGGAGCATCATCTCTACGAAAGAGATGAAGCGAGAAGTGCCTTGAAAGGCTCCCGGAAAGGCCAGGGAATGAGCGAATCCGCACGTACTTGGAGTACCTAAGTCAACTAACTGATGAGGCGAATTAGCTGTCCAAATTTACATATAACTTGTCCAAATTAATAACCAAGTTGTCCAAAATAAGAGTCAAATTCACCTCTACATATCAATTCATTTTTAAACGTATTAAAACTAATTTTAGTAAAAAAAGAAGACGATAAATATCTTGTCAAGTTTCTAAACAACTCTTCTGAAAAGACAGTAATAAAAAAAGTCAATTAGTATTGAAAATATCGCATTTCAAACTTGGAACATCGATGCTTATAAGCGGACTGTCCAAAATTATGAGCCTTTACCCTATAGGTCTAGAGAGGTACCGCTGACCAAAAATCCATACATTTTATACGGGCTTCAGATTTAAGATTCGGTTATATTTCAGATTTGTATACCATAGATGTGGCTGACTTTATTCTTCTTGTGTGACTTTGACCCTATCCAGTTCGTAAGCTTTTCTTTAATTTATAGCACTTAATGATGATCATTACCGATCCGATCTACCATGTCTAATCGGCGAGGACCATTTTTAAGCATTAGAATTAAAGAAAAGCTTACGAACAGTAGGGGGACAATCACTCGCATCTACGGTATATTAAAAGCAATTGATTTTAGGTAAATGGGCTAAGTTTCTTGAAGACCGCTTTACCGTTTAGCTACTAAATTAGTCCGGAAAGAAATGGGAAACCTGAAAATGATCGAACACCAAAAAGTTTTGTTCATCCCTTTTCTTGGGATTACTCGAAAATGTGTAGTCCGTTTTTTTATGTTTGAATATATTTTAGGCATTACCTGGCGGACATTAACGTCCTTAAACGAAAATCCCTTTAAATCATTCCTAATAACGGTTTTTCAAGATCAAAGGTTGAAAAGGCTCTAGAGAACGTATTTCTCAACCGAATGATATCATATTTGGGCTTCTTGGAAAGGTCTTGGAATTTCTGACAAGTTAGAACCGGTTCTAATGTGTTCTGAATCGGTAATGAACCGCTTCATAACCAGTAACTAATTTTTTCACAAAATCAATTTTATTACTCCAAAGCTATTTTCTGTGATGTTTTGAGTAATTTATAAACCGGTTCAAAACGGTCGTAATCTGATAATGAACCGGTTAAGAAACTGATGGGTAATTTATTGGATATTTTAGAAGTATGCTGTTTAGTTTGAAAGAGGTGGACTTAGTCAAGTAATCGTTTAGAAAATGACTTGATCAGTCATCGGTCATCAATAATAATAAAACCAGTCGGATGCCCTTTAAAATTACATTTTATTCCTAAAAATATTTTCTGAATATTTTCTTTCATTTTAAGACAACGTAAGTTATTAACTAGAATCTTTTATAAATTCTCTGACCGCTTATCAAATTCCGGGATGATACTGTATGATGTTATCGTTGATTTCCCTCCAAAAAGAACCGGGGTGATCTGTCGGATGTATCCCACGCCGTGGCCTCAAATCGCAGTGAAAACACGGAGCATCAGCAGTCAATCGCACAAGGAATAAATATAGATTGAGCGTAGGAACTTGTTGAATGAGTGGGCGAAAAGATAATTTTGCGTGGGTTCTACTCAACACAAACAACCACCCATAGCAACATTAGATGGTATGTTGGCCCAATGTTAATGCTCCTATTCTTACTCTGTGTGTGACGATTACAAGAGCAGACGACAGCAGTTTTGCATTCCATAACGACCTGTTGACCCAGGTCGGGTACACACTGGTATACATATTTCAACCAAGGGCGAAAGTGTAACGATAAAATGCAAAGTGAAAAATCACTAACGACGTGACATGTTCTCTCAAGAGTACCGCATTTCCCCACAAAAAGCCATGCGGAAAGACCCCCCTTAGTTGAGAAGGACTCTAATTAGTGGAAATTACAGCATTTCTCTAAAAAAAAAAAAGTTTTCATATTAAAACTCTGAAGCTGAGTTCTACAAATATTTGTACATTTCCCAGGAACCATGACAATTTAGCATTTCTAATTAATTAAAATACTGGCATATAAGAATAACACACTGTCTCTAGGGGGTTCAGTGACTCTCCTGAAATCTCGTTAGATGAAAAACACCTGTAATAAAATAAAATTCATGTCGCCATCATCATCGCTTTTGGGCCGCAAGCGAAATGAATTCGTTTCCTAAGCTAAAGGATGAAACACATTAACCGTTAAGGAAAAGTTTAAGGAGAAGAACACAAAATGAAAAGCCCTAAAAACATATTTGTAAGACAAAAACTACCAAGGACCTGGATAGCTGGTGGTGGCGACCAGACAAGATTACTCCTGTTAAGGGTGTTTTGATGTACTTGTAGCTCAGGATCGACTGACGGTCTCTTGAGAGTGCACCATATAGTAAGGCATATAAGCTCTCTGTCTAAAGTCCCATGCTCACCGGAAGATATGTACATTAATTGGCATTTTTAAAGGTGCACACCATTTTACCTCTTACTTAGAGGGCTAACTCTTAATCAGTCTTTGGGGACTCATAATAACAACAGGCACTTTAAGCCGCGGAACCGATTTTAAAATTTTAACGCTCCTAATTCAGTTATTAAATCATTTTAGAAAAAAAAAATAAAACTCACACTGTAAGAAAAGCATTATAACGATCTTTTTTAAAATAACGTTTGCTTTTTCACAAGAAATTCACAAAGAAAATTGCTGAAATTCGAAATAGAAATATCGGTTCAGCAAAGTTTTACGAACCGTCTATTTCAGTGTCTTTTTACTCTTAAGCCGTATAATTCGGGAGGGCGACACATATGAGTTAGCATGACAAAGACGCCAATACTTGAGTATAAAACACAGAACAGAAGCTTTAAATTGCCCCTTTATTACCCGGGTAATCTTGGCATGTGGTATCTATCACAATTCATGATCATTCGACTGTTGTGCGACTAGGAAAGCTCTTAGGGCTGTTAATAGCCATATCAACTTTTACCAGACATGGACGTCGTCATTGTTACTGTGGATGGAGTGTCTTCGATTCCAGAATTTAGATTGAATTCGTCTGCCATGAATACAATTGGCCAGGAAAGCTGCCTTGGAGCTTATCAGAAGTCGAGAAGCAAAACCGCTTTTATAAGGTGATGAAACCTGAGGATAACCCCATAAAGTTTGAGGACTTTGGAGATGCTCCAAAGTCAAAAAGAGATAATGCTCCACATGGCAATAGAACCGTCGGAGTTTAGAGGATCTATGCTTGAAGTCATTTTTAGGACTTTCCATTGACCACTCTGAAGCTACATTATTCGCAGTTCAGTAACCATAAAGACACCTAAAGATGGTCTAAAGATCATCCTTAAGTGCTAAAATTAAACAAAAGCTTACGAAGAGCGAGAGTGCAATATCTCCTCCTGAGTGCAAAATCACCCGCAATTACGGTATCGGAAGAAAGTTGCAAATTGACTGCTTTAACCCTTTAAGGACGAATGGGACACCGGTGTCTCAAATATAAAAACTATTTTTTCTGATTATTTAGAAGACGGAATAATTTTCTGCAGTAAAAAAAAATGTTTTGTTTTTGGGACACCGGTTTTCCACTTGTCCCTAAAGAATTAATAAATGTAAATGAAAAGCAATCTTATAAGAAAATTTTGTTAAAAATTTTATTGCATGATATACATACTAGTGCAATTTAAATTTAAATTTTTTCTGAGTATTAGGCCAGACTTTTAGAGCCTAAATCGATTCAAACTAATCTTTAAGTATATTTTGCCTGAAAAATTTGGTATTAATGGTTTAAATAAAGGAATTTGATGCAAAGGATCCCTAATCGATGAAACTAAGTCCTAAGTGTATGACAGTTTGGGTTGATCATTTTTTTACAGCTAAATTTTACTGAATAAATATTTTATATGTTTAGCCTGAGTTTATTCGGGTCTTTAGAGCCTAATATCTGTGGTCTGTTGAGACTTGAAGATTACTCAAAAGGTGGCTTAACGAGACTATCATCAAAACTAGAATTTTACAACATTTTTATCAATTTTTTTTAAACCGTATTTTAGCTGTAGCCGTAGGTCTGTCTAAAGCCTTACAAGGGCTTCAGACCTAAGGTTCAGTCATATGAATTTTACTTAGGATTGAATACTACAGAGATGATCAATTAGATACTAAAAGAAAACCACTGCAATTGGTTATTTTATTAGGATTTTAAGATAAGTGAACTGACCCAGTGAATTCTTGGGTCCTGGAATAACCGGAATAACCAATTATCCGCTCTCAGGAGTCCAGAACACGAAGTTTCATGTTTCCCATTTCACCATCAAACCACGACTGTCTCTATTTCTCTCTCGCATTTCCATTCTACTCGTGCTGTCATGGACGGAAATAACACACAACTTTCAAATAAACAATCGTTAGGACTATTGTACAGGAATTGACTCCTACAAGTTAAACGTACAGTTTGAAGTCCACATTACATTCTACATCAAATCGTTACGTTATAATTGAAATCTTGCATTATCAATTCCAGTAAGCATTGGGGGATGGGACAGCTAAGAAAAAATTGATTATTTCCAAAGCTTTCGGCACAGACTCCAAAACTTCCTCAGTGGTCAAATCTGTTCTCTTCTTCCTTTGTCATAGGTCTCCTTAGTTCATAGGGCATAGGATCTGGGGCACTGCATTTGTCCAATTTAGCTATTTTCACAATTTTCTTATTAACTTTTGTTCTGTATGTCTTTCTTGGTGGTTTCTTTGTGAGACTATTTACTTTTCTTAGCTGTCCCATCCCCCGACGCTTACCGGAATTGATAATACGAGAATCAACCGTCGGAAAAGACCAATAATAAAATCTCGCAATTCTTGCCTTTCTACGCGACCCTCAGAAAAATTTTAATTCCTAAAAATAAATTAGAATAAAATATAAAAAAAATAAGCGAAAATTACAATAACGCCAATATTGACGAGGAATATGTATAATGCAATAGGGATATGACCTCCCCCGGGTACGTCAGGGATGCTGATCCTTTCAGGGACAAAACAACAATGTCGGCAAAGCCTTCGCACTGTTGTCTCTGGAGAAAAAAAAACATTGTTGTTTGGTCTCTGAAAGGATCAGCATCCCTGACACACTCAGAAGGAGGTCATCTCCCTATTGCATTATTAAAACAAATTTTTAAATATATCATTTTTCAAAAAATCTCAGCAATAATATTAATATCTTAGATTAGCAATTATGAATTTTCTGAATTTTGATAGTTCCGGTTAACATTTGACGGGCAATATGTTTGAATCCTAAAGACGCCTTTATTAACTAGACCTTTGAACACTAAAGAGAGTCCCAAATGGCTTTCTCGTGCAAGATGTCCATCCATTTAGTATCCCATATTCTTTCGCAGAATTTTCCTCTGGTATTCATTAGAAGTGGTGTATACTTTGGCCATAAATTTTCTTATTCCACCATCCATGGTGAAAGATGGACTTCACACGCAATTTATTACTCAATTTCATAGATATAGACTCTATCGAGATAAGGATGGTTACATTCTCAATGTTTGACACATCGTTTTGTGAGTTGTCTGGATTTACCAATGAAAGATTTATATGTCCTTCTCCTGAGTTCTCAGGCTTAAATAATTGCTTTCAAGTTAAGATCTTCCCACAACAAGGCTTTGTTTCTACTTTTCTCTTCGAGTATGTTAACACCTAAACTTTATCGATAGCCCATAAATGTATAGGAATCCCCAAAATAAGTGCGAAAAAATATTATTTTCTGAGAAATTGTCAAAGACATAGACATTGATATCGATTTGGGGTTTGAGGGTGTACATAGGCCATCTCAAATATTTCTTCTACATGATATAAAATAAACATTGCAACCCTTATACGCTACACTGACTTTTCACGTATATGAAAATCGTGCTGGAATATTGAACACATTGAACAGATGATAAATGGAGTGGTGGTGTAAGTTCATGTATTGGAAAATTGCGAATTCGTAGATTGTGCACAATATACATAAAATATAAGACAAGTCTCACCCTGAGAGTGGTACTAGCTTCAATTGAAGCATATCGCACTGATATCCAATTCTGCTGAGTTACCAATGTACCAGGTATGGAAGAAGATACTTAGGTGCAAAAGATAAATTAAATTGATGCCACGGTGGTGTAGGTACAAATTAGGGATTAACCTTATGTTTTGGATGAAAGTTATAGGTTACATAGTATACATTTATGTTTATTTTATGAAATTATCAACAGGTCGATTGCGGTCAGGCTAAAGTTCAAGCACATCTTTTGAGAGTATTTTATCTTGAAACGCAAATCCTGTACCAAGTCCTTATCTGGCGCATTTGAAAGTATTCCCAAAGGTTTGTGCTGTAAATTTCGGATTTTCCCTTGTGTCCCTTAGATGAGATATAATAGAGAAAGTTCTTTTAACAAAAAATGTCTGCTGAGATAAAACAGAGAATAAATCCCTCCACATAATATGATGATTTCTTAAGGCCATTGAACCAATAAATTGACCTTTCATTTTTTTTTTACTTTAAATATCAACCTGCAAGTTAAAGGCATAACTTTAAATCTATATATAAATTCAATCAGTTTCTGTTTCAAGTGGTACAAAATATGAATCAAATTTGATGCTGAGGGATTTTAAAACTACGATGTTGAATCAGTTTTTCTCAAAGTGCCTTATCGATATTGATGTATTAATATGCTAACTTGTGCAGAATCTTGCCTTTTGATCTTGTTTTTTATTTATTATTCTAAGCCTTTCGTATGAGATTTAGAGTGAAAACTTAAATATATATTGCAATTTATATAACTTATAGATAAATTGGTCTTCGACAAATTTTAGTTCTTTCTTTTATATCGTAAAAATTCTTAAGAGAGTATGGGAGACTGGGGCCAAATTAGGGTTTTAGATATTGAGATGTTATAGTTTGCCCTACAAGGAACATTGAGAAAACCATAATTTTATCGAAGTAAACACCTCCCTTTTAATTCTTTAAAATATTTATAAATATGATAGGGTGAAAGGAATACCTATTGACACTTTAAGAACTCGTGTCAGGACTTATTGACACCCTACTCTGTACCATTTGGAATATGGAATTCGAACACCTATCCTTATAAAAAAACGCAGATTAATGAGAAAACGTCATATTACTTAGACCTTGTTAGATGCATTAAATAAATTTCAACATTTTGACAAAAGTGTCAAAAAAGGGGTTCGCTGTCGAACAGGTGTTCCTTCGACCCTACTGAACTTTTTTTGTGTTTTATACGTAATGAAAACAATCGTTTGCTGACTAATTTTGCCCCAGTCTCCCATAATACAGGGCGTACAACTTAATAAAAAATATCTTATTTATTTTATAAATCAGAAGCGACCAAATCAAATTTTTAAGACCTTGTAGCCAACTTCATCGTATCGTGACTCAAGAATTTTAACAAAAGGTTCAAAGTATAATGGCTTAATTAAAACATTTTTTCTCTGAATTTATTACTCAAAGTATTTAAATAACGGTATCTTTTAGGACCCTGCGATCTTTAGAGGTTTTAACTCTTTCTACAAGAAGAATATTACTGAACAAGCGGCATTTCCCTATATACAATCCTTTTTTTATGAATTTGAAGGATGGTAAAATATTTATAAGGAAGATCTGGAAAATTCCAGGGAAAATGAAGAGATAGGGATATGGTTTGTTCCAGGAAAATTTTCTTTGAGTCATTCTTTAGAAATTATTCTTAGAAACGACCAATATACGAGTAACCGTTATTGTATAAAGGGAGTTTTGCAAAAAAATCATTACAGTTCTCATACATATGTTTTATGCTCTTGTGATTTTCCTACATAATTTTGGGGTTCTCTGTGAATTTAAAGAATGAGCAAACAAATAAGATTATTCGAAATTCTCGCATTTTTGTTATTCATATTCCGCTTCTTAACTTGTTGATTTGACACTCCAATTGAGAACTATAATCGTTAACTGAATTGTTATAATGTCTAATATTTCAGAACGTGTATATGAGTGTACAAGAAAATAAGTTTCCTCTCATTTCAGTCGATCAATGGTCTGGAATAGCAATAAAAAAACATTAGGATTACACTTAAGAAAATCCAGTGATAAGAAGATTAAATGGTCTTATTGTCCAAGAGATTCTTATTTTGAGCAATCTTTAAGTGCCTGCAAATTTGGCAAAATACTTTTCTTTTGTATTGTAAAGGATTGGAAAGAGATGTAGGATTGGTTCTCAACTCGAAATTTGTCATTTTTTCTCTTTTTGCAGCACTTTTCAATTGGAAAAGTGTTGCTCAGCTAAGCCGTACAATCGACCAGAAGAATTGGTTATAAAAAAGAATCAAGTCAGGAAAATACAGCGAGGGTGGTAGAACATCGATTTTGATCTGGACCATAGAAGTACAATAACACTGAGCCGTTTTGCTAGCAATACGTGATTCAAATCGGTCAAACGATATTGGTACCAATTCCAATTGAGAATTTCGTTTTCATTGAGTAGCTCATAATGCGTAATTCCTCATTAGTCCTCGTCAAATCCCGAAATGATGTGCATGGTTTCCTTCCTGTAGATATTTGCCCTTTTTGTTGAATCCCTCTCCAGGTGAGAGCCAGAAATCGTTATGGGTTTTGATACTCAAATAATGTTCTTTTTTCATCGTCTGTAACACTTCTATTCTGGAAATACATTCCTTTACACTTCAAAGGCAAAATTTCGGTCGTGGATTTTTGGATTTTTTATGCTTCTCAGTCAACTCATGTGGCACCCATTTCTCTTAATTTTTTTTTTTAATTTTTTCATAGCATTTAAATCAGAGGTGTGCAAGAAACCGTTGAAACCGAATTAACGTCAAAATAAGTTTGTTATAGTAGCGTTTTGACCATTGACGTACATGTTTCATTTGACGTTAATTCGGTTTCAACGGTTTCTTGCACACCTCTGATTTAAATGCTTGAAAATACTTAATCGAATCACGTTTAATGCCCTAGAAAGTTTATTTTATCATCTTCATCCAGTATCTTTGAATTGGGGCAACTATCAAATTAGGTTTTTTCCTTTTGTAAATGTAACTGGATCTTGTCATGATATAATTTAGCTTTACAAACCTATTTCGAAGTTAATGATAAGGCTTAATTAGGTTCTTTTGTTAGGTTTAGGTTCTTTTTTTTTCATTTCTTGAAGAATGTTAGAGTACATTTTAAACATTTTTTTCTTAAACCATTACTCGGTTCAAAAACCGTAGATCTACTGTGGAGGAATTCCGTAAAAGTATGGCAATGTCATTTGACAAATTCGAATTATTTTTATATGGTAAATTCGGAAGAACTAATTGGAAATCAGATGCAGAAGACCTTCATAGCGCTATTTGCAATGGTTATTCGATGCATCATGGCTATAATGTTGTCCTGTTTCCAAATTTATCATGAAAATTTGTCATATGACATTGTCATATTGTTATAGAATTCCATTACAAGACATAATTTAGTTAAGATCCACAATGGGATCAGATTTGAAATTTTTTAGGTAATTATTTTCGAGTTCACGAAAAGGTGAATGAAACACTTTAGCAAAGTATGATACAGATCGGAGGACACACAATTTCGTACGGATTTCAATAGATGAGATAATTGAAAATCTCATCTAATGTATTCCTTCTTATCCAATCTGACGATACAAATAAGGTCAATGTCAATTCCGTCTCAATGGATTGCTGGGAGATTCTGCTTTTGACTACATAAGGGATTATCTTATGGGAAGTACATATTCCTTTTGACGGAGCATAATCTGTCTTCCTCTGGATTAAATAAAATTCAGAGAACTTGCCAAACTTAAAGGCAAAACATAAGTGATTTGGGCTTTCAATCGAGCTCAATATCTTCATCTGGAATATGTTTTTTGGGATGATATAAAAACAGCACTGAAATGGGCGGAAAAAAAATATTTGAAAAGCTAAAAGCCATGGGTAAGGGATTGAAGAGGTATATTTTATGGTTCGTTTGAAATTTAATACATTTTCATATTCTATATGCAAAATTTTTGGAAATAAAAAAAAAGAAAAGTGTTATCTTTTGGTTCTGCGAACACAAAATATAATGGAATATTTTATAATGGTGCTGTATAAAAGAGGATATTTCTAACTCCTTATGACACATTGAGAGTTAAATCGGAAATTTTACAGAATATTGACTGTCTATCAGGTCGTTTGCAAGGCTACAATCCATTAAATTCTGTCCATCATTGTCACATTTTCTTTTTTGGAAAATATGCGGAAATTCTGATGGGAAGTGGTTGTCTTTCATTTTTGCAAAATTTTTCTCATTTTCTTATGAATGTTTAGCACTTTATTCTTGTGCATATTCAGTTGAATTATCAGTAGTTACTTCATCAGATTATTCATCAACATTTTGGAAGGCTCTCACTATATTTTGCCATTTTGCACATATTATGAAGTAGATAGAAATTGTTCAGCGCTTCTTTCACTCGTTGATTTTTTTTATGCTTCTTTTTGAATTGCTACAAAAGCTTCCGTACATCACACTAGCATATATGATATGAAAGTTTTAGAAAGCACGATATTATACTATCGTGAAAATGGTTGAAAGGTAGAAGTGCAAATCATTGTCTTTCAAAGTGTCTTGACGATACACATGAGCGTTTGCTCTGCAAATTTAATTGTTTCTTTGTACAAAGCATATTACATTTATAAGATATATACTCTTTTCTGAGATAAAATTAATTTGTTCAATTTTAAATTTTATCTTCTAAATAAGACTAAACACTTTTTCTGAAATTTTTTTTTAAAATAAATTTAATTGTGATTGATAAAGCTTCAACAGTTTTGATAGCTTTTAAGTTATGGCTAAACAGAGATCGCTATCAAATATTTTTTAAGGATTTTAATAAATGATCAATTTACATGTATATTTTACTTTACTAAAAATTTAGAGATATTCAACCGCATTAAAAAAATAGAGTTGCAATTCCAGTGTGAAAAACTGTCTGGACTTTTTTAAACTAAGAAACCTTTCAAATAAATGGTAATAAAACTTTAAGAAAAAATAAGTAAAATATAATACAGTAATTTTAAAATAATTAGAAAAACATACTTATCTATAGGGCAAAGTGCCCATGCTTTGTACGATCTCAAGCTTCATAATTTCTAATTTTTTCCTATGTTTTCCAATAAATGTGACTGATCCAACACATTTTAAATACTAATGAAAAGTGTTCTATTTGTAAAATATATTGCGGAGTCGGATTTATTCAGAAATATAAGAAAAATTTAGTCTTTGAAGCTTGGGACCGTGCAAGTACTTTCCCATATATTATTGATTAAAAAGGAGTCTTAAACATTTAATGCGAAAATTAAAGATTTCTAATTCTTAAAAGGGCTACGTGAATCAAAAAGATTAAAAAAAAAGTATATTTTTCTATTTTTTTCTGCAACATAGTAAAAAATGTTTCTTTTTTTAAGAAAACTTACTTTGCGGTGGATAAGATTATTCAAGGTGAATTTATCTAACTTAAACAATCAAAGATTTCCTGTTAGTAAATGAGTTAAACTAATACTTGAACGGTAGATTTTTGAAAAAAAATGAAATGTGTATTCTTGGGAGAATTTTATAGAAGAAAGTTATAATTTTCGGCGTATTTTACACCACGTTTAATCTTGAAAAATTAGTTGTGATCAAGGCAACAAATTATCCTGCATTCAAGTGCGAGTATAACTCACCGGATAACAGAAAATTCTTTGTTTTGTTTATGTCACGTGAATTTTGAGTAGTCTTATCAGCCGCAAAGTAAGTTTTTTCAAAAAAGTTCTCCAAAAAAACAGGCCCCAACGACTGAATTTTTATTTTTTTTATATAAAATTAAAAAAAATAACTCAAAAATATTTTAATTTCATGTTCTTAAGAGCTTGAATTAAATAAATTTTTTATTATGGTGAAAAATGTAAAGAAAATATGCTGTGTTTTTCAGTTCAGGCGACCTACGTTACCCCTTAAAGCGATAAAATTAGATTATTTTATAAGCACGCCTTAGAACTTTTAACTTAAAAAAACGCTAATACAGATATTTTTTAAAAATTTTAATTTTGTTTTGTGTTTTTTTCTGTAAAATAAAAAGCAGTTTTGTGTAATCTATCTAGATAATTTAGAAGATAGATATTTGTGATTTTGCGTCCACCGTCGTCTTAGCGTTGGTACCCAACCTCCAGAGCAAAACGGTTATAATCAAAATTACTTACTCTTATCGATGACAATAAAATAATAAAAAATTAGTGTCTAAAAATTAAATTGGTATTCAATTTATAAATTATGTTGATGCTTATATTTCACGAACTAGAAATAAAGTTTTCACTTTTTAGAAAATCTAAATGTCTATACGAACAGTTTTCAAATAACTCCAAGAAATTATTTTTTTAATTTTAGAACGCAAATATCAATGTTTAATAACTTCAATTCTAAAATAAACGTTTACCTTTAAATCCCTTAATCAACCTGTACAATTTCGTGTGAATTTTGTATTACGAATAAAAAATAAAGAATTGGTTTTAAAATAAATTTAAAAATGAATTTGTATTCATTGAAAGGTAAATATCAAATTTATTTTAGATTTCTTAAGGTTAAATTCTTAAAATCCTAATACTTTTGAATTGTGATTTAATTATGTTGATCATTTTTTTTTTGAATTATGAAGTACAATTAAAAACTTTTAAGTTAAGAAAATAAACTGGGTTTAAGGGATGATTTGAAAGGGTTTAAGGATTAAACTGAAAATTTAGAGATGTTTTTGGCAATGTTTTAACAGACATGGTCAACTTTTCTTTAGAGCACTTAATCGTTTAAAAGAAACTTGCAACCAGCTTTAAAAAGAGGAAAACTGAAAAGAAGTCACGTAATTTTGTTTCAAGAAAATTAGTGAAAAGTTTATTTCGTTCTATACATTAAAAAAAGGCTTTGAAAGCCAGTTTAGAGTTTTGAAACTTCTACAATATCTATATTTTATAGTTATAAGAAAGAGATCTAGTAATTTGTAATAAGATAAATCCTAAAGAGATAGCGGGAGGTGAGACTACTTTGAGCTGTGGGGCTTCATTGTTTTACGATTTTTTTCGCATATTTCTAATGGAAACTGGGTTTTAACATGACGTCCATGATGTCATTTTAATACACAAAATAATTGTGGATCTAAATAAAATAATTGTAAGGGCCAGCTTCATTTATAAATAGGCGGAAAAGTGGTATAACAATTTAGCCTCATAGCTTAAAGTAGCTCCACTTCCCTATACAGGACCTTCAGCTTTAAGTTTCTCTTATTTCTCTAAGACAATGAGAAAGTAAATCAAAGGAAACATCTTTTGTGTATCGCCAAATCACCTTGTCTCATATGCGCATTTGAAAAATCACGGCTTTTCTCTCTTCTATGCCATACAATTGTTCGTCTTTTTGTGTGTGTAGTTACATTTGTAATGTGGTAACATCCAGGCATCTTCTTCATTCTATCTTTTCAGGCGGTCGATGGATTCCATGTCGAGTGGCCGAAGTGCTCGTCTGCCCGCCACACCATCCATCAATGTGCGTTCCTTTGAGAGCAATCACAATTATCAGGGAGGTAGTATGCCCAACAGTGCTTTCAGCAATCTCGGTCCAGAACTCGCGGCAGCCACGTCGCAAGTCCTGGACAATTTGTCTGAGCGCGAACGTCAGATGATACTTAGTGTTTTGCACCGTGATGAAGGGATTCGTCAGCGTGAAGCTGCTAGAATTATGTAAGATCTCTGCAATATTCATGGCTATTCATCTCTATGTAATATTGTGCACAAATGCACCTACAACTGCATGCTAACTTTACCATCACAAGAGTTTCCCTTACTTTCCGCCTTTCATATCATTTCAAAATCATCTATGTGAATGCTGTTGGCTGGGCTGTTGTCTTTCTGCATGCTAATGCTTTTGACAACAGGTGATACATCCTCCCATTAATATGTATATTTCCCATGATATAGCATCCATTCTATTGCTCCATTCGCTCTATTGGTATTTACAATGGAAAATTTATGTATATTTGAAAAGGGGTGTAATGAATTCATCACCCTAATATACCTAACCCACCTAACCCTCCTTCTCAATTGACGTCCTTTTCCAGCGAATGACAGTCAAAGTCCTTTCTATTCGAGGGGGAATACAGACAACTCAAGGATACTTTGGGGATACCACAAAAAGCCTCAAAATTATGTAGAATAAATTATTTCATTTAATGACAGTTTTATGTGTTTTTCAACGGTTCAATAAAACCCTTTTTTAATGTGAAAATTTCATTATCATAGTCAAATTATATCAAATGACAAAGAATAATTATAACTCTGTACGATATTACGGAAAAATGCTTAAGAGAAAAATTCACAGCAAAATAGTATATAGCGATAGGAATAAAAAAAAGCTTTTCACTTTAAAAGACCAAAAGTTAAATAAGCTTTTAATTCAATTTCAAACAGATTGTCTTACAATTACTGAAAGCAGTCAAGCAGTTAATATTGTCTGAGCAGATGACAAGACTTTTGCGCTATTGATGGTGATTATGCACCGACTATCATTAGAATTCGGGTCACAATCATTTATATAATTAATATTCGCCTTGTTTCTCGGATCAGGTAGTTTGATAGAATAAATTTGTATTTCAATGAAAAGTTCAATTGCTCTTAAACATCAAAAGTAAATTGTTCTTGATTTGCTGGAGATTTACTTAGACTTACAAGAGGATTTTAATTTATAGGGCTAAAAAAGATTTTCATAATGGTAAGAAGGGCAAGTTCTTAAGAGATGAATTTTATGGGTCACCGTCAAAATCCCGAAAGCCAAAATACCGAATTCTTAAAGGTGTCATAGCTACTCCCACGATTGCACCCGCGCCTTCTAGAGGCAAAGGGAAATCCTTGGTGTCGTGGGAAATCATTCTGAACATTTTCCTCCATATAATTTCATCCCTTTCACGATTTTGAACATTTGGGATTTTGGCTTTCGAGATTTTGGCTTTCGGGATTTTGGCTGCCACCGGAATTTTATATCGCTATTACTAGCCATGCAATCAATATAACCATTGCCGAAAACCAGAACTTAGTGTCAGAAACCGTTTTCTCTCTAGAATTGTTTCTCGAAGAAAGAAACAGTGAAGCAGACGAAAATATTGATTTTTAATTAATAAGAATAATGCCTCTAAAATCTTAAATAGAAAAAGCTCAAAATTTGAAAAATTTCTTATTATTATTTAAAGAATGAATGACGTTTCGAACACTACAAGTTTACTTAAAAATTTTCAGTGCCTTTGAAAGGTTTTCGCAACATGTTTAAAAAAAATATTGTAAAAGTACTTCATTAGTATTTAGTTATAAATATCGGAGGCAGCCAAAATCCCGAAAGACGAAATCCAGTATGTTCAAAATCATGAAAGGAATGAAATTATATGGAGGAAAATGTTTAGAATAATTTCCCAAGACACAGAAGATTTCACTTTGCCTCCAGCAAGCGCGGATGCAATCGTGGTAGTAGCTATGACACTTTTAAGAATTCGGGATTATGACTTTCGGAATTTAATGGTACATCATTTAGATTTGTCAAATTTTATGAAATCAAAATTCGCGTCTCTTTCTTTCTCAAAAGATTTACATGAGTCGATCCCATTCATTTGGACTTCAAATTTTACTGAAATAAATTTAATTTGGTGTGACGTTCAAAAGAAGAAGAAGAATGCAAAAGAGTAGGATAGACATAAAACTTTTAAGAAAGAAAGGAATATGAATTTTGATTTTATGAAATTTTCCTGATCTTAAAGGTGTGCCCGAGCTATAACGTTCGGGATTTTGGCTATCAGGATTTTGACGTTCGAGATTTTGTCTTTTGGAATTTTGGCTTTAGGGATTTTGGTGTTTTGGATTTTGGCTTTCGAGATTTTGACCGGAACCCGTTTGGACCATAGAACTAAACATACGAAGAGGACGCGTTAGAACAATCTTTAAAGACAAAGCTAAGTGACCTCAAAAATTGAAATGCAATCAAGTTTACTCAATACATTTAAATGTTCTTCAGAGTGTAAATAAAATTTAGTGAACAGTTCTTAAGGCCAGGATGATCTTTTTGGCCAGGAACTGGAGTGAATCGTATTTAGTGATGAAGTAAAGTATACAGTGCTATAGGAAGTGTAAAAATAAATTTCCATGATCAGTGAAAAGCTCGAATCTGAGGGTTTATTTTAGTGAGTACTTCTTAAACTTTATTTCTAGATGTCCAATCACCGAAGGCCGCTATAAAAATCTTTTCCGATTTTTTAGTGGGCCCTACGCAATTGCACATCTAATTAATAACGAGCTATCAATAAAAAAAGCGTGAAGTAATTGAATTCGTTATGAAAGTACACACTGGTGCCGGTTATTCACTTTGAGGAAAATTATTTTATATAAAAAATTCGCAGATTTTTTATTTAAACGTCCTCTTCGTAGTATTACTCTGAGGTTTGAACGAAATGTTCGCCTAGGCTACCTCTAAAACATAAACAGAAAATAAAAGAAATCTATAGAACCGGTTTCGAGATGCGAAGAAAAATTAAAAAAAAAAGTCTGAAAATATTGTTTTTTTTTTGGGGTCATCGAAGACCGGAAGTTGATATCTTTTATCGTTTAAGTTTAAGCTCTCCAGAGCGGTAGCAAGTTGGTAAAGTTCAAAGATTTATCTCAGGATTGAAATCCTGAGTTAAAGTTTATTTACTTAAGAACGATAGAATCACAAGTGGTGATCCTGATGTGTGACAGAAACGACAATATCTTCAGAAATAAAAAGATAATTTTTGGATTCATCGAATTAATATCGAATTTCACACAAAATAGGATTGTAGAAAATCCTTGATATTGTTACGCAAAATCCATGTATACGCATACGTTTTATTTAAAATTCATTTAATTAAGAGCCACAATTAAACAATTACTATGCTAGCGATGAGCTAATTAGAATTTTGACATATAATTAATGAACTAAAATTAGCATTTATTGAAATACTGAATTATTAATGCTATCTAATATAATTTAATATTTAACAGAAAAATATTAAACTATAATAAATATTTAACAATGTTTCAGAATTTACCTTGACCATAAATTCTTTTGCTTAAAAATTCCTACAGTGTTTTAAGTTTTCTACTCTGAAAAGAATTCAATAATGAAATTACTTTACATGCGAAAATATTTTGAATATTTCTAAGAATGTGGGACAAGATTTTTTTCTCAATAAGGTATTATGTGCTAGGCTGAAAACTTTTCAAAATATTATATACGTGGGGAAAATGCATAAAGAGATTACTATTTCTTCCTTCCTTCACAATTTTCTATCCTTACCACCTGACAGAGATAAATAGATTATGAAAATCTCCTTTTTATAACAAGTTATACGAGAAAGGACAAAAGGAAAAACATGCCTTTTCTTTTTGTCAGCATGAAAGATACAACCGAGAATTCTTTGCGATTTTTTTTCGCGCAAAAAAAATGCAATATACTTTTCAGACGTAATGTTCATTTGATCCTCGTCTCCTTTATTGTATATCTCTTTCATAGAACGTTTGGCACGAAGAGAAATATAATATTTTTAAAACATTTACAAGTTCTACTAGTCATGATACTTTCCGTTCCATATCATTACTACGAGACACCTGTGGTCTCAATTTACTCTCAAACCAGTTTTTCCTGGAAAGTTCTTCCTCAATTTTATCGCTCAGTCATCTATCAGATAAAAGTAATTTAGGATATTGATTTTATAGAGTTAAAATAGTATGTGTTAAGGGATATGAAATTATTTGCACCACATAATTCTGATAAACTATTTGAGGAAAAGAGCCTGTTGCATATTTTGCCTTCCAAAATAGTAATATATCAAATTATAATAGCTCTTGCGCTATGTATGTACATAATGTGTGCAACCAATCGTTTAAGGCGCCTCACTTGTTGAACGCCAACGGGGCCAATGGGTTTTGACAAGGCCAAAGTGCACATTTTTGGCAGTGCTTTTATATTTTTATTTTTGAGAGTTAATAAAATAACATGCAAACTTTACATTGTTCACTGAATTTGACTCATGTCCGCAATATTCTATGTTATAAATTGTTGTAGTTACTATTTCACTCGTTAAAAATTGTCTCAGGTTCTTACCTAACAAAAGTAGTTTAAGAGTTTGACATTAAACATGAAATTTGAAATTTTTTTTCACGATGTTTAAAATTTTTAAAGGTTGATTCTATCGAAGTTGTACTGTATTTCCAATTCAAAGTAATATAATCTCAAAGGTAATCTCCAAAAGATAGAAATATGTTTTATATAATCGAGGATATACAATTAATTGACCCGAAAGCCTAAATCCCAAATTTCCGAAAGCCAAAATCCCGATAGAGCCAAAATCCCGTAAGCCAAAATTCGGTAGCCAAAATCCCGAATGTTCAAAACCCTGAAAGTGATAAATTTATACTGAGGATAATATGTGGAATAATTTTCGAACACAGAGAATTTCCCTTTGCCTCTAGCAAGTGGAGGTGCAATCGTGGGAGTAGCTATGATACTTTTAAGAATTCGGGATTTTGGTTTTCGGGATTTTGGCGTTCGGAATTTTGGTTTTCGGGATTTTGGCTTTCAAGATTTTGACTTGGGACCCTCTCTGTGAGCTAAATCTGTTTTTTTACACTATTACTTCTTAAAGAAAGTTTAAAGGGTGATTTTTAACAGCTTCTGTGAAATTGAAACAATTGATAACCGGAAAGTTTAATATCTGCGAAGAATATTTTAAGTGCTGGAAAATTTCCCACTGTAACCCTTTAAAATTTTGGTTGCATCCGATATGAAACGTGTCGCGTTGTTGTCTTGAAAGACTTATTCTTTTTTTTTTGGTCAAAATCTAGAGTAATAGCTACTTTTTCCGATTCAGGCGGAACGATTTTAAAAACGTATCCAATATATTTTTTTTTAAATAACGAAATACGGTGAAATCCTAAGAATCTTGTCAATTATAATTCGTAATTTATCATCCATTCGAATTCTCATAATCAAAGTTATAGGCCGTACAAAATCGAGTTGATCTTTTTAAATATAAATCACTATTGCGAAATTTTTCAAGTAACTTTTTAATCATCATAAGAGAAAGTACATGATGTAAATAAACACCCTAAATGCTTTCTTTGTGGAAGTCCATCACTTATTGATTTCCATAATTCGCCTTACATTAAGTGATGAAAATGCATCATTCTCTTCTTCATTTTGGAAATGTTCTCCAAAGGACAAATCGACTTATTTGAAAGATACTTGGGAATAAAGGAATGCAGCACACTATAATCTTTTCGGTGTATACAAAATAGTTAGCACAAATATTAAGGGTAAGCTATGGGACTTGGGTCACGTTTGATAACGCCTGTGATGTTAGCCTACGAATTTAGCAATCATTCAATATTTTACTCAATATTTTTTTCTAAAGAAAACCATAATATCCCACTGTTTAATTACACCCTTGACTAATTCTACCCCAGTCTCCCCTATTTATAAAAACGAAACCGTAAATAAAATCTAAATTGGTTACAGGCAAAATCAAAACCCCATTCTTTCTCTTTTCCAAAAAACTTTCAGTGCTTTTGAAGTTTCAAATAGAGTACAGCTCCAATTTCATATTTTTTACCAAATTTAAGTTTTTTGGCTTATTTGTACAGTGTATTTTTTGTATTGGTATTAGTTTTAGAATGGACAATATTAAAAAAGAAACAAGAAAATTGTATTTGCAATTAATAGTAAAATCAATTTTGATGGTAATATTAAAAATACATAATTAATAATGTAATTGAATTGTGAATTGCTTTTAAGGCTTTTAAGGGCAAAAATATTTTGAAATATGTTCAGCGCATTAAGACTAATGACCAACGCACAATAATTTTTGTTTATAAACATGTTTTCAAAATTTCCCATGAGAATGAGCGAGATGACTAGATCTGGATCTCACTCACTCTCGTTGAAATATCAAAAACATGTTTACTAAACAAAAGTTATTGTGCGTTGGGCATAAGTATAAAATAAACATGGTAAATATTTATCAACTATTATTTTTTAATGTAAAATAATGCATAATTTACTTTTTCCTAAAGACTCAAATGCCCTAAACTTATAAGGAAAAGTCACATGAATTTTCCTGATTATTGTTCCTTACCGTTTATCTATTAAAAAGTCATAAAAATGTCATCAGAAATAATAGCAAAATAATGAAATGAAAATGTTTTTTTCCGTAAAAATACTCGACTTTCGACTGGGGTAAAAAATCACAAAACAAATATTTTATTTTTTTACAAAATAAGTGAGCGCCTCAGATATTTTAAATAGTGCATTTTTATAGGAAATTTACTGCTTTACAACTTTATGAAAGTAATGTTCTTCTATTTTGTAAAGAAAAATACATTTATCGAGCTATTTTCTAAAGGGTAATTTTGTGATCATTCTCAAAAATTCTGGGGTAAATGGTATCAGGCATGGGTTAAGGCTTATCAGATCTTGATTCTATTACGGGCTCTCGTATATTTAAAAAACTACGAATTAAAAAAAAACTATTCAAAAAATCCGAATCATTTAGGAAATATTGACAAGTGCATAAATTTTGGAAAATAAATAAGTAAAAAATTGATATCTTCTGTAAGGAAAATATTTCAAAACACGGCTAAAAGTTTCAATATTTTTATTTTCTAAATTCCTTGTTCGAATTCTAAAAAACTTACAACATTGAAGAAGGTACATATCTAGATGCTATGTAAAATATCTATTGAAAAAATTTTAAGCCGCTATCTTTTTTATCTTGAAAGATATTGAATCTTGAAATTTTCGATTTGTTACTTTTTGCCCCAGTCTCCCCAATCTTCTTTAGACTTTCGGAGGAATCTTTTTTAAAAAATATAATTTTCTGCTAAAATTACACTACTATCTATAGGCCTTAAAACAGAATAAAAATTTTCACTTCAAAATATCTGTAATAAGGTTAAATGGAGTAATTCTGATTCTGAATCATTTATAATGTTTCCGACACACCTTTTAGATTAGGAAAATGTCATGAAATCAAAATTCACATACGCTTCTTCTTCCCCAAAATTTTTGCATATCTATACCACTCTTTCCCACTTGAAATTAAATTGAACTAAATTGAATTTGTCATGATGTTAAAAAGAACATGAGCATAAAAGAGGCAAAGCTCTTGGGAAATATAAAGATGTGAAATTCGATTATGAAATTTTTTTGACGTAAAAGGTGATGTAAAAGCGCACTACCTTCCGACGACTTAAGCTTCGAAAAACTATTTTTTTTTCAATTTTTTATTGGATTTAATGCATGATTCTTTTCAGAAGATTTAAGCCATTTGACTAGCTAATCAAATATAATATTATAAGGCAAAGTGCCCTCAAGTCGACTGGTTCCTCAATTCGACCGGTAGAGTTATTTATTCAATTTATTTATATTTGCACTAATATTTGGCCTATGATCTAACATCAATAGGTCAATTATTCCATAAATAAGATGAATTAGTGACAATTTCGTGTAAATTTGCCATCAAACATTCAAAAATTAACCCACCGGTCGAGTCGAGGAACCGGTCGACTCTAGGGCACTTTACATGGGTGAAATTCAATAAAAGCATATTGAAAAAGAATAATTGTTCGAGGCTTGAGTTGTCCGAAGGTAACGCCCTTTCCCCTTGTGAATTTTACCCTATCTGATTATTGAACTATAAATGCTTTTCGTACTAAATATTTGGATTTTATTTTCAAATAACTGTAATATATCGTACTAGATATATAGATTGTTCAATCCCAAAATGTATGATATAAATTGAGGTACTTATGTCAGAAAATTGCCCAATATCTTCTGATTTATCAAAAGATGTTCGTATATTAAGTGTTCAAGATAAAGCTATACTTGTATATTTGAAACTTTCCATTAAGTTTGTCAGTCCTCTGTCAACCCCTTACATATCTTTCGTAAAGAGGGGTCTTCATCGTGATTAATGGGGAGGTGAAACAAATTCGATTTAGGTTTCATTTATCACACCGTTGTCACGATATTAAATAGCTTTTTTTTTGATAAGAGAACGAGCCTAAAGTTGACGGAAGAAAACACAAAAGATCCACAGAGGATTCATTAAATGAGTAATGTAATTAAATTAAATTATGGAGAAATATTTCTATTTGGAAGTATTTATGAGGGCAGAGTATATGAGTATTGATAATAAATGGGGAGTTTAAGAGGTATTTAAAAACCATTAGACCAGAATGTTATAAGCTTTGAAACTTTGAAGCCCTAATAAGTTAGGACAGTTACTTTGCTAAAACCGCTTTGAATTTTGCTTAAGCTGTTGATTGGATTTTAATGTACGATACTCTATGTTAAATCTGTACAGCAGATTGTACTCTAAAACTTTTCCTGTATCATGTAAGAAGTGACTGAAACAAGAGGAAGGAACACCAATTGGAAATCAAGTGCTTTTGCGGTTTCAGTCACACATTTATCAGATTCTGAGATTCAAGACAGTTCCTTCACATTTCGTGACTCTGTGTGCATGGGATGACTTCTCACCTGTTCAGGTGAAAAGGTATATGATGGTAGGAGTGAGGTGTATGGAGTTGACACCTTCACTAACACGACTAACACTAAAAGACATTTTAAGAGATCTTAGATGGATTGTGTGAGGAAGGAAATTCTGTTGAAATACGAAGCTTCATCGTATGAAGGATTTAGTTGTTGTCGGGACGAAGACATAAGAGGATGGTATCCTTTTGATCTCTGACTCTAAGTGATTGCCACGATGTCAGTGGATGGGACAGATGAGATGGATGGGATAGTGTTTTAAGTTAAGAGATACTCTTCAGAAGTACACAAAAGTTTATGGTAAACTTTTTGATCAGGCTGTATGTTTACTTTGAGACGCTATACACCGTGCAAGTCTCAGGTATAATGCTATAGTGAAAAGATGCACGAACACATGAAAGCCTTCGTATCACAAAGTACACAACAGGTATCTGTGACTAGGCTGGGGCTGTTGAGCCAAGGCAGAGTTCTTGTGTTTGTGGTCCCGTCAGTCGACTTTTGCATTGCGAACGATTCGAAATTGCTTTGATACTCGCTCCGGATTCCCAATAAGTTCTCTTTGATCCCAAATACAGACAGTGCAAGTGGCCCCCTATTGCAGCTAAAATGTGCATATGTGCAGTAAAAAATTTCCTGATGATAGCACTTTTGCGATAAGTGATGATTTCATGGAGAAATCCAAAGTGTTGAATGGGAAGAAAAGGTGCTGTGCTGGTGACTAAGTAATACAAGACCAGAAAACAATGTCAGCGGCCATCATGGAGCCAAAGTCTTCAAGCAACAGTGAAAAAGAAACTTGCTCGACTGCACGGCAAGAAAACACCATTGATCAGAGGTTCAATTTTTTTTTTCTCTTCAGAAAATATTCCCATCCAATTATTCTTACAAGATCAATCTTTTTGCAACAAGGATCACCCTTTGCTCTCTCAGTACGTGTCACCTTGTTTGCTAGAGATCAGTAAAAAAAAAATAGTGCAAAAATAGGTGCTAAGTTAAATTGTGTGGTGAGAATTAGATCATTTCTTCAGACTCAATGCCATTATGGTTAGATTCTGAGACGGAAAAGTTTGATTTCTTTTTATTGCAACCTCTCGAAATAATATACGTGAATAGACAGCAAACCGGTCTTGGTGTACTGAATAGTTCAATACTTTGATGGTGTTTAGAACAAATACTAAAGCGATAGACCAAGTGCTTCCGGCGCCACCAGGAGCCTTGAATTGTCTTTCTGGCCAATCTACACTTTATTCCCCCTAAAATTGTCCAGCTAACTTTCTTTTAGAGTTTCTCTCTCATTTTTGATTGGAGAGTATGTCAGAAGATGCGACAACTAAGCATCTCAAGATACAGTGATATGCAAAAGTCGTTAGTGTTTTATTAGACAAAATTTAATGATGAAGCATAAATCTCGTAAATTATGTAAGTATTGAGGAATACCGTGATTTTTCAATCAAGTTCCATATTTAGAAGGGGGTAAACAAGTACGGTTAATGAGTGAACGAGTGGCAAATCGACTGATCAGAGCCGATTAGTCACAGTGATCGGTAAAATCAAAATAACGATTTGGCCGGCTGATCGCAGCCCGAAACAAGCTCCATTTGATACCATCCTTTTAAGAATTTAAAACTTGACTTGATTCCAGGCCTTCGTTTAGGTCCCTTATCCCCTTTTTCGGCTATTCCTTATATATAGATTTTATGTATTGAGCCATCAGATCTTTCGTATAAGTTCCATTAGACATGAGGGGGTCCGTGGTGCAATTGGTAAGAGCGTTCGGCTTTTGGGCGGTGTGACCCCTGGCTCGACTGTCACAGTTATGAGTTCAAGTCCCGTCCGGAGCAAATGATTGAAGTGTCTGAATGGATATTTTTCACGAAACATTGTAAACTGAATAATAAATTTCTAAACTGAACAAGGTACAGAATGGCTGAAATAGCCCAGTACATCTAAATAAATATTTTAAAAAAATCTATTGGACAGGCCGGCTTCAATTTTGAAAGGTCATTCTAGTACCCCAAATGGCAATTTTGAGGAAGATTACTGTTGGATGTATGTATTCTGGATCCAAAAATGGGTTCTGTGACGGTCGTCAGAGCGTCGAATGACCGAAAGTGGGGAATAATATGACGGTTATTACGAAAGTCACTTGGCGTCGTAATAACTCTGAGATTACTCACCCACGACTAAAATATGACGCGCCAAAATGGGCTCTTCCAGTGACTTTCAGTGTCCCTGCGGTAGAGAAGGACGGCAAGTGTACTGTTTTTGGCGCGTCATTTTTTCGTACGGAAAAGGACCGTCCTTTGGAGTCGTTTTTATTACTCCATGGTAGAGTAAATTTTAAACCCGTAAAATAACTAATGTATTACTAACTCAATTTTGAGTAATGCTCTGACTAAAATTCGACGCGAATACGACTAATTTTTAAGATTCCAATTAAGAGTAATTTTTTGACCATTTCTTGTAGAACAAAACCCAGTCATTTTTGAGTTGGAGTAATTGTTTGACAATTGGGCCAGCACTAGATGAAAGTATCCATGCTTTACACGGTCCCAAGCTTTACAGTGACTAAATTTTTCGTATGTTTTTCAAAAAATTTGGCTCATCTCTTCTATTTTTTAAAAACTAGGGGAAGGTGTCTTGTTTTGAAATATATTGCGAAGTCGCATTTATTCATAAACATAGGAGAAATTTAGTCATTGCAAAGCTTGGAACCGTGCCAAGCATGGGCACTTTCTCCTACATTTATGAAATAGCGCTCCTCTGATGTTACAAAGGCTGAGGCGGTGTCAAACATAATGTATAACCGTTTCCTCAGGGTTAAAACGTGTATACGACAAATTTTGGCCATTGAAAAATGACTCTTACATGTTAACCACTATTTATATGAAAAACAAATTTTTTTTCTGAAAGATAATTTGATTGGGATTTTTATAGGATTTTGGTTTTTCTTAAATCAAAATTTTAATCGCCGAATTCTCGCACCTTCTTCTTAATTTTCTTTACTAAGGACTTAACAAACCCTTTTCACAGTATTTGGTGATTTTCTCTACCACTTCCTCCCAAAATCCAGCAAGTTTTCGGCTGCCTGACCCTTCTTTCTGAGATTTGTCTTCAAAATTCCCCAGTATTTCTCAATCTTCCGGAGTGCAATACGGGTTTAACATCATTCCCATAGCCTTGGAATCCTTTAAAAAGATGATCGTTGAGTTTCCGCGACCTTGTTTTAGCATTTTGACGGTGTTTGTATTTCCGATGGGGACTAGCCTGATCTTTGTAGGTTTTCAAACCATTCCTCTTCCTGCTTTTATGGACCAAGCTTCATGGTATTCCCATCTATTTACCGACATCTTGCACGGAAGGATTGAGTTGCTTCTCGAAAAGCTCTAGCACTTTCTTTTCCATCTTCTAGTCGTAAAGCCCACTCTTTCGGCCATTTCCTCTTGTCTTCTGAGCAACAGTCTTCAGTTCCTTAAACCGAATTATGATGTTCCGGACAATAGAACGAAACACTTCTTGGTCAATTTCATCGATTTCAGCATAACTCGCTTTTGGATTTTTCAGATTATTGTCAACTTTTAATCTGCATTCGCATCTCCATCTTTTTCCAATTACTCACTCAGTCAAAACTCAATATTTTTTAAGAAGATTTTCACCAAAAGAAAGCTCATTAAATTCTCTTCAAATGACACTAAAGAAAAAAACAAAATCCAAAGTCTACTGCGACAAACCTACGACGTATGTTTGTCGTAGGCTTTTCTTCATTCTAGTTCTTTAGGATAGTCTTTTATCGATCCGACCTATTATGTATAATAATAAAGATTAATTCTTACAGGGGCCTCTCGACATTTAATTTTTCCATACGTTTTTGTATAGAGGCACTGAAGACCATTGGCAAGTTTTTTCCTAAAGAGAATTGTCTCATCAGTCTGATATATTTCGAAGTCGTGCATTAAAAGCTATCTAAAAATACATATTTTATAATGTTCGCCAAAATTATACTAGACCTATGAGCAAGTTAGTTTAAGTCGCGGTGCAATAGCTGCAAAATTTTTACAAGGAAAACTGAAAAATAGCTTCACTTTTTGTTAGGCTTGATGGGCCCCTGAATTCTAAATAGTAGAATTAATGAAAAGCTTACAAAAAGCGCAAGTGCAGTCATCTACGTAGTGCAAAGTTACCCCGCATCTACGGTGCGTTAATATATAAGCCACGCCCATTTATGTGAGCATTTTTTTTTATTTAAAACAAAAGCAACATCGTCAGATAAATCAGCATTTTTCGTGACTTCAATTTTACGATTTTAAGTTATATACATATTTGAAATCTACGTAACTTTGTTTATTAAACTCATTTATGAAAAAGAAACTTGTAATTCTATTAAAAATTATTTCATATAAAAATGATCGTAAGTGCCAAAAATATTATCAGTATTTGTCGTAACTTCGATTTTAAATTAAGTTACAACACATTTTCACACAATACTATTTTTAATCGGCATTTGCTGTAAGCTCTTTAGCTCACTTCTTTTTCTTCTAATTTTCAAAAAAAAAATTGTAAAATTTCTCAACGAGATGTTGACATACCTACACTGAGAAAAAAAGAGGGTGCGATTAAATTTTTTCCTCGTAACTTAAATACTTTTTAGGTTTAAAAATATATCAACATTTTTTAATGTTAATTTTACACCATTTTTAGTGTAAAATTAACATGAAAAAGGGTAACTTCAACCCATAATACACCTAAAAAGCATAATATTTACACCGATTTCCGATCAACAATGCAGGGTAAAATAAACATTTCCAGAATGTTATTTTAACTTTTTCGGATTGCTCTCATCGTAGTTATTCAAATATCGAAAGACAGTGTAAATAATGCAGAAGTAAGTCATTTTATTTAAATATTTGTAAGAAAAAATGCGCAAAGAACTTCTTCCCATCTGTCAATTATTCAAAACCTGTTAAATGTTTCACATATAAATGGGGCGTGGCCTAAAGTTTTCTTAAGGCGGAATTTATTCAAAACTCAAAATGCAAAGTTATTGTAAAATATAAAATAAAAAAAATTGTTTTTAGTATTAATCACAAAATACTTTTTGCAATTTAGCACCTCACTGTTCAGTACTCATATGCAAAAACTTATGACTTACGGTATAGACATTGACCACAAATTGTGCTACAAACAGCCGGTCATCCATCACAACGTTTCATTACGCATCTAATCTGTTGAGATGTGTTTAATTATATTCAAATATAGGTCAAAAGACACATAAATCGGGAAGTAGAGTGAACGGGATATATTGCTCTCAATATTAATCATGAAAATGATTTCTTCCTCGTGAACTCCGTTGAATGTTGAACTTGTTGCAATTTCTTGCACCGCTTTTGCACCCATTCTCCAAATACCCGGCATTCCTTCTATTCTTCTCGCGAGAAGAATCTCTAACATTATTCCAAATGTAATGTAAGATATGCAAGTGGATTTATATACTATGAGAACCATCTTAAATTGTGTCACAATTGTATGGTACTCAAGTTTCTGAACCTTTGCTGTGAGCTTTTTTGCGACGTATATGGTGATAAAAGGAATGAGAAAATCTACATTGTGTACACCTTCTATATTCTCTTCTTTTAAATGCAAAATGTAATTTAACATTTCTTGCAATGCACCTTTTTCCGTGATAAATTGAAGCAAAATTGCAAAATTCAGCAAAAATTACTTCCATCTCGGAGAGAAATTGATCTCAAAACACTTCCCATAAGTAATAATACGCATTTGAGTAAGAGACCAAACATTTCGCAGCAAAAATATGAAATTTTTCGATGGTTTTTTTTTGTGAAATGTGAGAATTTGTACAATTGTTGTAAAACAAATTATATTATCTAATTAAAATACGAAATGTGGTTCCGGCAATTGTGTGGGTTTAATTCCTCTTTTATCGTTACTGGATGGTTCGCTTTTAAAATGCACATATTCTCGCCTCTAACAGACACTGTGCATTCCCTTTTAATGTTTCTAATTAAGACTTTACATACAAAATTAATATAATACACACTCATTCATTCATATAATTATCTAGAGGTTCACAACTTATACAACTGCTCGATATGGACCATCTATCATCTAAAGATTGAGTTGTTTTTAAAATAAACTTGTACAGATATCTATCGCGATTTCTCACGTGATTATGGCGATAAAGGTAAATTTAGAACAATGGAAAGAGCGGGAAGAGCAAAAGAGATGTTCTCGTGTTGTTCTATTTGTGATTAGTTTGTAAATTTGAATTTAAATAAAAAGAAAATAAAATTATACAAAAATTATGATGAAACCCAATTAAACTCAGTAGAAAATAGAGTATTTTACGAATTATTCAACGCTCATATACTCATAACGCAACACTTTAAAAGACAAATTGGCTTTTTATGAGAATTTCAATTTTAAAACCATTAAAATTTTCTCAAGAAAAGGTTAAATTTAACTATAAATGACACTCAATGAGCTAAGCAGTAGAGTATTCTCCCAATGATGAATTTCTTCCGGGTTTATATCCTTATATTATAACTCCATGGTTTCAATAAACCCTGCATAAGAAAAATGCCTAATTCACAGCATTATTATTTAAAAAATAATGAAAAATAAGGGAAAATTGACACTTGTTTTTAAGTAATAAGGATCAGAAGAGACGTTTCAAGTTTAAGTATGGCTGTTGTATTCCAAGATCCAAAATTATTCAATTATTAATCTCCATTTCAATCAATTGCAAAATTTCAATAACCAATTCTAAACATTTAAAATTTTATAACAAAAGTTTATCACACTATCTCCACGTCTCACTTAAGAACTTCTTAAAATTGTCACATTGAAATGCAGTAGGGTGAAAGGAACACCTATTAACACTTTAAGAACTCGTGTCAGGACTTATTGGCACCCTACTCTGTATCATTTGGAATACGAAATTCGAACACCTATCCTTATCGAAAAACGCAGATTAATAAAAGAACGTTATATTACTTAGATTTTATTGGATACATTAAATAAATTTCAACATTTTGACAAAAGAATCAATATAGGGGTTTTCCGTCAAGGAGGTCTTCCTTCGACCCCTATATGGATAGCATATAATGCTATATGGTTAAGCCGTACAATTACAATTACCTCTCTACGATGAACGTTTTCTGTGTTTTAATCCCAGTCTATCCAAAATCCTATTCCGTATTCCAGACGTCTTGAAAATAATTAAGAATTCCTGAACTTTACGTAATATTGAAACACTGCTACTTAAAGGTGTCTACACACTAGGGGCATTTTTTAAAAACCTCACCTAGAAAAACACTTTTTTAAAGAAAATTTTCTATATTATTGCAGGCAGAAATGTCAATATTTAAAAAAGGCAATTTTTTGACGAAAATAGCTTCTAGTGTGTGGACTTACGAAGATTACAAAAAAAAAAACATTATATTTCCCCTCAAATTGTTTTTAGACACAATGAAAAATCTATTTAAATCATACTCTTAGCTTGTAAAAGTAAAACACTACATTTTTTTAAAATTTTCATTCAAAAATCTTAAAAATTCGAACACCTTTTTGAAGAAAAAAAAACGTACTTTTCGGCGGGCAACATTTCTCAGAGTAAGTTCTTCTAAGCCAAAAAATAAAACAATTATTTTCCGTTGGCGGAAGACTTAAACTCGTATTAGAACGATGAAGTTTTGAAAAAATGAATAAAAAAGAGTTATGCCCTAGATAAATTTACGGTCCAACTGCTGATTTTATAAATATTATATCAAGTAATAGCAAATATAAATAAATTGAATAAATAATTCTACTGGTCAAGTCGAGGAACCGGTCGAGCGGGGGAACTTTACCTTTACATGTTTAGAAATATTTAAAGGATTTAAAGTACTTATTTTTTCATATTTAGTATGAAAACAAATTCATAGTTCTTTAATTTTTTTTCATAATTGCATTTCATATCTAAACTAAGAAAACTCGAAGAAAATCGTGAAATTCTGACTTTCTGAATATTTTTTTTATGCATTCTTCGAACAAAATTATGGCTTTAACATGTTGTAAAAGATAGGAAATAATAGGTTTACAACAATTTTTTTAGTTCCGAAAATAATAATCTTTAATTATTTAAATCTGTCCATAAGTTTTTCTTATTCTTTCCTGCAACGAAATCGTAAAAATACGGATAAAACTCGCTTCAAAGTTTTGGATGTTCACTCAAGCGCATGCAAATCTGTTCGGCGCTCCTTTGCTTTTGTCTTTGTATCTTCGAAAATACTTCCAATTGACTTTTGAAATTTTTGTGTTATATTATTAGATAGTTTATCTTTCGATTTAAGCAATAAAAAAATATAGACCTCATTTAACCTGGTATAATTAGGGGAAGCCCTTTAAGGTTAATAGGGTAACGTGTGGTATTTCGGGACACTTTTTTGCACTTTCAAGTTTCAAACAGCTTAACAACTTCTCAAATTATTTTTTCTCTGTTGATACAAATATTTATGTTCCTTGTGCTATCCAGAATAAGATTCTTATCGAAAATTGTTGAAAAATGCATCATTTTTTTTTTACACAAAATAGCAAAAAATGGAAAGAAGTAAGAGTGGTATATTTCGGGACAGTTGGGTATTTCGGGACAGACAAAAGTCGCTATTATGCAAATAAATTTTACCGAGGCTGATTATTTACCTTTAAGTAGAAGTTCTAAACTTCACTCTTTCATAAAAATTTTGTTTAAATTTCATTTTTAAAGTGACTTAAATCGAAAAAAAAATCAGCACTGTTTGTGTTGACATCTGCAAAATTGACCACACTGAAGATTTTGTAAAAAGTGAAATGTCACACTCACAATTCACGCGTATTTCATGATTTAAATTAAATAAAATTTTAGATGTTTTATGTTTATCTGATACGTAAGGAGCTTAATATTTCATATAGAACTTAAAACTAATTAGAAAACAAATATTTATAAGATTTTTGACATGTCTTAAAATACCTATATTATGTCCCGAAACGGCCATCATTTAATAGTCGTGAGTCACTTCTTCTATCCGGAACAGTACAGCAATGGGTTTTCATGGTGAGAATGAGTTACTCCAGGGCCAGGCCATCAAAATATACCGATTTTAGTCTTCGTGACTTATTGCCTGTATCCAATAAAAAAAAATTATGTACATATTGAACAGTTTTTCCTACAGAAGTGTAAAGAATTTGCTTCAATATGGACATAAATGTCTCTAATGTGTAAAGGCTATAAGGGCCTTGACATACCTGAGGATTAGCCGAGAGACAACTTAGCGCAATTATGTTAAAAATAATGGTCAAACTACATTTTCATCATTTTCCACTAAGTCGTCTCTCGGTTTAAGTCGTAAGTGTGTCTAGGGCATTACATTATCGAGACTCAGGCTGATTCTCGAAAATATTTAACCTGTGAAATTTGGCAGTAAAAATTAATTAAATGAAATATATCCTAAGACCTCTGTGTTCTCAGCATATGACAGTTGATCAGCCTAAGTCTGTTTGGTCTCTAATTCTTTAAAAGGCTCACTCTTACCGAATAAAGAGTGAAATGAGCAAGCTTTAAGACTACATAATCCGATAATGTCTGGCTTAAATTTTTTAGAAGACGTTGCACGGAAGAAAGTACGACTTGGGTACTGTTTTTATTGAAATGACAAAAACTAAAATAAAACAGCCAGAAAAGCCCATTGCCAAGGTTTTCGTAATTGTAGTAACAGGTTTTATATTGTAATAGTTATAAAATTTAAGCGACATACATAATGTAGAAACACTTGAGTTATCTAATATTTAGAAATAAATATTTCACATTTTTGTATTGATTTAAAATAAATAGATAGCAGACTCTCGTGTCATATGATAGATTATTGTTATCAGAAGAAACAATTAAAGCCATTACGTTTTATTACTAGCAGCTGCGATTTAATTGTTCATTACCCCTTTTCATATCATACAGACTGTCTCTCAATGAAGAGTTTATTATGTTTTCTACATAAAGGCAAAAAAAAACTTTGAAATATTTTGCCAGACTTTGAATGACTTAATTACCATTTCGTGTAGCATTTGTTTTGAATCACTTTATTCTATCTACAGCCAGAAGGTATTTTGTCCCCTTAATCTCAAGTTTGTGCTTCTTCTGGCATTTTTGTGATTGAAGCAGCTTTTCAAGTATTTGGAACGCGGCAAGAAAAAGAGATATCCCAGTGGATTTAAGCATAAACCATATCGATTTTATCACAAAAAAAGCGTTATCGCAAGGAAACGCACAATTTCTGATGATGTAAAGTAAAAAGTTTGTGACTTTGTTTGTCTAGTACACAGTTTCTTTTTCTCACACTCATTCAATTATTATTTACCCAAAAATAATGGAAACTTTTCTGTTTGTGTACATAGATTTACAGTCATACCGGAGGAAAGTTCACCAGAGTAGGAGAATCAATGGTGTTTTTCAATATCCTCTAATCCCTGAAAATCAAGGTGCGAATGAGAGAAATCTCACAAACAATATTGTATGATGTCCTTCAATGGACTACCGAAGAAGTTTTCTGGCATTAGTTTGCTATATTTGATTTTGCTTGATCCATTGTTTTACTTTTATTGTTTCCTCTTATTCTCTTGCAAGGACTTATAATATTTAAATCCATATCGATTTATGAGCATTGAGAATTTTCATCTCAATCCATCGCTTTTCATTGTGAATATATAAGAAATATGTTGCATTGAACGTTTCTCTATTCGTTTTCCTTTCGTTAACAATCAAATTTCATATTGTTATTCTAAAACAGACTGAATTTCCTGCACTGTAAAGTTTATTTGAAAACTATAGATAGTTCTTCTTAAGCAAGTTCAATATTTTGCTTTCTTATAAGAATTTAGCATTTTCTTGTATAAAGTGTGTATAATAAAAAGGTTTAGTTAAATTATATTATTAAGGAATTTGAAAATTAAAAAAAAAAATATTATAACCAATGCCTTAAGTGGTAGATTACTCATTCTATGACCCAAGAGTCCTGGGTTCGAATCATTTAGGTCTTTAGAAATTTTTCTGGCATTAAAAATGCTTGACTGATAATCCCATCCCTGCATGCAAGGAAATCTACTTCCTCTATGAAATGACATGTTAGCATTTTTATTATTATTAGTATAATATTAATACATCCATTTCAATTATAAACTTTCTTGTCCTTTTACTTGTTTTAGTAAAATTTTATGGTTCCAAAGTTCTGAAAAAATTAACGTCGATTGTTTGTCTTTTCATTCAAATTTTAAATAAATTTTAGGTATTATCTCGACAGATATTTTGTCCATATACGTCAAAATTCAAATTTTAAATACAAAATCCTCAAACAAGCTTGTATCTCAACAAAATTTCACTCAAATTCGATTCATGAACAATAGTTCTGCATCGTTTTGAACCAGCTGCTAGGCAGGTATTTCAGTTTTTTTTATTGGTAATTCAAATTTTTTAATAATTGGAAATGTAACCAACTAAACGGAAAACCACATTCAAACAATATCTCTAGATTATCGCTTTTCTTTTCATTACAATTTCTTACTTTTAATAACCTTAGAGCCATTTCCGACAATCATACTAATGAGTTCCAAACAAAACTAAGCAAAAAATACTTTTCTAAGTAACTACCAATTTGCCATATTTACAGTCAATTTATTTCTTTTTGTTATTTATTTCAATATTTTGCATTGATTCAAGTACCGAATAGATACTATTAAATTTTACCGCTCAAACTCCACAGGGTGAGAGCAGTATTATAATTCCTTGATTCTGTGTTTAAATATTATATAATATATTTCGGCTCCGGAAATCTGAAATTTCGAGTCTTCTGACGTCACGCTGTATGTCCGTCTGTGTGTCCGACCGATAAGTAGTCTTCAGACTAGAGGTTTAGCCCACTTCCCGAGAGTTCAAATTCCTAAATAGCAATCAATTTTCTTCGATTTTTGAAAATCTTATGGGTCATTTACTCTCAATATTTAATACTAAATCAAAATTTTCCCAAAAACCTTTACCAATAACTTTTAAAAGTAATTTTAAAATAATTTTTTAAAAAGTTAGAGAAGTTAAACCATTTGCCTAAGCCTTACGTCTGAAGCCCTTGTTATCATTCCTAGAGTCCAATCGCTTAGGAATAGAGACTTGGGACCCTGGGGTAGACCCCCTTATACCGATTGGAGCATCGTTAACATGCTCCTCATTTTCCCCCACCCTTATACTTACCCTCCAAACTGTGTTTTTTGGGATTGACTGACCCTTTTTAACAAAAATGGATCATATTTGATCCTTTGAAAGGTTCACTTGAATGTTTTGAAATTTTGTATGCAAATTTATCACGATAGATTACGTTTTATCGTAAATTTATTACTCCTATCATGTTTCCTACATCTGAGCAAACACCAAAGATGACTTTTTCATTGTTTTTAATCGTTTATTCCGGAGTTAAATAGGTGTCAAAACGGTGACCCTTTCAAAGGATCATAGGTGATCCTTTAATTTTTACCAGTGTACGAAAATCCCATTGAATCATTCCTTATAATGTTTTTTCAAGATCAAAGGTAAAAAAGGTTCTAGAGACCGTATTTGCAAACCGAATGGTATCATGCTAGGGCCCGTTGGAAAGGTCTTGGAATTCCTGACAAGACGGAATCGATTCCAATCGGTTATGAACAAAGTTTTACTCGAAATTCAATTATAATGCTCCTGAGGTATTTTGGGCAATGTTTTCAGTAACCGCTTTTGAACCGCTTGTGAACCGACAAGTAATTTTTGTCAGAAAATCTATTTTATTACTCTAAAAACTGTTTTGAGGGATTTGTTGAGTAATTTATGAATCGATCCAAATTTGTTGAGGACTGATAAACGGTAAATAAAGCAGAAGTACTTTTAGGGTATTAAGATGTATTAAGGCGTAGAAGAGGTCTAATGGTAAAAAAAGCTAATGATTTAAGTAAAATAAGGCAATAATCAGGGAATGAATGATTTATTATTTTAAATTAAAGACCAATAATGCTCATTAGAAGGTCAAATAAAAATTTTTTGAATTAAAAAAATATATTCCAGGTATGTTTTTCTAGGGTTTTTTGTGTTTTATCTTAAATGATTAAAAAAAATGATACTTTTAATATCGAAGACTATTAGTATATCGAATGTATTGAGAAAAACGTATAAACCTTTAAAAGAATATGTTAAAATTGGCATATTAGTCATATTAAATGTAGTGAAAAATTCGCGGTATATGAATTTGTGTTAAATTCTAAAGATTTAAATAAGTTTTTGAAATGATTTACTAATGAAAAATTTATCAAAAATTTAAGCTTTTTCACTAATATTCTCTCAGCTAGTTTATTTTGTTATTAAGGTCCATAGAAATTGCTTTTAATGAAAATTACTTTTATTTTCTAAACAAATTCTGGAACTGTACCATATTTCGGACAGCCTCCAATATCGGAAATTTGTCATGTTTGTCAAATTACTATAAACTTTTAATTTTATTTTTCATTTTCTGATGGAGGCTGTACAATTCGAAATAATATAGCATAGCTTTCACAATCAAATTGCTGAGAAAAAAATTCAAGAAAATTGTCCGATGTCCGATGTTGCACACAAACAACGTCTTTACTTTAATTCATTTTAGATATAATTAAGAATTTTTTGGGGAAAACAAAACCGGTAGACTATTCTACAGTTCCAAACAATAATCTAAAAATTTCAATTCATATGACATTTCAAACTTAGAAAGTAAGTGCTTAATGCAACTTGTCCGAAATTTGGCACATTTCCTCTATTTTCCTGCTTTTAAAAAAATCTTGCAAAGTTTATTAAATTTTTCTGATCAATTTTTCTGTTGAAAATCATCTTTATATTGTTAGTTTATTTTCCGGTATTATCTGACTTGATACTATATACTGACGGTAGTTCATATAATCACTTAACTTTCAATTTCATCTGTTGCATTTCACCTTCTATCATTTTCCACTACATAGTCGTAAGGTTCTGCCTTAAACATGGAGTTCCCCCATGTACAGTGATGTGATAATAAATTGCTATGTTGACACTGCTATATTCTGTGGAGTACGTTAGTCGTAGAGTTTTAAATTTGTATCAATTTAATATAAAATATCTCACAAGAAAGATAAATATTGAGGCAATGGCTGTGCACACCGCCTTACGTAGGCAAAAAAAATGAATATAATTTTTTAACATGAATTATCTAACTTTTCTACGTGCGGTCTTTCAAATCCAAGCGTTGAGTTTCAAGCTATTTCTCACCATTCTGAATTATTTGTTATGACTTCTTTTTTCCCTCCTCTTCTCTTTTTTTCAAGAACAAATCCAGCTTATATTCCAATGTTTTGCGTTACTTTTGCATGTTTGAATGCTTTGGGGAAAAAATATTGTGTAAAACACAATCTAAAAGATTTATTAAGAACATCTTTTCATCCTTCAATTTTCACGTGTACAAAAATTATTGCTGTAATGGTGGTAGGGAAATTGTGCTATATATCACATCCATCTTCATCAAGAAACAACCCAATACAGGGAAAGCTCCCCAGAAACTCGGAAAATTATGCAAATTGAAAAAGAATACGCCTGGTCAAATGAATATTTTATGCTTTCGCATTTACATAATAACTTTCAAATTGATGACAGCAGAATAGATATTAATTGATAAGGCAAACAGCGGTACTCAATGTTGAACAAAAGTACATACATATTTACATAAAGAGTGCTGAAAGAGAGTAGATTTTTTTTCGGGGGAATTTGTGTGTAAAGTTCTGCTGATGCACTTGGCTTTGAGGATAGAGAGAGAGAGTGAAAAATTATGTTTGAAGGAGATATGGGTGTTGTATATGAGAAAATCATAAACTTAAGCTCAAACAGCCTCACAACTGCCTTGATGAACGCCTTTTTGTTTTATGACCATTATTTTAATCTTCCAGTTAGCTCAGTTTGAGACTCATTATTCTGCTATGTCCAACACCATTAACTGATAGATGTGATCATAAAGACGAAGTAATTAATAGGATTTCTTAGGTTTCACATCAGCCCTGAGTGCTACAAGTCATAATCGGAAAATGACTCAAAATAAAACCATGACTTATATAGAATATAGCACACCCTAATTCTTTCCTTACAAGGGGAGGAACCCAACTGTCTCCCGCGGATCGGGACGAAATTTGGCATGTAAGTAGGGTCCATATAGAAAGTTAACCAGCCACTGGCTTTTTACTGTGCGGCCATTAGAAGTAGTCATTGTGACCATTCATAGTCATGAATTTCTTATATATGAAAGATTCTTTTAACATTTGTTGCTATTTTTCTTTGACCTGAAAATGCGTTTTAATGATGTTAAAGCTTGGTTTGTGATTACTGATGAACGTCAGAACCCTTTCATGCGATACACCTTCATGGTAATGTCATAGGTCATCCGAGTAAACATTATACTTTTTCAAGGAAAATAATATTTTTAATATCAGCGAATTTTTCTTTCAGATTGTTTAAAAATAGCGAATGGGAAAATTTCTTATTCTTGTTCCTTTTTTTCCTCTTTAAATTTTACTGCTGCCGGATTTCTTTTTCTTTCTGGTAAGATCCACATTGCATACTTTTTCGTCTTCATTTTTTTTATTACAAAAATGATTGTTTTTTATTCATATCTCTGCCATTTTTTATTCGATTTTGATGAGTAAGTAGTCGTTAGGAAGGTCCCAATGAGCTTTGTAACATAACCAAAAATCATAAAAATCGGAAAATTACAACTGTCAAATTTTCAAGGTCAAAACTTTCAAAGCGATTTTAGCGCTACTAGAGGAGGTTTGACGATGTTTAAATATTTACAAAATTATAGAGCGGATCGAGACGTTTCATTTTCATATAAATATTAATGTTTATGTTTGGTCAAGTAGTTTTGCAGTTATGGACAGAAAACCAAATGCAACTAGAAAATAATATTCTGTCCTAAATCACCTAAAGTAGCATATCGTGAAATTCTTTTCTTTCTAATAAAGTAGTATCCCGTTAATTGAATAAAAATATAACTGCAATAATCTTGCATAATTTCCATTAATATTCAAGGAAGTCTAATATCTATATATTGCATTGTTCGAATAAATAAAAGATAGAGTAGGAGAATACAAGGTATCAAAATTTTCTTATATTTTTTTTTTAATAAATTGTGTTCTTCCTGAAATTGTGCAAAAATTTTATATTACATGTTGATGATAATGATTACTTATGATAAAAAATCCAATATTTTTATATTGTATAGAAAATGTGTATTTTTGAAAATTTCAGACTAACTATTATTGTTTTTTTTTAATATTTTCCAAACATTTCAAAGTAGAATTTTAAAAAGTAAATTAAAACTCATATAGACAAAACTAACCACATAATTTTAATGTAATTCGCTGTTAATGTAGTCAAACGTTAATTCAGCCGAAGAAGTATTTTTTTACCTTGAAAATTTGACAGTTGTAATTTTCCGATTTTTATGATTTTTGGTTATGTTACAAAGCTCATTGGGACCTTCCTAACGACTACTTACTCATCAAAATCGAATAAAAAATGGCAGAGATATGAATAAAAAACAATCATTTTTGTAATAAAAAAAAATGAAGACGAAAAAGTATGCAATGTGGATCTTACCAGAAAGAAAAAGAAATCCGGCAGCAGTAAAATTTAAAGAGGAAAAAAAGGAACAAGAATAAGAAATTTTCCCATTCGCTATTTTTAAACAATCTGAAAGAAAAATTCGCTGATATTAAAAATATTATTTTCCTTGAAAAAGTATAATGTTTACTCGGATGACCTATGACATTACCATGAAGGTGTATCGCATGAAAGGGTTCTGACGTTCATCAGTAATCACAAACCAAGCTTTAACATCATTAAAACGCATTTTCAGGTCAAAGAAAAATAGCAACAAATGTTAAAAGAATCTTTCATATATAAGAAATTCATGACTATGAATGGTCACAATGACTACTTCTAATGGCCGCACAGTAAAAAGCCAGTGGCTGGTTAACTTTCTATATGGACCCTACTTACATGCCAAATTTCGTCCCGATCCGCGGGAGACAGTTGGGTTCCTCTCCTTGTTAGTAAACCACCATAAATATATAATTACAGAGTAATATTATATTACAACAGAGTGATAAGATAACAATTAAGATGGGAAAAATATATAGTCAACTGTCTTTAAAATCCAATAGAAATTCAATTAAATTTTTTAATACTTCCTCTCACTTTTCTAACAGCAATTGTGGTGGTTCAAATGTTCCATTGTGTGTGCTTTTAGTGAGCTATACACTCAACAAACATACAACTTTAAACGAGAAGTTTTGAATATTGTATGCAGAATGTGTATTCTACTATATTTATACTTTTATGATATATATAATAATACACTCTGGAAAAAAAGTCGATGAAAAGTTACTTGAAACGATGTGAACTTAACTCTTTTTCCTGTTACCACTTAATCGTATTTTTTTACTCTGTTCATGTCTCTTTCCCGTACCGTACCAAATAAGAATAATTCATTTTGTTCTTCTTAAGTCTCATGCAAACTTATAATGTAGTTTTTATGATCTTCATAATGAAGATCGATCGTATTAGCTGGCTTATACAGTTTCTGCTGTGACCAGTTATGGTAAGACGGTGGTAGACTCATCCAAGGCATAGAATTGGGAAAATAAATATAAATAAAAAGAATTAAAAAAAAATTAACTTATATTAAAGTATAACATCCCTATAACACATCTTGTACTTATTAAGAACTTAGGAACTTAATAAATTCTTAACTCAATAACTTAATTTTAAAGAGTTGAAGAATATCCAACTACTTAAAAAAAATGTACGACAATAAGGCAAACGTCAGCGCTTTGTAGCGAATAGCGAAAATAATATGGCAACTCAGCCTTAACGTTAAGTACTTAATTTTCTTAAGTATACAGTAAAAGTTCTTGATTAAATAGATTGTATCACGGTGCTATCACACTTAGGATTTTTGCAATTTAAATTTTAAATTCAATTGAGCCAATTGAGCATTAAAAGATTTCTAGAATTGACTTGAAAATTCTCACAGCCAGGACACATTTTGCAAGAAATTCGCTCAATTTTAAATAATGCCGTGAGATTTTTGATTGTAAATGACCCTGAAAAATGTGTAATAGTCTTTAAAATGTCCTATAGTCACTTATCTGTTATGCAGAAGGATCCCCAAAGCCAGAAGAATGAGTTGTAGGGAAAGGGCTCATGAAAAGACTCTGAAACAGGAGATATTGGCACAATAATTTCTTTTGAATGGCTTTGGATGAACTTAGCAATTTGCTCCCATACTAAAGCTTCACTCCCGTACAAGTTTATTACTGTATCACTATGCTTATCTTATTTTTTGGTCACAAATAATATTAATTACGAGTAAATAAATTTAATAAGAATAATTTGGTTCAAACGGCTACTTGTTTAAAATTGAAATTAATGAGCAATTTTAGCATTTTAATTTGCTAAATTAAAATTTATTTGAGCAACCACATTTATGCTATTTTAACATATTTAAACAGGTTTTTGTGGACCAAACATTAGTTTATATTAATAAATAAGTGAAGATCTATCAATTTAATTGGTTTTTAATGTAAAATTGCGCATAGGATCTGAAATAAATTGATTATACAAATTTGAAAAATCCTAGTGTGATAGCACGGTTAGGGATATAAAAATATCCTTTTTCATGTACTTAATTAAGGATTTTCGATTAAGCGCTATTTATGTAGTACTCCTACGTTAAAAAAAACTTATTTTTCTAAATTCATTGTGTTTGTTTTATTTTTCAAATATAAAATACCTTCATAATGGTTTCATTGTCACAATCAACACGTTGCTCTAAGTATTGTAGGACCGGCCAGGTATATCTTTAAAGTATATTCAGCTGGTACCAGGCATCAATTTGTTCCGATTAAACTAATTTTCTCGTAATTAGTAGTATATTTGTCGCCGAAAAAAATAAAATAAATACAGAGAATGAGTAATTAACGTTTAGAATCGTTAGGATCGGGAATAATTCGCTAAGTTCCCACAAATTACAAATAACTTCGCATAGATTTTCAACAAAACCGTGATAGTCGCTTCAGAAGCCATTTGGCTTTCAGTATCCTTTTGTATAACAGATAAGTGGCTTATAAGAAGTATTTTAAGTAATATCGCATATTATTCCAGAGATATTCGAAATGAAAGATTCTGAGCACCATCTAAATTAAGCCAGTATTTCGCAAAATGTGTCCTGACAGTGGTAAATCTCAAGCTAGTTATAGAGCTTTTAATGTGCAAATTTCGCCTTTAAAAATTATTCTAAAATTCATAGTATAAGGTTAAGGATTTGATGTTTCATACGAATTTTTCCAAACAAAAATCATCTCGACTGAAGTATATTCTTAAACCGAAAACATGTAAAAGCGACAATCGACATGAAATTTTGCTGTCCTAGGCCCTAGAATATACAAATAACTACTCCTAAGGGCCCAGAACCCGGAGCTTCATGCTCCCAGTTACCCGATTAACCCCACCAGACTGCCACGTCTATCCACGGGTATCCTGTTTGCCGTCCCCTAAAGAGAGAAAAATGACTCGTTACTTTTCAATTGTAACCATCGTAGTTTTAATAGAAGAACTCACTTCGACAATTTTACACTAAAAAGAGCTAACAACAGGTATATCGATATCCATCGAGTTAATTCAACTCGCCCGTTAGAGTCGTTTTAACTCTTCAGCTTTCTATCTGAGATTTTTCTCAGTGTATGCATATATGGAAAGTCAACTTCTCTATAAGTATAAGTTAGAAAATAAACTTTTACGATATCACAATGTGAAATACGATACATAAACATTGACATGTGTCATTTTGCGTCCAGAAAAGTGCAATCCTTTATTTGTAAAACGGAAACTCAACCGTTAGTAACATTAAACACTCTTGAGCACTTCTTCACATCAATCACTCTTCCTTCACGCGAATACCAACAATTCCGTGTGCAAACAAATCTTTAGCCTCTTCTGGAAAATTTCCCTACAAAATGAAAATAGTAGGTGAGATGATTAAGAATCTCACCTAATTGTGAAAAACCAGTTATGTACTTAGGCCTAACAACTGAATCTTAAAAGGAAAGCCCCAGGAAGCACAAAATTCGCTATCTTTTGCCAATATTTGCCAACAGACGTGAGGGAATCACCGTTAAAAAGCGTTATCTGATACTATTTTGGAAATATGGTGTAAATAAGTTCATAAAATTCATGTTTGAATATCAATGATTCACATTTTGTAAAAGCACCCATGTCTCTTAAATTAAGAGACCTTTATTATTTTCTGTGAATACAATTATTTGGACGTTGAAACACAATGAATAAAAGTGCAATTTATTCATGATTGAATAAGATTTATATGTGGGAATTTTTAAATTATTTAATTTTTAATTTACTCTCAATAAATTGTTGCATTGATTGCAATAAAATATGAGAAATAAAACTAATAAAATCTCAGCAAATTTTAACCTTTTAAGAACATTGGTGATCCATCAGGAAATGAATTTTTGCATATTTTTAAATAATTTAGATTTTTTCTAATAACAACTGTAATAAATTTAATAAAATTTCTTGTCTTCAGATTTGACTGAAACTTTGCTAGTGTTTTCAAATCTCTCTGTTATTAAAATGTTATTTAAAATAATTTCTTTGAAACTAAGAAATAACTTGATAACATACCTTTTTTATTTTAATTTTTAATTTAAAAAGGTTGTGGTTAGGGGAATGTTGGCAAGGTTCGCACAGAGTGAACCTTTAAACAACGTAAATTTTCCCTTTGTTTGCAAAGAGCTAGTTCGTCATTTCTTAGCCAAAAGACAGATCATTATTAAGCTCATGAAACGAGATGAGAAATGGTAGGCCAGCTCTTTGCAAACAAATAGAAAATCGTATCGTTTGAAGGTTCACTCTGTGCGAACCATACCCACATTCCCCTAATTACATTTCACCTAAAATAAACTTTAACTAAAATCTTCTGCAAGATTTAATTTCTAAAATTTTGTTATTTCAATTTTTTATAAATAAAATCTAAGCCATTTAACTGTCGAATAAAAAGGTGTAAATAAGGCAAAAATATAAAATGAAGAATAGCATCGGAAAATCGTTCGGAATTTGAGCAAGTTTAATTGATTATTTGCTCTAAAAGAGGCGTGATTTAAAATTACTTATCGCAAAATTTACTTAGAAGGTTCAATGCAATAGACGACTACAATTCGGATCTCATAGTTCAAGGATATAACAAAAATACAATTTCAGTATTTATCACTTAAATTGTGCAGTAAAATTTTCGATTGCAAGGTGTAAATGTATTTAAATGTTTTGCATTGCAGTTTTAAGGTCTATTAAAAGTTCGCTACTTTGTAAATAATACACTTTTTATCAAGCCCAATTTATCATTTCATAATGTTGCGTCTTTCAGATGCTTTAATTCTGTGTTTTTATGATTGCTATAAACACCTCTTAAACTTTGCCAATTTATAGAGAGATAAAAGAAAGTCTTTAGTGTGTTTAAAAACAAGTTTATGTAATTATATATTTTTGACGTGAAATAAAACACTTTAGGTGAATAAAATTGACTCAAGAGAATGTTAATAGAAGTAATTTAATGCGTCAATTGCTATAAAAAATATTTTTTATTCCCTGCTATTATCTGATATAATTATGATGAATTTATAAATTGAATTGAGCATCACTCGGAATATTCGCATTTCAATGCTTCGGATCTCTTTTTCCTGTGAAAAATGTCAAGAAAAACACCAGTGAGGAGCATTAAAATACCATTATATAGAGCTCTCCAGGCAGCAAAAGCTCACCTCATCATTTGTATCATCATTCTTTCCTCAACAATTTGCATATGAAACATTTATCAAATCTAGAGAACTTTTCTGTGTTATGGAGAATAGTAGGAGTTTATGAGAAGGCAACCACTGACCAGAAAGCTGTAACAATAACAAATACCTAAATAAATGAAAATTAACGAAAATTCTGAACCCCATATACGCAGAGATGCTTTACCTGAAAAAGCCCCAGAATATTTTCATTATTTCATTTCATATTTGCGTGTTGAATGTTCATTTTAGTCGTCGGAACCGTCAGCTAAATGATAATTAGGCTAACACCACCCAAAATCCAACCAATGGTATTTTATTTCTCAACAATCGTGTTTTCAATAGGAATTTCCTTTCAGACCATGGAGCAAGCACACACGCTCTATGTCATTTTCTCAACGACACAAAGAAAAAGCACGTAATTTCAATTGAGACACATTTTGAAATTAATTGAACTTTATGATTGATGGGATTAAATAGAGATTAACTACAGTCCAATTTCAGTTTAATCTTCCATTGCCAGGGAAGTTAATGTACAATGAGTGTACTTAAACTAAAATATTCCATCATCCTTAAATTCGAAGAGGTTTCCAAGTGTAAAAATTTATGATAAAAAATTCGTTTTGACCTGGAAATTGATTTCGAAGTTAAGACGGCGATGGCCGCTCGCGGAATGTGGTAAACGAAAGAGATGATAAATATTCATTCTATTCTTATTTAAATTGTCTCACTATACAGTGCGTACCATTACCATAAGGTCACTTTGCAGAACTCAAAATTTTTCTTCTGTTTTAGTTTTATTTAATTTTTTTCTGCAAAATACTTTGAATTGAATTATTTTACACCTGATTATTGTATTTTTGACATTGCAACGGCTCTCCCATTTTTCCATTGAAGAAATGCAGATTTTTATGGTTTTCCAGTGTATCATTACCATAAGGTCACTTCTCAATGAGGACATTTTTTCTATATATTTTTTTTATTTAATTTTTTTTCCACAAAATGCTTTGATTTGCACCTATTTATAGTATTTTTTGACAGTGCAACATCTTTCTTAAATTTTAATTGAAAGAATATAAATTTTACACGTTTTTGAGCGTAAAACTACGATAATGTCAATAAATTCTTTTGTAATATAATATTATTAGGCGAGATAATTTTTATGCAAATCTTTAAAATTAGTGAGTCCAGCGTTTTTCTGAAGTATTTCAAGAATGAGATTAGGCATACTATCGATCAAATTTTCGATGAACTTATCTTCAGGTTTGTTCCAGGCATCCAAAATTGCAGATTTTAACTCCAAAACGTAAATGTATTGGCGAATATCAGCGTAAATATGGAAAACAAGAATCCCCCAAATATTTTCAATTGGATTAAAGTCAGGAGTTCAAGAGTCAGGTGGCCACGGCATAGTTTTGATATTCAGAGAGGTTTTGATATTTATTTTGATATACAATAAATTTAGAATATTAAAATTTATTGAGATTTTGTAATTCGCAATTAAACAGACTATTTAAAAATTATCAATTATTTTTGCTCAGTCATAATATCGATACTTGTTAAAAAAAATAGTAAAGCGTCCCAGTCTTATGCCCTAGATACACTTACGACTTAAACCTAGAGTCGTTTCTCGGCTAATCCTCAGGTCTATCAAGGCCCTTAGTCCCAGCTTTACGAAAAGCTACCACCGGTATAAAAGAAATTGATTCATGAATAACAAAACCATTCCGAAATCGAAAATTGATTAAAAGTGCACATTTTAGAATGTTTTGACATCGGTAAAAAGCTTATGGACAAATCTACGAGAAATATATTGAAAACGAAGAATCATTTATCAATACCAATCCTTACCAATTGGTACTTGACTAATGCCTTACCGATTGGTGTCGAGAAAGCCAGATTATAAATTTGAAGACCTTTCAATTTAATCCAAATTTGAGCAAATTGGTTGAAAAATTAGCCTTCCAGCGTGGTTAGAAGTTAAAAATTCAAAAATTCGTAATGGCGAAATTTCCAGGAATAAGGATGTTTTTAAGGTGGCTAAAAAATAATTTTTTTAGCACTGCTCTCAGGTGTTCTACATGATAAGACAAGAAAGTTCTTCCGGTATTATTCTATATCATGCCCTGGCCTATCCCGACCTGAATCATACATGGCTTTACGCTCTGGGTAAATAGTTTTTACGCCCACATGTCTCCCCTGGTTATTGCACAGAAGGCAGTGATTAGAATGATGCCCCGCAGGCATGATTCTAGGCGTTACCAGGCGTGCAAACTACCCCGATGCCCTGTTTGTGCCTAAAACGGTCTTCAGACTAGGGGTTTAGTCCAGTTCCAGTAGGTTTCAAGATCCTAAAAAGCGTGCAAATTAATTGCTTTTTGAGAGCCTAATAGATTATTTATCTTTAATAATCCAATCCTAAGTTAAATTTTCCCAAAGAGTCAAGATTGATTAGAGCAGTTAAGCCATTTGGCCCGTATAACGCCCGTATAACGTTGCTGGAAAGGCTGAGCTCATCGTCATCCCTATGCCTCTATCCGAGCGCTTCAGAAGATCGATAAATTACTCTCTCTAAGTGTCACTTATTAATCATGAGCTTTTCCGGGGAAATATTCCTCTGACCGGACCGACCTTGAAAGCGTGGCTCCAGACTGCTGATCCTGAGGATATTGAACAGCTGTGCCGACAATGCTATGAGGTCTGACTCCTGTTACTCCTGTATGTCTACATCACGTACCTCTATCAGACCTAATGCTATTTTTGACTGTTGCCTGTTCGCCGTTCTTCTTTCCTATAACCTAATTTTAGTTATCATGTTTCAAGGTGCCGAACAATAATACTACTACTAGTGCGATTATCCTCTCTCATGGGCACCTATTTCACCTCATTTCTTCCACGGCAATATAATCAGACACGGATTAGAGGTAGCTCAACGACCGTCGTTGAACTACCTCTTAACAGTGTCCTTGCCGTCGAAGTAGAACTTTCTTGTCTCATCATGTAAAAAATCTGAGAGCGAAAACAAAAGTTGAAATGATTGAACTTGTAAGCAGCCTGGACCAATTTTGAACAACACGAAAACATGGTTTTTGGTTGGAAGGGAGAAGGTAGGGGATGCATCTGTAGATAATGTTTTATTTTATTGGGAGTTACTGAAGCCCGCTAGATGATATCTCATCTCTTACCATTTAAGCCTCAGAACGGTGACAAGTTGAAAGAAAGGGATTGTGTATTATTCTCTTTGTGAGTGCGAGCAGTAAAATTTGTCAAACGGATTTCTATGCAAGCCATTGTTCAGGAGTCCCTTGACCTCGGGGCAGACCTAGGACAAGGTCGCTGAATCAAATTCAGGATCTTGCCTAAGAGCGCCTTTGGATCAATCGTGAATATCTTCCTAAAGTGACGAAGGATCGACAGGCGTGGGCTCTTAGTCTGGATATTCTGGGCCTGCGATCTAACTTTTGTTGATTGTCATTAACATTATTACAAACCGTTACTTTTAGATATTTTATTTTAATAATGCATTTATTGCAATTTATTTATTTATTTATCTGTAGCTTGGTCATTGATATTACAAAATATTTTGTTATTTTTTTTGGAAAGGTTCGTCTTATACTGACTTAAGACCTAAGGCTTAGCTAAATGGCTTAACTGCTCTAATTCTTTGTCAATTACGATTTTTTGGAAAAACGTAACTTAGGATTGGATTACTGAACACTGAGAAAAAAAGAGGCTGCGATTAACTTTTTTTCGTCATAACTTTAACACTTTTTGGGTGTAAAAATATATCAACATTTTTTAATGTTAATTTTACACCTTTTAAGGGTAAAGTCAACATGAAAGAAGGGTAACTTTAACCCATAATACACCTAAAAAGAGTAATATTTACACCGTTTTCGGATCAATACTGCAGGGTAAAATTAACATTTCCGGAATGTTATTTTGACTTTTTCGAATTTCTCTCAGTGAAGATAAATGAACTATCAGGCTCTCAAAAATCAATGACATTGTTCACTGTTTAGGATTTGAGGCCTTCGGGAACTGGGCTATACCTCTGGTCTGAAGACCGTTTTACCATTACCTCTTTACGAAGTTAAACTGTGTTTTATATTACCCTATATCCCCTGTTTAATACAAAGTCACAAGTTATTAGAATATTTTCTTGTAAGTTTTTCAATTCAGTCAACTCTAAATTCAGAGTCAACATCTAAAATTCACTCTCAAATTTACACTTTGATTCCAAAATCTGCAAAAATGAAAATTCACCTAATCGTGTCAGTAAATTTTCTATTCAATTGTGAATAGTTACTTGGAAACCCTTTTTGGTAATGAGCTCCAGTGCAAAATTCACTCAACATTGTCATTGTTCATGGTATATCATGAATATCATGTACCACGATAAAATTGAGTAATTAATCATGAAAGCTATTGAAAATTATACAAATCTTTCACATAAATACCAACTCACTTGTGTTATTTTTCAATTTAATCCCCTGAATGCTATATTCCCTTCTCTCGGTGTGCCTGTTTATTTTACATTTCTATCCCATTTATCAGAAAAAATATTTGTACCCATTGTGCCGTATTTCCGAAATTTCAATTGCTATCGTGTATTGTTACTTCTCAATCTATTATTGTGCTTTTTATTGAACTTTTTTTCTTGCAACTTTGTTTCACATCTTCTGTCATGCTTGTGCTAATGATCGTCACAATATATTGCTTTCTTGTGTTTAAGTATGATTTAGAATTAGCACACATTGTATCTAATTGGTAAAATATTAACACTTAACTCTTTTCTGCAACACACAATTCTATATCTTTTCACTGGTGAATTGCAATGTTGCACACGAAAACACATCCTATAACACGACTAGGCTTCTTCGTGCCGAACTGCAGAACTTACGCCGAAAAGGGGCGATTAAAATCGAAGCAGGATCCCTTGACAGGCCCACGATCGAGACACAACGAACGTGCTCTCGATGCTGCTCTGAACTCGGTCGGATCATTAATCGGGGCGCTCCTTGCAGATCATGTCGCCTTCGCGTTTGCAAGGGGTGTCGTGAGTTCACGACACGTACGACCGATTGGGTCTGCATCGTATGCCATAAGCAAATGTGAGTTAAAACTTGAATGTCTTTCACTCCATCACATCCTGCTAAAAGTTATTTTTTAAAAAAATGTCCCATCTCCTTTAAAAACTCAGGATACATACCCTCAACACTCTGCAATTTACAGGGATAGCCTACACCTCCTGATTTTCTTTTCCTAGATCAAACGACTCACAATTACCATGAAAATTTTCACAAATTCTCATACTTTTTTTTTATGATGAACGAAAGTGCTCACGAAAGGAAAAGTGTGGTAAAATTGTACATTTGTGTTGATTGCATTTCCACAAAATTTTTCCTCTTCTCCCAGTGACTTTCATTAAAAATTCGTTTTTATCCACTTGGAAAATGATGTTGGGGGTAAACACCAGACTGTTCTCAAATTGTGATTACATTATATACAAAGCTTCCTTACAGTTTCCATACAGAAACTACATTTATATAATCTCTTACATTTTCCAGGTTGCATTAAATTTGTACATAGGAGCTTTTTTGGTGAAATAATTTAATTTTTCTGTTGCTACTTGCAACATCTTTTGTGCAAAAATAAATAATTAGTACACCTTTTGAACTTGGTAGAGTGAACTTTAAACTCAAAAGCATTCTTATAAATCTGTTCTTCAATCTCAAAGTCTTTTTTTCTCTCTGTCATTAGAAGTAACACGATTTTTTGTACATAAAATATCTAAGAGTAGCGCTTTTGTGCATACATTCAACTGTTTTTTTTTCCTCTGCAAAAGTTGCATTGCAATGCGAGAAACTTTCGACTGTTATGCTTTTTACATTCTTTTCATCGTTATTTTATGAAAAAGTCAAACTAAAAACATTACCCAGAAATGTAAGGGAAATTTTGCATTATATTTCAAATTTTAGAATAGGATTTTTATGAAAGTACAATCTGATATCTTATGCAAATATTATATGTACTATCTCCCGCTCTATTAAATTATAAAGAATCTTTTAAATTAAGAGATTTTCTATTTTTCTGATTATATGTTTTAAGAATTTTTCAAAATATTCTTTTAATCATATTTTTTTTTTACAAATTGTCACATTTCGAATGTAATCTTTTCTGCAGCTCTAAAAATTTATAATTCACAAAGTCTTTGGTAAAATATAACCTGGATTATACCGTCAATTCCAATTAAGGTTATTCAAGCACCTTAAGGTAACTGAACACCACCATGAAAGTTTATTCTTCGCTTTTAATTAATTTTAACTATTTTCTCTATCACAACGGATACAGCATGTGTCAAAATCCCGAAAGCCAAAATCACGAAAAGCCAAAATCTCGAAGAGATAAAATCCGGAATGGATCGAAATGGGTTGAAATGTTCAAACCCAAATTTCCGAAAGAGCCAAAATTCCAAATAGGCTAAACCCAAATGGGTCAAAATCCCGAATGGATCAAAATCTTAATAAATTAAAATTCCGAAAAGCCAAAATCTAGAAAAATAAAAGCTCGGAAAGCCAAAATACCGAAAAGCCAGAATCCTGAAAGTCAAAATCCTGAAAAGCTAAAATCAAGAAATTCAAAATCCCAAATGGACAAAATTCTGAAAGCTGAAATTTTGAAAAAAATAAACCGGAAAGCCAAAATTCCAAACACCAAAATCTCGAAAGGCAAAATACCGAATGGTCAAAATCCTGAAAGGGACAAAATTGTACGGAGGATAACATATAGAATAATTTCTCAAAACACATAAAATTTTTCTTCGCCTCCAACAAACACAGGTACGAATTTAAGAATTCTAAATTTTTGCTTTCAGGATTTTGGCTTTTCAGGATTTTGACTATTCCGGATTTTTTCTTTCAGGATTTTGGCTTTTCGGGATTTTGGATTTTCCGAATTTTTGGTTTTTGGGATTTCAGCTTTTCAGGATTTTAATCAGTTTGTGATGCTGGCTTTCGTGTCCTTTTCGTTCAAAATTTTGGGTTTTCACGATTTTAACCTATTTGGAATTTGGCTATCTGCGGGATTTCGATAAATTCGATATCTTGGCTTTCCGGATTTTGACGTTTGGGATTTTTGCCTTTTCGGAATTTTGGCTTTCCGTATTTTGACCCATTCGGGATCTTGGCTTTCGAAATTTTGGCGTTCGGAATTTCGATCCATTTGGGATTTTGAATTTTCGGAATTTTGATCCATTTGGGATTTTGGCTTTTGATATTTTAACAGGGATCCGTTCCATTAGTAACTAGTGCAAGACATTTTGCAAAAAAAAGAATTAGTATACTTATCAAAAAAAAATTATTTTGGGGTGATAATCGAACCTTCATGGTAGATGCATGCTTCACTTATTTTTAAACAAAAATCAAATTGAATAAGCCTTCTTTGACGAAAACCTAATTTTTGGTCTTAAGCTAATGCGTAAACAGTCCAAATCCAAAATATTAATCAGCGAAGCTTCAATAGCGTTTGTTCTATAACCGTCAGCTCTTTAAAAGAGCCTTCAAGTGCGAAAGTACATTTTTTCAATCGATAATTTTTTACCGGGCACGATTGGTTCAAAATATTATAAATATTTTAAGTTTAAGATAGTAACAAAGGCAGTACCAAGTCTTTGTTTCATTTGTTATGATTTAGAATTATAAAACCGAAATCCGATCAGTAATGGCACCTGGCGCAAAATGTATCAAGATAAAAATCCTTGCGGAAACATTAAAATTCAATATAAATATAATTCTAAAACAATTTCTTTGTCACATCTGTAAAAATTTCGCAGCATCAAAGATTAATACATATTACAGAAAACACTTAACATCTTCCTTTTGTTCCTTAATTGAGTAAACCTTAGTGCTAGCATAAAAATTCAAATGTCAAAATTCCCAATTCCCAATTCTGCGTATGAATATTGTTACATTTGAACTCATCTAAAAACTTTCACAATATAAGGGTTGAAATGTCTCTCAGCAACTAGGGCAATGAAATTACAATTAAATTTAAACAATTTAAAAAGTTTGACACTTCCATTTCAACATAGTTAATTTGAAGTTCATTGAATTTTATCGGTTTTACTCAAAATGGCTAATGAAGTTCTAGCAATTCTGGATCAATATTGATAATACGAATTAAAACTGTACGAGTTTTTCATTACCTGTAATTGTTTATTTTATTTTATTTTTAAAAATGAATTTCTTACATGTCTGATTGAAAGGTTTTGAAGTGCAAACTTTACGAATTTGGAAGTTTTATAACTAGGTTATTCGTATTATTAATGTGTCACTGATTTAATTTATTTTGTTATTTGATAATGATAATTTCAACTTGTCAGTCTATTTTTATTGTAATTTACCGACTAGATATGCCAGAGGTAATTAAATAGATACAATTACGTAATTTGAACATTCTAAGAGGAAGAGAATAAATGTATAATACTTCCGATGGAAGGTGTTCTACAAATGCACTGGACTTCCCATTGCGGTTTTACTAAATCAAATCCACAATTAGATTATACAATTTGAAGGAGAGATGTTGAATTTTAAATTTGGGAGAAATGGACGAGACAATGGATTGGTAAATCGTTATGATGTAGATGGCAGACCCACATGGAAGCTTGATATGAACTTGTCCTCGATTGTCTGGGAGATACACAACCCACCTTATCTGCCTCTGTCACTTTGTCACGGTACATTGTGCCACTTTGGTTAAAGTTTGTGAAGCAAACTAAATAGAATTCAAAGGTATATACGTATAATAGTAAACTTTGACTTTGAATAAGCAATATCTTATTGTCTTCTCCATTCAACAATATACCTACGTTATGTTTCCTGGACATTTTCAATCAATAAATTCATTGTTTTCACATTTATATGTAGTCGAAATAGTGAGTGGATGAGATAGTGACTACCCTTTGTTTGCTTTTGTAGTTAAAACTTCATTAAGAGCTTTTTCCACTTCTGTTACTTTAATTAAAATATGTGATTCGATATTCACTTCTTGATAAATCTAAATTGATTCTATACTGAAAAAACATGAAAATGAAAATTAAATTGGTTTTGATAGCCATAAGATCACTTTTAGAATTCAAACATACACTGATTGGTTAGATAGACAGTGCACAATGTGTGGATTTTTAGTTCTGATATGACCATAAAATTTCTTTTGAAAATGGGTATCGTGGGTATTCAATATATCGATTGACACGTCTTTTTCTGTAAATATTAGCCTAACAATATTTCGTTCAACCACCTGTATGGGAAAATTAAATTAAAGGTGTCTCCTTAATGAACATAATATCATTTCTACCCTAATAGCCATGTCAGGAGTAAAGAACGCTTCCTTTTTTCGTAATATTTATAGGGGAAGGCTTTCAGGCTTTGTACACAATCTGGCTTCAAACACTTCTTATTTTTTACCATATTTCTTCAATGGGGCACTCAATGGGTCAAATGGTAGAGCACTCGCTCTATAATGCAAGTGTCCCGGGTTCGAATCCCCTTTAGGTCACCAGGAATTTTTCTGGCGTTAAAGGTGTTTGAATTGCATCCAGTGAGCTTTCACTGCACTTGATTCCACGGGGCATGGGACTGACAACCTCATCCCGTACAAGAAAAAATAATAATGCATTGTTTAGAAATCCCTTTGCGGGAAGGCCTTGTTCCTTCATGCAATGTCGTGCCAGCATTATTATTATTATTATTATTATATTATTTCTTTAATGATTCTAGAAATATATTAACCCGGCTAACACATTAAGTACTTATTAAGTACCTAATAAGTCCTTAACTCAATAACTTAATTTTAAGGAGTTGTAGAACATTCAACTACTTAAAAAATATATGAAAATGAGACAAATGTCTGCGCTTTGTCGCGAGTAGTGAAACTAATATAACATGACTCAGCCTTAAGACTAAGTACTTAATTAAGGTCTTTGTCAGTGTCCTTAATTAAGTAGTTTGTACTAAGGACATGAAAAGTATTTTCAATAAGTACTTATTTAAGGACTTTCAAATAAGCACTTTTTAAGTATTTACTCTAATGCATATAAAAGATGTATTTTTATTCTTCATATTTTTTTATTTCTCAATTAAAAGTTAAAATCACATTTTGCCTAATTGTTAAGATGAATCCGTTGTTACCGCAGCTCTATTGTGTTTTCCAGCACAACACTTTTCTCCCTGGTTGCTACTGTTGCCGGATGGAACTGTAGTTTTCAAATTTTTTTTAAGACGTGTTTCAAATGCATCTGGAACAAAAAACCAATAGGACAATCAAATAAAAAAATTATAATATTCAAAACTTTTTAAAAAGTAGACTCCCGCTCGAAACGTGAGTTTATGAGATTTCATGAAGATATGCACTCCCGACTCCCGGATTATACGTTAGTGGGACTGGAGAGAGGATTCATCGAAATTTTTAAAATTTTGTGTAATTTACACTCCCAGATTACGCGCTGAAGGGAAAATTTAACAAAAATGGGACATTTATTGGAAATTTAAGTGGAAGTTTAAGTTAATAGATCTTGGGATACTTGTGGGCAAATAAACATTCCCGGATTATAAGGTCTAGAGACTACGGGGAATGCCTTGAGTTACACTTACCAATTCAAAATTCAAAGAAGTATATTATGTTATATTTAACTTAATTCACTGAACTTTACTATTTATAAATTAATCACTACATCACTAGAAGAAAGACAACTTTGTAAAATATTTAATAAGATTTTGTGGTTATGTTTTCCTGAAATGTCAATTTGTTTCATATCTTTCTAACCAATTGGTTAACATGTGTCCATCACATTCTCTATTCCAGTTTCCACTTTTTACCACCAGATGTCACTACTTTCGCTCGAAAAATTCCTTAATTAAGTACTTAATAATTACTTATTAAGAACTTAATTTATGAACTCGGGCTAAGTTATTATTTAAGAGCATCTGCAATGCCTTTAATTATAGCATTGCGCCAGTAACAGCTTACCTTGTGTTAGCCGGGAAGTGTCCGAAGCCAGAGTATGTGCGAAGCCTGAAAGCCTCCCTATACTATTTTCACCTTTTTTATAACAGGAATCTATCTAATGATATGATTTTTCCGTATTTTCATTTTTAATAACTTCTTCTTCACAGAGAACTACAATCGGCTACTGGTGAGTGGATGAACGAATATTCCAGAGGACAACCACGTCGAGATTCCGCTTCAGAATTGATTAAGAAAAGTATTAGAAGATCCTGGACAATATCAAGTATGTGCCATACAAAGCTGAAAAAAAGTTGCAATCCAGATGACATGCTTTAAGGATATTTCAATCTAACTTGTAGGTCCACAGAACGAATATTTGCCTCATATCCGAAACGGTGCTGAATATAGAAATTACTCCAGTTTACCACCTAGTCAGGAGATCAGCAATTATCCATCTCTAATGCAGCATCAGATATCAGCTCAAATGCAGTTCAGCGGTGATAAAGCTCAGGACTATATCGATGATGTCAATTACCAGGATGTACCGCAACAGCGGAGAATACTGAGACAATCAACGTTGCCAAATCCCGATGTTAATAATTATTTCGGGAACAACAATCTGTTGCCACCGGGTTCACCGAAGCAACAACTCAGCCCACAGTACAGTCCCTACAATACGGACAATGAGAATATGATGGATCTGTCGGATCAGGAAGTTCCACCAACAGCTCCACCGCGATTTACAATCAGACGCCAATCGACACTCCCGTGCCGGCCAAATGAGCATCATGCCTCAGTTAAGTACTCTTCAACGAGTCCTAGTCGAAGTTTCAGTCGGTCCCCCGAAAAATCCGACTCGGACCAACCCCGTTGCCCACCTTTTCGACGACAATCAACCTTCCCTTCCAATTCTTCCGAGCAACTCTATCCATCTCACCAGCAACGCCCTAAACTCCTACCGACCTCACCCAGTCGCTTGGTATTCTCCAAATCCCCCGATGGGACGGCTGAGACCACAGAACAGGCTGTGCGGTACCAAATGCTAAGACAATCGACTCTCCCAAATCCCGATCAGCACCTCAAACTTCTGCCAACATCTCCGCCAAAGAAACAACTATCGCCACAATATATGAAACGATCTCCAGAATTTGCACGTCAAAATACCCTTCCTAATCCCGAAACCATGACATCACTATCAATTCATCAGCATGGCGCAAAATTTTTGCCTATTTCACCGCGCCAGAAGCAGAACTTCCTATTTCCTCAGCCACAAAATCCACGACCCTTCCTGTCGCAACAAAACTTCCCTACAATGGCAGAAGATCAAGGCTCTACCCAATCCATTGCCCATCGCGATCAATCGAAGATGATCAAGGTGCGCAGTCACAGCAACGAGGAGTACAGCATTACCCGATCGTATGCACCATCTGAAGGCAGAAGACTCCTTCCTGAGATACCCACTCGCAGATCGCCCAGGTAAGGCACTGCACAGAACCAAAAACAGAAAAAAAAGAGAAGACAAAGCACCGGCACTTTGGAATACAGCGGTGGTAGACTAGTTAAATTAACATAATCGCATGTGTCAGGGTATCACCCAACAACTCTCTTTTCAGGCTAGTACGTCAAGAGCACGTCAAGGAGGATCTCATTCGAAGCAATTCCGAACAGAGATCCCCCATCAAACGTACTTTTGCAGAGGCCAAGCAGAATCTCATGGAGTCATTCGATGAAACAACATCAGGTCCCTATGGTGAAACTCCACCACGGTACTCAGACTACCCTGAACACAGACAGATGTACTTGGAGACGGACGAAACCTACCTCGATGACTACGAGGGTGATACCGGCCGATACCAAGAAGAACCAAAGCCTTCCGATGAGAAGGCAAAGACAACCCGAAGCAGTGGACATCCAGTTAGGTCAACAGAGAGTTTCCTCAATGACTCGTCACCAGAGTACTTTCATCCAGATGACTACATTAGAACGGTGAAAAAGGAAAGAACACGTCGTAGACGTTCGCGTGAATTGATTGAACCTGAATTGATGATGTCATCAAACGATGAGGAACCGGTAAGACCCAAACCAGAGACAATGCGGTCAATTAGCGAGGATTCTGGAACACGTCCCGTTAAACCTGTTACCAGAAGGTCTCTTTCACATCCTGAAAGGGGAGATAGCCAAGTGGGTTTTCCACATTAGATTTTCTTTTATCAGTGTTTTCTGTGTTTGAAGTTATCGCATGTGGTATGCTCTCCTCAAGTGTATTTTTGCTAACACAGTGTCTTTCTCTTTTTCTTTTCTTCCACCCCACGTGGAATAGACCTTTAAGCGGTCCGACACAGTGAAAGTTCCTAGCCCAAAGCCTCTGGCTGACATGCTGGAGAAGCAGAAGAAAGAGAAACTCTCTAAGCTGCCGTCACCGCGTCGTAAGAATTACAAATCCCTCGATTTGCCAGATTCAGCACTATCATCAGGTGAGTGATGCAGTCATAAATGTTAATAGCAACACTCAGAGAAAATCCTTTTAACTCTTCATACTGCAACAGGGAATTCTCATAAAATTTTTACCACCCTTTTTAATGTCATGGGAAGTCACAGAGATCTCACCAAGTTGTTAGGATTAACGTGTTCAAAAGCCACTAATTAACTTTACTTGGTCTTTTTTTTTGGCTTTGTTGTCTCATTTAAAATTCACAAAGTGAAAATAAATGTAGCAGCTATTTCCAGATTCCTGCAAATATTTTTCCAACCAATAGAAAAAGAAAAACAGAACCAGTTTCATTTAACCATTAATGGAGTCCTCTTAGTACATCTTTCCATCTTAAAATATTTAGCATTCCAAACATTATTGGATTTTTTTCTGTAGAATTGTTTTAGGAGAGGAATATAGATAGTAGAGATGTTGTGAAAATTTGGGACAGGGGTAGATTGAGACACTGCATATTTTTGCTAAATAAATAAAGTAAATAAGATTAAATCCTCGTTGCATTCAACATAAAATGTTAATAATCATAGATTTTCCACCGCAATTAGCTTACTTAGAATTTTATTGCTCGAACTCTGCGGAAAGATCCATATAGAGAGGGTGGGGCAGGTTTAGACAGCTGCAATTGCTAAGAGTTTATGAAAAATATTCAAGTTATCTAAGTCCAACTAGTTTCTCTACTATCCCAAATATTTATATTTTCGATAGTAATGTAATCCTGAATCTACCTCACCCTTTTCTACACGTAGGGATATTTTAGACACTCAAAAGAGGTTAAAGAACCAGAAACTGAATGATAAAGATCAGGAAATTTAGAAAAAAAAATCATTAACATTTTAATTATTTATTTGGCCAAATCCCTTGAATAAAACCCTCCAGGGTGGTTGACTTTTAACCTTGAATACATCAAGATGACGATTTAACCGGTGAAAGATGTCGATCGATTAATGTTTTGCGGGACTGACATTAAAACATATCCGAAAATCATTGAAATCGCTAGGGTCAATTTTTGAGCAAAGTCAGAAACTCATATTTCTGGAGAAGATAAAAGGGATAGGGGGTAATTTGGTAAGTAAGTTCGCGGGAGCAAGGGGTAACTCATATTGAGAAACCCTTGACAATTGCCCGAGAAACGCTTCGCGAAACACGAGAAACTCACTCTTTGTATCGCGAACCCCGAAAAACCCAAAAATTCCATCGAGATACCCAAGAAACCCAAAAATTGCATCGCGAAATCCGAGAAACGTAAAAATTGCATCGCGAAATCTGAGAAACATTTGTATCGCGAAACCCGAGAAACCCACGTTTTGCATCGCGAACCCCGAGAAATCCAAAAATTGCATCGCGAAATCCGAGAAAGATATTCTTTCCATCGCGAAACCTGAGAAACGAGAAACCCAATTTCTGCATCGCGAAACCCGAGAAACCCAAAAATTGCATCGCGAAACCCAAGAAACTCAAAAATTGTATCGCGAAATCCGAGAAACCCAATAATTCCATCGCGAAATCGTAGAAACCTAAAAATTGCATCACGAAATCTGAGAAACATTTGGATCTCGAAACCCACGTTTTGCATCGCGAATCCCGAATAATCCAAAAATTGCATCGTGAAACCCGAGAAACTTAAAAATTGCATCGCTAAATCCGAGAAACCCAATAATTGCATCGCAAAACCCGAGAAATCCACTCTTTGCATCGCGATATCCGAGAAACTTATTATTTGTATTGTGAAACCCGAGAAACCCACGTTTTGCATCCCGAACCCCGAGAAACCCAAAAATTGCATCGCGAAATCCGAGAAACACAATTTCTGCATCGCAAAACCCGAGCGAGAAACTCAAAAATTGCATCGCGAAACCAGAAACCCTTGTCAGAAAAAATGGGAATGAGTTACCCCTTGTTCGGTAAAGAATGTTGACTTGTGTGTGTGGGGGGGGGGTCACCGATGACCGGAAATCGATATCTCTTATCGTTTGAAGGCCAAGATGGTGGGAAATTGAAAAAATATTGGATTGTGAAAAGTGCTCTCTCGTGGAGTTCGAGCAATTAAAAGAAAAGGGGAAATCTAAAAGGGAAAAGTAGTACTGATATGGTGCAATCTCTATTCCTCGTGATTAAATTGTTAAGTTTCTATTTATGAATTGTAAAATACATGTGACTGATATGTGACCATTTCAATATTGTAACATTATTTAATATTCCACTCTAAAACTGTGTTCTTTGGGATTTGGATGTATTAGACGTTCCCTAGGTCGCCTTTTCGTTCATATAGAGAAAACCGTTAGGGGAAGTACTCTCCCTTCGAACGTTCATGCCTTCGAATAATATGAATTTACTTTTAGTTTTCCTTAGAGACTTACATTTCTAGTTATCTTATCATCATAATTATCAAAATTGATAATTATGTGACAATCATGCTTAAATCTCTTGAGAAAAGTAGAAGAAATTCACATTATTCGAAGGCATGAACGTTCGAGGGGAGAGTACTTTCCCCTACTGCATTTCTAACAACGGTTTTCAAGGTCAAAGGATTAAAAGGTTCCAGAAAGCGTATTTCTTAATCGAATGGTATCATGTTTGGGCTGGTTGGAAAGGTCTTGGAATTGCTGATAAGACTAAACCAGTTCCAATTGGTTCTGAACCCCTTATTAATTTTTATCCGAAGATAAACTATATTATTCCTATGTTATTCAAGACGATCTTTTGAATGATTTATGAATCGGTCCAAATCAGTTGAGAACCGGTAAACGGTAAATTATGCGAAAGTACTTTTGAAGCATAGTATCTAAGACACGTGTTCGAGCATTTTGTTGTTGACACCTTATTTTTTTAACGTCATAAGAAAAGCGTTAATTTTCGAAACTGAATAGATTCATTCCTTAGTACATATTTTGTAAAAATAATAAATTTCACTTTTTAGAATATTGAGAATATTAAATAATTCAAAACTTTTATTAGTGTGTTAACCCATTCCTTACCATGGTATTATACATCATACGCAAATTGAGTGATTTTAAATGATTTATTCCTGGGCAAATTTTATCCGAATTGCTGTCAGGAATGGATTTTTTAGTAACTTTAGTTCATCAATTACTTGGGAAAAATACTCCGACAGAGATGCAAATACATTTTGTTATTGTTTTCTTACTTCACGAAAAGTCATGAAAAGTTGTTGCTCAAAATGGGGGACGGAAAATACGACATCCCGTAGAATTTGTTAAAATTGGCCTCTTTCCTCTTTCCCGATTTGAATTCTAGTTGCCAATTTCTTTTCTTAGATAGTTACTCTGTCTAAATCTAAAGCAATAGAGTTTGTAATGAATTAATACACAGAATTTAAATTCAGTGACCATTAAGACGTGATGATGATTTAAAACACGGACTATGACCTATGTTTGGATTTATTCAATTGTAATTTGATACGACACGTTTCGGAGATGTTTGCCTCCTTCTTCAGGTCTACAAATTTGGTATAGGAACAATTTAAAAACATTAAATAGCAAGGATTTTTCATATTACATTTATATTAACATTTACATGGAGATAATTGTTATAAATCGGGTCACAAGGGATCCAAAATTACGACGTGAGTTTGATAGGGGCTTCCCGCGCCCCCATAATAGGTAATTTTTTTTCTTTTCAAAAAATCATCTATTAATCCGTAGGAAACTAATCCCAAAATATGAACATTCTATCTCAAGTATTTCTGATACATTGACTGAATGGATTAATTATAAGTCTTCTTAGGGAATAAAATGTTATGCCTTGACTTAATCACAATAAGTTTTATATTTCATTTTTCTTTTCCTCACTTATATTAATCAACCAAAATATTTTATATTACATAACTCAAAAATAATTTTCTAAAGAATTAATTATTGACTTTGGCTAGGCTTTTACAATACTGAGAATATAAAATCAATCATTTTCTCTGAGTGAGTGCTACATTTAACAAAAGCACTTTTATCGACTTTACTCTTCTTTTTGCATGACTTCCGTATCAATATCCAGCTCCCAAGGCAATTCCGCTGCAAAAACGAGATTCTCGGAGCTTGGAAGCCGTAATGAAGACAGCAGCAATGAGTGAGAGGCTGCGAAATGCTCTCGATGATAACAAATCTCAGTCATTGGATGAGGGCATTTTTAATGAGTCGGACGAGAGGAAGGCTAGTATCTGTGATGAGCAGGACACGAAGCGAAAAATACCAGGAGAGGTAAATATTTAACACAGAGTGTAGTTTTTTTTTTATGCCTTTAATTATCAGCATCCGCTGATATGTTGGATTATGAGTCCTGTGCGAAAGTGAATGTGGCGTAAATGGAAGGGAGCTTTGTATGCTGTGAGCTTTTATGTTAGTGAAACGCAACAATGAAGAAATGCCGGATTCTAGGCGTTTTAATTGCACAGTACATGAACATGAGTTATGTTCATTGGGGGGCTTTCATTACTGGCAACAGGGAGTGCATAAAGTCGCCTCTACGTGGTCATGCTGAGCATTCTGGAAGCGCCTTTGTGCCCACCCCATGCTGAGGCTTGACTTGGGGCTTGGGGGTTTGATTGCATGGCGGGAAAAGTGAAAGAAAGTGTTCTGATGTGACGTCAGGCACGGGAACGAATGCCACCCGGTGTCTTAAGAAAATCTTCTCATTGTACCTCATTAGACATCCTCAGACATAGGGGCCCCTACCCTTTTGCCTCTATTATGCCAATTATGCCATAAATCTGAGAAAATTGCCAATTGAAATGCTATTTTTGGGACATCAATTGAGTCCCTCAGCTGTCCAAATACGGGATTTCCAGATGCCAAAAGACAATCAGCAATGTTTTTTTTTTATTCCACAAATCAAGTCAATAACATACTCCTCTCTCTCTCACCATAGCACAAGACCACGCTGGGCGAAGCTGAAATTCAGAGTGCTGTAGAGGCGGCAGCCGTGATTTTCAAGAAGGTCGTTCTCCAAAGACGCAACGCCAAGAAGGCAGCCGAAGAGGGAGGTAAGACTATATCGTTTCATTTAAAAAACTTTTTGCTGCGGTGATGGAGATGAAAAAATATCTCACACCATCCAGTTTCTAATTAACCGGTGATGGCTATCGACTATCCAAGAAAACTTTATGCAACTATACTAAAGTTTCTTCAGCTCAAACATAAAATTCAATCTTGGCAACTTCCCTCAAGACTGATCCCCTGCAAATTCTCACAAAGTGGATATACCCAGTGAAGTTTTCTTGGATACCATGTGCTTCTTTTTGTGATTGTTGCTGGAACATTGTTGAGGTTTGACAGTTTTTTTTTCCTGTTTTGTTTGTTAGCTAACAGTAAATTGAGAAATTATTCTCCAGCAACTTTGCTAAAACTTTTACTAACTATTCAGTATCTTATAGTATCATGACATGACAAAATCTTCATTATAAGGGCATGTTGGTTCTTTTTTACTCTCTTGAAGCTTGATATTTTTTGAGGGGTGTATTTAAGAAGTTTTCCCATAACAATAAATCACATCTGCCACATTAAGTGGATTTTCTTTTGGCTGAAAAACCACACAATTATTCACTCAATGGCACTAGAGACTTTAGAAAATTTACTAAAGAAGTAAGATAAATTACTGTCTTGTAGAATATGTACATGACATTATTCAAATACAATTTTAATGCAAAGAAACAAAGATAAAATTTGAATGAAAAACACATTTCTTTGAAAAATTTTCATTTTAAGGTATTTTGAAAAAGATTTATACCTATTTAATTAATGGTAATATAGGACTTCAATATTGCAAAATATGAGAGAAACGGGCAGAATGTTACAGTTTTTCTTAGGAACACTGAGAGAAATCCGAAAAAGTTAAAATAGCATTCTGGAAATGTTAATTTTACCCTGCAATATTATCCGAAATCGGTGTAAATATTACCCTTTTTAGGTGTAATGAGGGTTAAAGTTATCCTTTTTCATGTTAATTTTACCCTTAAAAAAAGTGTAAAATTAACATTAAAAATGTTGATATATTTTTACACCTAAAAAATGTTAAAGTTACGAGGAAAAAAAGTTAATCGAACCCTCTTTTTTTCTCAGTGTTAAAATAATTTAACACTAATAATCTGATCAGATAATAATCTGATTTAAACATGTTTTTCACTAATTAAATGCAAAGAAAAATTTTATTTCTTGGTTAATTCTGCCACTGTCTCTATTAACGATTAAACTAAACGCTTGTTGCCCATACGGTCTTCAGATCTAAGACTTAGCCATATAGCTTAACGGCTCTAATTTCTTAGCAATCACGATTTTTTGGGAAAACCTACGTTTGGATTATTAAGAACACTTAAAAAGCAATAAAATTGGTTGCTATACGATTTTAAAACCTCTGGGAACTAAGCTAATCGTCGTTTGGGTCACAAAGATAATCCCTAGACTTAATTTTATTTATTTCTACGTTGACCCATTACTTTTAAAATCGTTTTCTTGGTTTATTTTGAAAACAGTACTAGCCCAATTTCGAATGTCTCGAGATAAAAGTTGAACCTTAGAGAGTGTATTTTCCAACCGACTTGATCAACATTAAATTTACTGAAAAGGTCTTAGATTTACAAACACACAAAATGTATTTTACAAACTCAATTTCTTTTAGTTAATCTGTGCAAATGAGAAATTTGTTTTGGAAAATTTTTGATTTACAATGTTTATAATCATTTGAGATTTCTCTAGCCGCTGAGATGGAGTTTTCCACCGTTGTGCTCCGGAGTAGTATCAACGCAAAATAGTCAGTAAAAGTAAAGTATCGGTTATTCCAAGTTCAGTTTACTTTATTTCTAATAATTTTGAGATTGCTTTCAGTCGAACATATGAGACAGTTGAAATACGTAGTAAAATCGTGTACAACCAAAATGTTAACTAACGTTTTTAATTGTCATATTTATAATTAAAATTGCTTTCGAGAACTTATGAATTTCAACAATAGAATTAATATTTACATTATTAAATTTTATTATTAAATTATTTAAAATTTAAATTTTGTTAAAGTCTCATTTTTAAACCTATTTCCAATTAATTGTGCATTTGCAAAAATCCTGGGTGTTTTAAACGTTACTATTAAATCCGTTACTGGGCTACTTCTAAGCCGCTACGATGTCATTATCCTCTGGGTCTTTGCCACTGCACCTAATTAGTTAGAGAGCCAAGAGAGCGGGTCCGGTCTAGAACGTCAGAGAATAAGGACGTGTGGTCTTTTTGGGTATCTCGGGGAACTCTGGCTAGGTGTTAGAAGCTATGGCGGTTAGTTGCCTTAAGAGAGCCTATTCTCTCTCAATCATTCTGACTTAAGAAACCGACCAGTAAGGTAAAGTGTCCTCGAGTCGACCGGTTTCTCGACTCGACCGGGTGGTCAATATTTGAATGTTTGATGGTGAATTTCTACAAAATTGTCACTGAATTGTATTTATTTATGGTATAATTGACCTATTAATGTTAGATCATACGCCAAATATTAGTGCAAATATAAAAAAAATTGAATAAATAACTCTACCGGTCGAATTGAGGAACCGGTCGACTTGAGGGCACTTTACCTTAGTTTACATATTTATGTAATTAAACACTTAATAAATTAATGCTTGTATAAACAGTTTTTAACTGTATGTCTTCTACAAAATCTTGAAGACATTCACAGCTTTGAAAGCTTTACGTGGTCATCATAGATAATGCGATGAGGAAAACTATTTAAAAGAATTCTCAATCGGATTAAAGGATTAATTGTTTACAGACAATTGAACATTTAGTTCCATTAAATATTTAAGTTTTCCCGCGTTCTCTGATTAACTAAAGCTTAAAAGCACTTACAGCATTCAAAGATTAAGCCTCTGATTTTTGTTCGAGGATGTTTAATGTTCGTATTACTTCTCGTATTCTTATACATTTTAATAAAAAATTATCATATTTTTAATATTAATAGAAAATTTATTACGGCATTAACAAAACTATTTATTAGAAATAATAAATAAAATTTCAAATTTCTCATATTTAAATATGAAATTTTTTTAAATGCGAAAACAAGACACCTCTCGGCTATGTATGGGTTCTTCGCCAATTGTTGTAGAAGACAATATCTCTTTATATGGCTGTTGTCGCTGATACATTTCACGTAAACAATTTAGATACGACTAAAGCAATGCATATTGTATATCACCAAATTGAATGGAGAAGTTTTCGATGAAAAAATGACATTTTTATTTTTTTCCATTAATTAATTGAAAGAGTAAAAGCTTTATCGAAAAAATGTATAGTCGGAGTGTAAGCTGTCACACAAATTTTGATACACAATTTATCAATACATTTGTAGGGGAAGCTGGGCAAAATGTGACTAGGTAAGATTTCCACAAATTTGATAGAGGAAAGTAGGGCTACTATGAGCCTTGAGATTATATTAATATATGACTTTTCTAATATTTTTAGAAAAACCTACTCTGAAAAAAGTTCTGTTTAGCGGACAAATAAATCTTGTTGAAATTTTGTTAAAAAGATATTCAATTTGAAAAGACTTTTATTCACAGTTTACAGGGAATAACATCCTTTTGACAAACTTTTAACAAGATCCAGTTGGCCGCCAATTTGACTAAATTTTCCTTATTCTTTGTGGAAGAACACACTTTTAACAAACTTTTCCTATTCATTTAAGGAAACCCTTTTTCCAGACTAGGCTTTAACGTGATGTAATTTAACTCTACAAAAAAGGTGTAAAATTAAATTTAATTATAGAAAAGCGCAGCTTCATTTTAAAGACTACTACATCTACAGTGAGTAATTTTCGTAAAAATGTAGTATCATGACATAAATCTCTGAAGAAGATCAAAGAATTAGGAACGATCTTGTCGAAAATATCAAAATTTGACGAAATTTCTTAGTGACAGATAACAACGGATTAAGAACTATTCTCGCTTCTTTCAATTTTTATTCACTACACCATTTCATGAATACGATGTCCTCTTCTTTAGGTCTTCAATATGTTTTCAACAATTTTGTTTACACTTTAAAAAATAAAGCTTTTCTCTAGACCGTACATAGACGGAAAATTTCTTTAATGCATAAAGGTCATAAGATAAGTTTCCTATATCAAAGATTAAAGATTCCCTTTTTTGCTGCTCGAACTCAAACAGTTAGCAAATCGGCTTTCTGTTCATCAACCGAACTGAAAGTTAAATCGTGAGAGATATCGCCTCCGAAAATACCTATCCCGTAGAAAGTTTTTCCAGAGGAAGTTTTTTTTCTTCCTTCCTCTACAACTCATTCCCTTAGAACATGTTTTTTGTTTTTTGTTTTATTTGATTTAAAAAGCGTCTAGGCTCTAGGCTGAAAGTCTGTATTTTTCATAAACTTGATTCGTAACATTATCACTTGATGAGCATTTTTTATACTTTTACAAACATTTGTTCATAGATTTTTGTTTGTCTGCCAAAAATTTATAAACAAATAACAAAATTTTAAGGACTTATTTGTGTATTTACGAACATTGTTTGTGAAAAAGTACAAATTATTATGAACTTGTTTATAACCACAAACATTTACAAACAATCTTACAAAATATTTTTTCCGTCTGTTTAAAAATGTATCCCACAAATTCGTAGTTTATTTTAAGAAGACTTTTCTCTTTAAAAAATCTTTTATAGAAGAGGACCACTTGGAATTAAAAATTGTACAAGGTATTCGTGGTGAAAAACTCGGTCACCAGTTCGCCTTTTCCGCCCCTTTCCAAACCGGCGAAGAGACTTTTCTTCCTAAAAGCACATTTACCAATAAAAATATATTTTTTTTATAGGAAAAGAAATGTCCGATAACAATATGAGAACTGGATATTTTACTTATGAGACCAGTAATTATGCGAATCAAAATTCAACAAATTTTCGTATGTCTCGATATTTTCCACAGCATTTTTTAAAATTTCCACATTAGTAACCCAAGAAGCATTTTTTTTAGTACAGTCTTATAAAATTCACAAAGTAAAGCATTATAACCAGAACCAAAAATCTTTTTATTTGCTTATAACGCTCTTGGTTCCTTCACTGAAAATACTATATCAGAAGAATTTCGGTTCGACAGAATGTAGCAGGAAATACTATAAGTATAACAGGAAATACTATAAGTAAAGTGGCGCACTCTTAAGGATCTTAAGAGTTTCTATAGGAATTTCAACAGAAAATTCTAACTTTAAGTCTTTTAAAAGTGCATTAAAAGACTTGCCTAATACTTGGTTCTATAAGGCAGGTATTTTGCTTCTTGGAAAGTTTCAGAAAATGACTTGGGAAACTCATTTCTTATTGAAATAAAGGAAAATTATATTCGGTAAAGTTAAAGTGAACTTGTAAAAAAATTTAAACAAAAAAAAACGTTTTGCCACATTTTACCCCACCTTCCCCTATTATGTATTTGTTATGCAGTCTGCAAAAAATAATTGCTTTTTAAACGAAAAGCTTCGGGTAAAGAACTTCCGAAAAAGTCTTAAAACAAAGAAAACAAGAATGTATTCCACAGATTCCACAATTTAATCAGCATCAATAAACCCAGACATTTTATAATTATCGGCTTTGAATGATGGATAATTAACATCGGTTAATTTGGTAATTTCTCTCAGAATGGAGTGTTAAAGATGAAAATGCAACATGTCATTACAGTGATTACAGTTTTATGGGTGCAATATTCATAAAGTTACCAAATTATAAATAATTTTCTGCAAATGTAGCTACTTCATATGCATTCAGTACTAGATGACGCCACAAACTTTTTCCATTTGATCCCACATGAAAACGATACAGTATGATGTGGGACATAATATTATTACGTTAACTTTGCAATACCGAAAGACTGACTGCGTGGGAGCTTATTTAAATGTATCCTCAAGTGAGTGCAGCAAATGAAACACAACAAAGTAAATATATTATTTATATGGTAATGAGGTAAAATGACGAATTAATCGCATTTGCTGGCTTGTATTATGTAGTCTCCGAAAATATTCTCCACAATCCTTGGGTGTATAGGGGGACAAGACATTTAGGGCGTTAATGGTATTACAAATTAATGCCAGCGTAATTATTTTTCGCAATAAAAACTTCTTTTATTTCAGCATCAAAAACAGTTAAAATTTCTTCAAGCATTTTGATTTAATTTATTTTGTCCTCGAAAAAGCACAAATTTTCACTTTCTCTCTTGTATCTTCCAAAAACCCAAATGTGAGCTTTCTGTTTAACTTTTGTCCTATTAAACCGCCATATCCCTCTCGTGGTTACACCGAGGAACAATATTTTCAAAGTATAGTTTTTAATTACTGCAATATTTTGCTTTCATTACCCCATGATGATGCATATATATGATTGTGCTGTAACTAAAAGCACATCAGAGCTTTTATTTTCATTAAAGCAAAGACCTGTGAAACTTTTAGTGTGTGCACTGATTAGAGGTTTTGCTGGATATCTCTCTCTCTCCTCATTAGTAGAAAGTTTTTGGTACTAATTAATATTTAACCAGGGGGCTCTTCAATCACAATACACAAAGGCCCTCTTATATGAACAAGCATTTCAATTATTGAGCTTTCGTTTAATACGGTTTGCCAGAGTTTATATTCGCTTCACTCACCGGTTTCATCCAGCTGAAATTTCTAATAAGACTTATTCATCTCAATAAGTAATCCTCCATTATTGTTTGTAGAATTAAATTCTAAAGTTCATTTCAAAATATTTGAACATTTTGGAGATGAATTGAAACTCCTCCAAAAGAATATTTAATTCTGGGAAATTCTGAGTTAAAACGTAGTCAATCCTCTTGTTATACTTAATTAGGATGTGAAATCGAATACTTTTAAACTTTTGAAATATAGCTTTATGAATCCTACATGAGCATTGTTAAAATATGAGGCTTTTATTATGTATAATTAAAATAACTTAATCAAATACGTGTCTTCTTTATACTTTGAAAATTTATTTTGTTCATTTGCGAACTTGGGCTATCCTTTTACATCACTCTTTTCTTACATTTGAATTTTATAGGAATGATACGGAGAAGTAAGGCACCTTTGAATTGGGGCAACTTCGCAATTGGTTTGTTGAGCTAAATTCTAACATAATAAGGTTCAGTCTCATTTTAAAAATAGGAGAAAAAGCCCAATTCCAAAGCTTCCCCACTAAGAATGATAAAAAAATAGAGATGACAATAAAATTCAATTCAATTCAAAAATTCAATTTAATTTGAAGTTGAACGTAAAGCGGTCTTCCAACTAGAAGATTAGCTCAGTTTCGAAAAATTTAGAATTTATAAAACGCAAAAAAAAATATTGCAGTAAAGCTATATCCATAAACCTTGTGTCCGAAACCCATATAACACGAGTTATAAATGGTATTTAGACTAGAGACGTAGCGCAGTACCTAAAGTCTCTTGAATTTCTGAATTATTTCTGATATTGCAGCAATTTTTAAAATCGTATTAGTCATTAACCCTTAATATACAATATTCAATAACATACTATTTAAGAATTTTCCGAAAAACATTTTTTTTTTAATTAGAGCAGTTGAGTCGTATCCTTTACATTCATAAGTCTTAGGTCTGATAAGGACGGTTTAGCCCAGTTTTTGAACGTCTGGGTTTCAAGATCCTAAAGAACAAAAAATTCAAAGGCTTTTCAAAACCTAAAAGATTATTTGCCCTAGTCAAAATTTTGGAAAAAGAAACTTATCCAAGAAATTATTAGAGAAGTTAAGCCATATTAGCTAAACTTCAGGTCTGAAGCGCGTTTGAAGGCTTAGAATCAAATCTAGAATCTAGTAAAATTACAAAGAGTTAAGACTTACAAAAAAAAAATTAAAAATAAATAAAGTAGGTGAGATTGTTGAGAATCTCACCAAATAACAATAGATGAGAAATTTTATTCAAAGGAAATAAGTTAAAATTATAAGAATATAATCTAACCCCGATTAACATGCAATTTTGGTAGATCTGATAAAATATTTAGTAAAAAAATATCTTAAAATATAACAATATGCAATGATTTAAAGTATTTTAAAAAAAATATTGTTTAAAAACTATTTAAAATGTGAATAAAATAAATTTAAAATTATTAAATTTCCAAGACTTTAAATTATTTTAACCCTTCAAGGACGAGAGGGTCAAAAATTGGGGGTGTAAAAAAATTATTTTTCCGACTTTTTTAAGCAAAACACAACTTTAGATGGCCGTAGGAAAAGTTGTGGTTTTGGGTCACCGGTCGCCCAATCGTCCTTAAAGGGTTAAAATAAGGAAGGGCAGACTTCTTCAGGCCCCTAATCAGGCATTTATAGCCTTCCAAATTTTGATATTAACGTTCAGATTGATAAAAATTTGGTAAAGATATTTTACAGCCAAGTCTCACAATTTTTAGGAGAATTTACGATAAGAAATAGCTTTTCGGTAATAATTCATGTTTCAGTTTTTTTTAAACACTTGTTTTCAAATAAATTTTAAATAAGTACGATACATACAAGAAGAAGTAATTCAGGAGAACTACAAAGCACAGAGATAATAATACTTATTTCGTAATTTTTCGAATTTACATGAATTTTTTTGAATTGGCAACTTTAATAGGTCACTGAAAATGCATACATAACAAAGAGGATTGCTCCTTAATAGCATAATTAGAGAATGGGTCCTAATATATGTGGGAATGAATTTGGAATTTGGAATGATTTCACTGGGAACGTAGTACCCGATCAGTAGAACAAATAATATTATAAAGTTCTGTTCAAGAGAGGAGACGTACTGAAGTTACATAGTACTGAATTAAACTATTTATTAAATTAAAAGAAGAGTTTTCCCTCGATATCCCCCTTTCCCAAATCCTACATATATAAGATTTTTAGTTTTTGCTAAATTAAAATGTTACGGTAGATGAGGATAACTCATGGTAAGCCTTTCTGTAAGTCTAGCATATAAAGATGATTTTCACAGATCTGATCTATAATATTCAATCAACGAAGACCTTCTTAAAGGGCTATAGGATTAAAGAAAAGCTTGCGAATTATATTTATATTAAAAAAAAATCAAAATCACTTAAGAATTGAAGACTAAAGTTATTTCAATTTAATATTTTCCATTAATTTGTATAAAATATATTCAATAATATTTTATTAATTTTTAATTTTATTTTATTTTTTATAAACGGGTTTGTAAATATGGAAATCGAATGCTATCCTATAAGGAAATAAGAAATTATCTCAATTTTCTCACAAGCAAATTTTTTCTACATGGTTTAGGGGAATCAATTTCTTGACCTTTCCAATTTTGGGAGTCTTATGATAGGGTCGAAGGAACACCTCTTCAACAGGGAACCCTTATTAAAAATTTTGCTAAAATGTTAGAATTTATTCAATGTGTCTAATAAAATATAAGGGAAAGTACTCTTCCTCCGAATCTGCTTACATTCGAATAAAGTGAATTTATTTTATATTTCCTAAGAGACTTATGGGGTCTACACTACACACTAGACAAAATTTATGTCCATATTGAAGCAAATTCCTTACGTAGAAAAAACTCTTCAATATGGACATACATTTAGCTAGTGCACTGAGAAAAAAAACGGGGGTGCGATTAACTTTTTTTCCTCATAACTTTAACATTTTTTAGGTATAAAAATATATCAACATTTTTAAATGTTAATTTTACACCTTTTTAAGGGTAAAATTAACATGAAAAGGGGTAACTTTAACCCCTAATACACCTAAAAGCATGATATTTACACCGATTTCGGATTAATACTGAAGGGTAAAATAAATATTTTCATAATGTTATTTTGAGTTTTTCGGATTTCTCTCAGTGTGTGTAGGGGCCATTACACCTAATCATTACATAATTATCAATAATTGATAATAAGCTAACTAATAATTTAATAAAAATGTATAAGTCTCTTAGGAAAAATAAAAGAAAATTCACATTATTCGAAGGCAGAAACGTTAGAAGGGAACGTAGTATCCCCTAAGTAATAAGACATTTTTTCTGTAGTAAACCTTTTGATATAAAGAGAGTTAGATTCCATAAAGATTAGGGTGTCAATAAGTCTGGCACGAGTTCTAAAATTGTCAATAAGTGTTCCTTTCACTGTATCTGTTCTCAGGGAAATTTATCCCATTGCCATTTCCACTAAATTCATTTTACTGATCTTTGAAGTTCTAATTTAAATTTGATCATATACTTTTGTTTTTATTTAAACTTACATGCTATTACAACCCTGTGTTAGTCGAAAATGTGAAATATGCTACGCAAATTTTAAATTTTATTTAGGCAATAAAAATAACATTGGATTATTTACTAATTTGCTTTGAGAAAGCAAATACATCTCAGCCATTGAACCCATTTTCATTTAAGTGGATATATGGTACTTAAACAACGGAACAATTAACACACCGATGTCAGATAAAACGACGTAATTTCAAACACATTCATTGAGCAGTTGGAAAACACAATAATTGATATCAACTTTTAATGAATGTGATTGTTACCTTTATTGTCTTTTTGACTTTATGACCAAGTTTCTATAGACGTGTTTCGGATTGTTAACTCTCCCTTTCGAAAAGGAAACAGCAATTAAAAAAAAAAAAAACATAAAGTACCCTCTTGAATGCATTTTACTCTTTTGGTGCTTATTTAGATTTCACGCAAATGACCCAGAAATCTTCTTCAAGTTGCAAATGAAGGGGAAAAATTACATGTAAAATTTTAAATAGAAAAAATACCGGAGGTACATGAGCAGCAAAATAAAAGTGTAATATTCAGGGCACTTGTACCGGAGCAATTTGTTAGGTCTAAACTGTACAAGACGCAAGAAGTTTAGGAATTTACCTGAGTTGCAAAAATCAAGATACGAATAATAATCAATTATGGTACCTCCCCAAGTATTTTCTGAGGAAACTAACGATTTAACTCCTCGTCGGAATCAGTCAAGCATTGCTAGGTGATTAATGCCAGAATCGTTAGTATATTACTTGGAGATTTCAAAAGAGCCATGGACTGCATTGGTGCACAAAGTGAAATCTTCTGACATGGTGAAAAAGAACAATTGATTGAGTGGCTTTTTAGGTATCAACTTGCCATTTTGGTCAATTGAGACCTGGCGCGCACTTCAACACCTTAAATTAAGGCACTAGCACTGTAATTCAATTATCGCTACATTTATTATGTTGAAAATGGTTGTATTACATGAGTTTATAATGGATTTGTGTCAATTGTTCAAAGAAAGTCTAACATTTTTCTTTTTTCAAAACTCTCTTCTTCAGTTTTGTTTATATTATAGCAGAACCTTTTGTATTTATTTTCCGCTCGAATGTCTCTTTAATTCGTTGAGGTCTGCCCCAGAGAATGTTCAATGACCAATAAATTACAGTGATAATTGATAATTACAACAATTCGGCCAATTTCTCGTAATTAAGATTGAGGCTGTCTCTCTTGTATTTCTCCATTTATTTTACCATTTGGTGTATGTGTTCAAAAACAATAAAACAAACTCATATAATTCATTTTGAGTCTGGGTTTTATTCGTAAGTACAGCAAAATGAGGGTATCTTATGGGGAGACTCATATGGAAAATGATTAGAAGACTAGCCAGAGTGTTTAATGGAGAGGAACTGGGCTACCGAAATACCCAATAAAATGACCTGTCCACTTGGCCCGTTAATTACACTTGGTGTGACGCAAAAGTAATTTTGTGTGTCATCTGAATTATGGAAAGATCAGCGATTCCAGGTCATTTGACATGGTCTCATATAGCGGGATGCATTTAATTCTACAAGACACGGAAGGAAAAATTTATTGATTTGACTAAATGACACGCTCAGACCGAAATGGCTATTTTAATAAAGAAATGCTATACGATAGACCGTTTTTGCTCACAGCAACTTAAATATTAGTCATTAGTTTAGAAAATGAGTTAAATAGGGTACACTGGTAAAAATAAAAGGGTCAAATTGACCCTTTTTCAAAGGATGGATCATATTTGACTCTTTGAAAGGGTCACCAGGAACCCTTCGAAAGGGTCACGGTTTTGACATCTATTTAATTCCGGAATAAACGAATAAAAAACAATCAAAAAGTGATCTTTGGTGTTCGCTCAGATGAGAGAAATATGATATCAGTAATAAGTTTACAATAAAACATGATTATTCGTGATAAATGTGCATACTAAATTTCAAGAGATACAAAAGTGAACCTTTCAAAGGGTCAAATACGATCCATCCTTTTGAAAAGGGTCAATTTGACCCTTTTATTTTTACCAGTGTAAGATGGGGTAATCCGGAACCGGAACTTTAGAATTTTTAAATTTCTCATTGTTAAAGGTGGTCAAAAAGAAAAGGAAAACCATGATGAAGTACAAGGCTTTACATATTTTTTCCTTTTATCATCTTAAAACTGTTAGAAATTACCAAAGATCCAAATTAGACATGATTCCAAATTACCCCATCTTACCCTAGTAGAGCGCTGTCTCTGTGTACAAAAACAAGAGCTGTCTCTTGAAAAAAGAACTAGAATCGAAGTTCGAATATCTTTTCATGAATGTCTAAAATATAGGTATTGAGAAGGCCTAGTTACCTTATAGGATGCACTTATTGTTTTTATTATTTGTAATTTAAATTAAGAGAAAGTATTCCTTTTTTTTAAAGAAATCTTGCGGTAGTGAAAAGAATTTTCGAATTAACGTAAACTTTACGAATTTTATACCTTTTCTGAATTACGATCTGAGTTACTATCGACTAAATATAATAATTATAACCCTAACCAAGTAACATACATGCCACCAAGAAAGGGATTTTTTTAAAATTTCGTTTCTGAAGTGGGTACCAATGCTAAGACGGAGACGCATGGAAAAAGAAGTTCTTCAAATAAGTATAAGAATAAGACGAGTTTCTTTTAAACTCAAACTACTATAATTATTTTATACTCTAATTGCGTAAGTCGAATAAATTTTAATTGCAATTGATGTGAGAACTAGCTTCTACACAACGATTAAACCCCCCGTTAGTATTTGAATTTACATCATAGTTGTCTATCAGAGCGGCGTCGATTTTTCCTAAGAACGTTTCTAGTTTTACTCTGTGAATTACCTTTTCAGGAGAGGATCGTAAATAGGATTAGTATTGAGAGTTAGTTCATGTTGGGTCATCGTAGGGAATAGATCGTTAGGAGGAAGCTGAGGGTTCTGGAAAAACCTCTAGCGGCCAAGGCGATCATCCACGCGATTCTCTTAACATATTTCCTGATGGATCTAGCATCCACATGTAATTAAATACTGAATTCTGTAAAATATTTTCATTTCAAAACGCATTTTGATTGGTTTGGCGTTAACCAAGTAAATAATGCAATAGAATTTACATAATACTTTATGTGATTGAATACTGTATATGTGGATGGGTGATCAGTGACGTCTTTGCCATCCTGCTGTTCACATCTTGCCTTTAAGTCTAGGACATAAGGATGGTCGAATTAATTAAAACCCTTTATTATTTAGAACCACAATTAAAGAAAAGCTTTGACTGTCTTCAGGCTAGAGGTTTAGCCTAGCTCCCGAAGGTCTTAAAATCCTAGAGAGCATCTAATTACTTTGATTTTCAGAATCTAATACATTCTTTAGCTTTGACAGTCCACTCCTAAGTCAAAATTTTACAAAAAATCTTGACTGATAAAAAATTAGAGAAGTTAAGCCATATGGCTAAGCTTTAGGTCTGAAGCTCATATTACGTGTAGTCGGAAGCCAAACTCTCCTTAGGGCCTAAATAGACTCAGGCTGATCCTCGAGAATATTTTAGCCTGAAGAATTCGGCAATAATGGATTAGGTAAACGATATTTATGTAAAGGACTTCTAATCGATGTTCATAAGCCCCCAGTATATGACAGTTTGGGATAAATATTTACTGTCAAATTTTACAGGCTAAATATTCTCGAGGATCAGCCTGAGTCTATTTAGGCCCTTGGAAGGCAAAGTCACCCGCATCGACATTATTAATGTTACATGCGTATAATTCTTAAATTTCATTCTTCCATTAATTAATTTCTAAAAACTTGTAGTGGGGGGATGATAGAAGTTTCATGTACTATTCGATGTTTTCTTTATGTTCTTTAGTAAATTGGACCCTAGGAAAGGTGGGTTATAGGGCTGTAAAATTATATATTGGCAAAGGTCAAATTCTTTAAGGAACATACCTTTAAGGAAAAGATCAAGTTATACGAGGTTTCCGTCATCTAAAGATCCAAAGCTTTCTTATAAGATAAAATATCTCGCTAACATTTGATTAAGGCATAGGGGAGACTGGGGCACATGTAATCATTTTCGATACATGCGAATTTGAGGTGATTTTCCAAGGACACCGTGATTTTTTGGAAAATATTTCTTAGCTCATGTTTTACCCTTGGGTATAGGCAATTCGTCGAGGGTAATGCGGATGCTGGAAAACAATTGAGTTTTCCATAAAAATAAAATTTGTGTCCCTGTGCATTTTTCTCTTTTCACAAAATACCTGGGGTAGAAGTAACCACTTTCTGGGGAGGAAGTAAACACCTTTTTTCCCACCCTTGAAATTAACTTTGCACCACTTTCGATTATTTTAATTACTTAAGAGATATATAAAGACTGTATATTTTTCAAAAAATCGCGACACTTTTTACAAAGAATAATTAAAATAGCAAAAAAACTAAAAGCATGCATATCAAAGACATTTTTCAATGGATTTTCCCCATATTTTGACATCATGTGACTTTTTATTGAACACAGCGCCACCAATTATTTTTCGTAATCTATGAGTTATAGATATTTCGCATGAAGGTCAATTTCCCGCTCTTTTACCTACTCATTTTGTGAAATTGAAATTGCCTGATTATATCTACCCCAAATGCTGTTTTCTGACCAATTATTAATTCTTTTGAAATAATGTGAATCTCAATTTCTCTAGTAAATGCATTAATATAATCCTAAAAGATGTAGGAAAGAACTGGTATTGCTACATTTCGATTATTTTACATAATTTTTAATTTCCAGGTGGAAATCCAAATGATCAAAATAATCGAAATATCAACATTTTCAGGAAAATGATTTTTATTTTTAAAGTATATTAGGATTTTATTGACCAATTTATCTGTGGACATACATCCCCATGGTATCTATGAATGCTTATGGGTTTTATCCTCTGGAGTCTTAAAATTAATGAAAAAAATCACAGTGTTTACAACTACCCCAGATTACTACTGCCCCAGTTCCCCCTAGTAATTATTTAGCCATCAAAATCAATTAATAAATTGTTTTTTTATTGTTTCTTTATTTTAAAAGCTTAGTAAAATACCGATCAAATACTTTGATTCTGCGATTCTAAAATACCGGAATATTAAAAAAAAATGATAAATTTATTAGAGTGACACTAAATTACTATCATTGATAACTTTTCGAGTTCTCAAGCTTTATAAGACCAAAAATTAGGCCAAACAAGGATTTCATGAAAACTTCTCACTATATTTTTAACCAAATATCCTTCATTTGAAGAGATTAATAGTAAGGGAAAAGCTCCACGGATCGAAATGTTAAGAGACATGCGCCATATGTAGTTGAAAATATAAGCCCCAAAAGACTTTTTGGTATTTTTGTTTTTGATAATTAGTCTATTAATTTCCATTTAACTATATATGTGCATGTCATTTTTAAATATTTACAATAAAGTAATAAAAATAGATGTTACTGTAAACTTGAACTCTGTACCTCGGATCGTCACTAATTTAATCAGGTGTCCCACAGAAAATTGGTTTTATAGATTAAATCTCAGATAATGAAGTGCAGTATTATGAGAGTGAAATGGTAAAAAGGACCTAATAATTTTTAAAAATTCATTCATTCATAAACGATACGGTAATAACCTGACGATCCGAGGAACATTGTCGATCGCTGGTGCTCTTTCCTTATTTTTCGGGTCAAATAATAAACACTCAATAATATTCTGAAAATACCAAAAGGCCCAAACAAAATTAATATTATACAGGAAAAATATTTTTAGCTTTACGATCATTAATTTTCAAAGGATGTACTCTCAATAATATTTTGTTAAATCAATAAAACTTTAGAAATATTTTCATGAGTTTAACCAAGTACATTTGTTATTTTAACAAATGTTTTTCTATATTGTGTTGGAAAATTTGCAGCTGGAGGCCCTATTTGAATGAATTTGGTGGTGTGTCGACGACATTGGTCGTGAGGGCAGTGTGTTGTCTGGGTGCTGGGCAAAATGCTATCAGCATGCAATGTTTTTGGATAATGTTGTGACTAGAAAGCGAAACATATGTTTGGAGGAGGGGCTCTATGAAATGAAATAGGTAATGGATGTGTAAATACTACATGTGCATATGGAAATTGTCTATTACTAACCCATGAAGGTGTGAGTGCACAGCTAACACGCATAGAGGGATCTGGGACAATGTTGAAGTAGTTTTTTTTTTTGGGGTGAAGGGCATGGTATCTATGCAACAGTGATTAATTGGTGCGTACTATTCAGGTGACACATGTGCAGGACCGCGAAATAGGAAATCCTCACTCATGCAGGATGACATATCGGACTATGAAAATTGCAGTGGCCTAAAGATGCTCTATCCGGACACTGATGAATATAAATTGGTATTTATCAGTTCTGATTCATCCAGTAAGGAGGAAGAATTTGAAGATAGTAGCTCAACCACCAGCTCCATCAATACACGCCACAGCTTTTCCCTTGACGACTGCGACTGGGATTATTTTGAGCCAGGTGTTGGGAGTAGAGCTATTTTCAGGGAATTCTCTGTCTCCCCATTTGACTCACCCAGTGTCAGGCGGAAGCACTTCAAGAGCTCCCCCATGACTTCACCAATTTTCTACAGAAGGGGCCATACAGAGTCACCCTTTTTAATGCGCCAGAGACTGAGGGAGAGTGATACGGGGACTGATGAGGAACTCCTGGTGCATGCAGAGAGTTCCTCTCCCACAAGTTCTGATGGATTTATGAATCAGGAATTGGTATTTATGAAAAATCATCCTCGAAAGACATGGTCTCAGTCCAGTGGAAAGGTGTCTTCCACGTCGGAGTGCAGTGATAGGGCAAGGTCCTCTAAAAAGGAATGCACTTGTGGTGGAACAACTGTCTTTGTGCCAATCCCAGTACTTATTCCACCAAATTGGAATCCCTCTGATCTTCTGGTGCAGCCCGAAGAGATTGAGGATTCTGTGGCAAAGCAAAAATTGCGAGCCATCCAGCAACGTCAAGTGGACATCTTTCAGCTGTGGAATAGTGCTGCATTGGTGCATCAACAGCAGAAGGGTGAGGCACAAGAGGTGGATCAGCGACTTGAAACACAAATACACCAAGAAGCCGAAGGAGGCACCACAAGTGCGTCTGGTGTGTTTCGCAACAGTGAACCCGTGCAGTACGATCGGAACGATGGTAGTCGGACCGAAGAAGTAGACTGCACAGCCGATGGTGTGGCAGTGTCCATTGAAACACCGGCCCAAGAGGTGGCAAGTGATGCGAGAGAAGTGCGTATTGGTGATGCGAACAGTGTATTAAGTCGCGATATCACAAACCTACCTGATAAGCCCTTATCTGCTAACGATGGTGCAAAACAGCGAAAGGTCACGAGAGAGGAGGTGGTTTCACTAGTACGGCACGAGACACCAGACGTGGCTGTTAATTTAATTAGTGAGAGTGCACAGTGCGCGAACATTGGGCAGGAATCTCAAGTAAATCCAGTGGATGAAAGTGAAAAGTGTGAAAAGGACAATATGATATCCGTGGGCAAACACGACACGCACATGAGTGGGTATTTACAGGCAGAAAGAATGTTTTCCTCCAGTGACTCTGACTCATCGTGCGATAGCGATGAGGCGCGCAATTTGAGGCCCATCCGACGGAGTTACGATGTCACTGGAGACAATGCCGAGGGATCGGATAATGAGGTGGATGGCGGGGTGAGTGATGTGGGTCACAGTGACAATGAGGGAAGACACTCAGTGTCCAGTTCTGCACGGGAAGATCCCAGTTCATCAGAGACAGAAGCCACAGACAGTGACGACACGGGAACAGTAGCAGATCGTCGTCCAAAATCCAAGAGATTTTCACGGGTCTTTGTGGTGAATCGGCGGGATTCCTCCTCAGATTCTCAGAGTTCAGATGGAGACACAGAAGACTCCTCGGACAATGATACAGACACAGAGAAGGACTGTGGAATTATTCTAAATTATGTCAAAGAAATTCCTGACCAGGAAATTAGTGAATCCACAAGTTCAGATGAGAGTGAGAGTGAACCAGAGCCTCTAAATGATGCACCTGGTGATCAGGATAATTCTGTGATACTGAACTACATCAGGTGCTTAGATGACGATGATGATGATGATGTGAAGAATGTTGTGTTGAATTCTGTAAAATTCCTCCCGGAAGATGAAATATCTCCAATATTTCCCCAACTAGACAACCTTCAAGAATCAATTGAACCACGCGGAAATTGCAGTGAAAATTCTGAGGCGAGTGCCGAGAATGTGGTATGTGATGTGCACGAAAATTCAAATGATTCAGAGAATGAGGAGGAAAAAAATCACACGAGGGCATCTAATGAGAGCTGTGCAGTGTCAGAAGTGCCAGCCATAAGTACCAAAAGTGATAATGTATCGGGAATTGTGGAGTATGTTGCACATGTGGCTGATACCACTGCCACAGTGAACACAGACACGCAATTGACTGTGCTATCTGAGACCAGTGATTTGGCTGAAGTGGAAAGTGAATGTTGTATTGAAGGCGATTTTGTGGCTGAAGAAGAAGGTGTCGTGGATAATGAATTGCAGAGGTCAAGTGTCCATGTAAATTCTCTGGCCTTCCCCAAAGAAAAAATCGCCAGTGAGGCAGATTCTGAGAAACAAACACCATCTCTTGCGCCTCTGTCTGCCGCTGCTGAGGAGGTGTTTGTTGTGGAGAAATCCCACGACATGGAGCAAGGGGTATCAGTGAGTGAGAGCGAGAGATCTTGTGATACGGCAGAAACTAGTTTAGAACGGGAAGAGATGGCATCTTCGGGTGGTGCAACTGTTGTGAAAACTGAAAGTGCAACGAATTCTTGCGGCACACCAATACACCAGTTCAGTGATCAAGAGGTGATCACACATACAGCTGAAACGATCTGCTCCAGTGATTGTGACGATGCCCCCACTGCTGTGCCAGGTGAGGGAAACACGGTACCGACACACGACGAAGACACCTGTGAAAGTAGCGAAGGTGATCATGAGGCGGCAGTTGAGAGTGAACGATCAAACAGCACGGATGCCGCACAAAATGTGTCTGCGGGCGGGACTAAGTACACAAGTTTGGTGATGATCACACAGGATACACGTGCCACAACCCCTCCTGCTGTGAATATTGTTACCACTAATACCACTCACATTGTATCCGATTCCGACGAAGTGATTGTGCACCATACAAATTCCCAAGATGACGATGTGTGCAGTGATAATACCTTAGCTGGGTATTTTATGCATGCACTAGGGGAGGATGTTTTCCCCGAAGTACCACGGCGTCGACCCGTGAAAATAGTGAATTCCAGTGAAGACACCCTCGAGGTGCAGGACAAGTGCTGTGAGAGTGAAGAAAAGATGAGTGCTAGTGTTAGTGGTAAGAGTGCTGAAAGTGGCAAAGATGACGTCACTGTGGTTACTGGCGCGAATACACTGTCGGCGGTTATTAGCCTCGAAGAGGGTCTAGCAGATGATGATTCCTGGGTGGAGGAGATCAGCAATAATGACGATGAGGAATTTGGCGGGAATACCGCCACAGACTCTGATATGGATTCGGGTGAAGAGATCACGCTATCATCCACGATAGACCGTGAAGAGGAGCTACGTGGATACAATCGTACAGCTATTGACTTCACCCTGCACACAATTGTCGAGGAGAGCTGTGAGGATAGTGAAGTGGAGCAATCTAGCATGAAAAATAAGTACCGTGTATCAGCATCAGATCTCGAAAAGTACTTTTTCTATGGGCTGGGAGATGGGAAACCCAGTGCTTCAGTTGAGAACCGTGAGGATTCCCTGTCAGAAAGCAGTAGTATCTGCAGTGAAGGGATGGATTCCCTCGGAGGTCCTGATGATCAGGGAGTGGAACCAAATCCAGTTGCTGATTTAACAGCATCCCGCCTAGAAAAATACTTCCTGACGGGATTCATGGGCTTCTCAGCTGAGAATGCAGATTCCGATGGCAGTGGCAGTGTGGGGAGTGATAGTGAGGGTAGACCTAGTCCTGAACAGAGAAGAAAGAAGCTAGTCCGGGCTAGAGGTTCCGGAAGGTCACATAGTTCATCTCTAGATAATTTGCTAGCCAAGGAAGACAGTATCCCCGATCAGCAGGTTATCAATGATACAAATGACTCCAATGACTCATCAGAGACAGATACTTGTGATGAGAATACCCTGACCCTTGACAAATCCGATGGTCAGAGTGACACAATGAAGAGGAAGAAACAGGCTAAGAAACGATTAGAGCATACAGATGATAACAAAGAGGATACTGATTTGTCTGATGAAGAAGGTCGCAAAACCCCTCAACCTGAATTCCTTCTCCCGCCAAATAATCTCGTACAATCCCGGAAGCAGCACAGCCGTGACAGTGGCTTTGTGGGCAGCAATGATGATCTCCTGAAAACTGACGATTCTCTAAAGTCCTCAGAATTGAAGGTGGAACTGGAGGAGATTGAAGAGGAAAATCGGTCAGAGATAAAAGAGACTGAGACTCAAGAAAGTGCCACAAAATCTATCCCGCCATCCGTAACACTGACCCGAAAAGATAGCTTCAACAATTGGAGTTCAGATGAAGAAACCAATGTTATGATGTCCAAGATGAGGCAATTTTTTAAGACACTCGTAGCAGCCAGCGCCAATGCTCAGAGTATGTCACAATCCTCAAAGACAGCTCCCACCACGCCATTGGCAGATTTGTCTGGTGAGTCACTAAAGAGTGGAACACCGGTTGCAAAACCACGAAACCGTAGCAAACCACCGCAATTGGTGTACTTTGAGAGTGAGCTCACGAGACTCATGAAGACTGTTCCGGGGATCAATGATGATCAAGTGAGAGAGATTGTGGAGTATTTGAGTAGTGAGGATACATGGTCAGATTCCTATGATTCCTCAGACTACACGAGTTCAGACCTCGAGGGTCCTGGCAAAAAGCCCAAAAAATCAGAACTCCAGGAACAAATTTCAGCAAGTTGTCAGCAAATTATTAATAAATTTGACAATATTGTTGATCATGATGAGGAAGGAGATCGTGGGGATGGTGGTCTTCTGATCGGAGAGACCAATGAGAGTCCGGGACTTAACCGGGAAACAGCTTTTGTGTATCAAAAGTTGGTGGCATCCTTCTCGAAGATTGCAGCTGGGGAAGAAAAACCAGCTACGTCTACGGGATCGCCTCCAATCTTTGCCAAAGTCATCCATCATATTGGGAGTCGTCTGGTTGCCCTGATGCATGAGGTGAGCAGTGGAGAGTCTCATACGAGTTCATCTCCCCGAGGAGCTGCTGCTTCTAGGCACCATCGACGACTCCAGGCTAAGATATCTGCCACAACGACCGAGGATGACGATAGTACGTCAGATAGCGCCATGGAGAAGCCGGAAAAGATCACCTTTGCCCACCTGCCGCGCAGCAAATCCCATGATTTGCTCCTGGGTGAGTCACGACCCCTGCATCATCAATCAAGCAGCGGTGTCAGTGACACGGCGGCTGAGGAGAAGGAAGCCAGTGATTATGAGCGCTTCTCCTGGCGTGGAAGCTTTGAATCGGCTCTACTGGCCAACGGTGACTCCCGCACCAAGCTCACCCTCCTCGATCATTCCTCTTCAGCCACTGCCCTGGCGGCCAAGAGGCGCTCAGCAGGGGATCTGCTATTTAACCAAAAAAGCCTCAGTCGCGAACAACTGGATCGCGTAAGATCATGTGGGAGTATTGGAGGTGGGATGGATCATGAAATTGAAAATTCCAAACTCTGGGGCTCATCCACGAGTCAAAAGAGTGCACGCAGACGATCCAGTGTTCCCGATGCTGCATGTGATTCCGACAATGACTCATCAGATGATGAGAGAAGATTTGCCACACGATCCACACTGCCACGGAGTTTGCAAACAACACATCAAGCAGCACAAATTCCCTCCCGCGTCTCTCCACATCCAATCTACCCGGGTCCAGTTCATCAAAGCAGCACAGTGTTTACCATTTCCTTCAGAACAATGTTAAAAGTGCTAGGTATCGTGCTCCCGGATTCACAAGACCCAATTCCATCTCCAAGAAAACCCTCTCTGCCCCAGGACTACAGCATCAGCCCGTACCCTCCATGTACCAACGTCGAGATGGACGTCGCAAGGTGCAAAGTGTGCACAGCTTCGGTGAGTGTCTTATGCAATTTTTATTACAGAGAAGAATTTTTTCTCTCTGTGAACTTTCCGGAGCGTGAAGTAATTAACAAGCGCTGAGGTTTTAATCTATTGAAATTTGATGCAGTGCAAATTTCCAACACTAATTCACTCTCTTTGATAAATTAGTCAACATCAAAAGACACCATCTGATATCTCTTTATCCAAAAAATCACAGAATTGCAAGTCTTTTCGATTTTGCGATCATATACTTTCACTGGGATGTCCAAGAGCAATAACACATCCAATCGACTTTCTAAATCAATCGCTAAACCACTCTAGGCGCATTAAATTTCTCACAATTTCGCTGATAAGCTACCCAATGTCTATTGAATTTCCTGCCATTTTATGCATTTGATTTCAGAAAGAGAAAGACTTTCCATGGACATATGACCACACTCTTATAATTTTCAACCCCGCATACCTACAATTCCCATTTGCGTCACTTTATAAGCTTTAATTAGGTGAAATTCATTTGGAGAGAAATGTAATAGTACCCTGCAGAGCTATAGCTGTAGCGTGACAATGTCTTGAGCAATTTTCATGATGTTATGAGTTGAGCATCAGACAGAAAAAAATGAGTCTGTTCTACCTCGTTTACTTTTGTAATCTCCAACAAGAGTTTTGTATAGTATTAGTTTTACGTGGAAGTATACTCATATTGCATGGAATAGAGGCCAGTGGAAAAATACTCTATCTCAAAAAGTCAGAGAGTGCAAATGTAAGCTCAAAACTTGATGATCAGTGTGGGAAAATTTTAGATCCAAACAAACAAAAAAACAAACTTCTATTGAAGTCCATTATGCAAAATTCGTGACTCATCAAGGGACAAATAATTGGACAATTGATATATAAGCGGCACTCACATGACAAACTTTTGAAATTCATCCTAAAAAGAGATGATAAAATGTCCCTGGCTTTTGCTGACTACTCGAACTTATGAGTTTGAACGAAAAATTATGTTCAAAATTTAAGATTCAGTTTCTAGACTTACCCCATTTTGTACCCACAAGTTTTCGGTTCGGAATGTAATTTCGATATGTACAAAGGCAATCGGAATAGTGTGCCTTTGAACGTGATTGAGGCTGCCTTTGAATCTCTATTTTTCACTGATAATATTGAGGCAAAAACATTAAACGGACCATAAATGATTATCCTGAAGCCTAATGCATTCACTAAAACCATCACTGTAGTCAAAAGACATTATAAAATAACTTTACTTCACATTTTTCTCAAGCACTGTTTTTCACGTGAACTGTCATAAACTGAAGTTGTCAATTTTCAACATGTCACTTTGAAACATCCCGACCGGACAAGACAGCAAGTTATACGTACATATTTGTATGACATTCGTCAGACCAAAGTAGGAGATTGATATCAAATAATTTCTTTTGGGAATAGGTTATATAGATAGATAAATTTATTCATCAACCAAGCATTCTAAGTACAGTGTCGTTTTAATGAGATCCCGTGTAGTTTTCGGCGTCCACAGCCGTCTTAGCGTTGGTGACTAACCTCCAAAGCAAAACGGTGGAAAAGCTGTTTCTCAGTTAGCTTATTGGCAATTATTGATATTTATGTGTAAGTCTCTTAGGAAAATTAAAAGAAAATTCACATTATTCGAAGGCATGAACGTTCGAATGTAGAATACTTTCCTCTAATTTCTTTCATTGTAATTTTCTAATTGAGAAACATCAAAAATACTCTGGAATGTCTGGGATTTAACTAGAGAACTCAAATGAGAGGAAATATAAGAAATAGAACACCACATTTGGGCTGACTAATATCGTACAAGTACTTATGACTTCCTGATTTGATCCGGCCGGGAAGCTCTCAGATGTTGCGGAAAGATAGGAATCATGTATGCGGAAAGATAGGATTCAAAGGCACACAACATTAAGATTCGATGGCTGCCGCAGGGTGGTATTTGCAAACTTTTACCAACTAAAAAATTATCGCATCGGAACTAAAATCAAAATCATCATAGGAATGAGTCACTTCCCCCAGTACCCGATATTCAATAAATAAAAGGAGCATAAGGGAAAATGGGGCACTTTTTGAATTAGAGCAGCTTTAAATTTGGACATTTATCTCTCATTTTAAGATAGAATCGAGCCTTATCATCGCACAATTCAGCTTCATGAGCTTCACAAATGGTCAGTGGACCTAAACTATATCGCGTTAAGGTCAAGTTCCATTTAAAAATTGGAGAAAACTGTCGATTTTTATAGCTGTCTCAATTCAAAGGTATCCCACATCCTCCTAACACTAAAAATAATTCATGAAAATTAAGATTTAGGTCACGTTAGGGACATTTTCATCGAAGAAAAGCACCTTTTTGGCTTGAAAGTTCTTTTGAATGATTTTATGATGAATTTCGTGAATTTCTTAAAAACACGTTGCACAAAATCTAATATTAAAAAAATCGAAATGGTTTTTTGGAGGACTTTGGGGAAGCTTTTGATCAACCTTTCTCAAAGAAAGCTATAATGTTATATTAGGAAATTTCAGAAAAAGTATCAAAATTGAACGAGTAATTTTTTTTCAAAACAAACTTTGCAAAAAGACTTTTGAGCCTCTAAAGAGCATTTTCCATTCGGTTTTTGATCAATTTTCCCGACATTTTCTTCAAGAAAAAATATTTTTTGATGTCTTTAGCATGATTTCAGCTTACGAAACCCGCAAAGTTCATCAAAATTATATTTGAATTCTGTTTTAAAACATTAAGAACATTTTTTTATTTATTGAAATTCCCACCAAGAAAAGCTCCTCATTCACAAATGGTTTAGAGTATTTTAGGAAAAGGCTTTCGTATAAACTAATAATTTGAATTTTATAATAAATAGGTAAATAGTTTAAACAGAAAACTTGTAGTTTTCCTTTGCAGGAAACTTTTAAGCTACTTTTGATATTCCTCTTTCACAAACAAGCAGAAAAAATTAATACAGACTCTTTGAAAACTATTGCAAACTTTAGTAACTCCCCGAACCTCTTTAAATAATCAAAATCGGATTTGAAACATTTCGGATCCATGAAGACGTTTTTGTACTTTCGTCTAAATTTGTCCAAATCGGTGCAGAAATCGATCGGAGAACAAAATTTCTTTAAAAAAAATATTTCTAAGGGGTTATGTAAAGATTTAAGATTCTAATAGAGGATTTTATTTATTTTTGAATGAGCTCAAATTTATTCGCATTGGATTAAAATTATTTTTATGTGCGATTTTTCGATTTTTTTTTTGTTTTGTTCCCTGCATTCAAAAAACATTTCTCTGTTGTATAATTCTCTTCATAATAAAATTCTGGCTAAGCCCTTGCTTCTATGACTCACGATAAAAGAATTACTCGTAAAATGATTTTTATTATGAAAAAGCAAATGAATTTTGTAACAGTAAAAGTACAGTTTATAGTTCATTTTCGTTTTCTAAAGGCTAGGCTTTCTACTTCTGAACGACTTGTGAGGAAAAATTTAAAAAAAATTGCGACTTAAATTTATTCATAACTCATTTAGATAAAACGTATTCATAATTATTGGTAATTTACCCGTCAATCACTGGTCGAGACGGTCGAGACCGATGCAATCGGGTTGTATATTTCAAGACCTTTCAATTGAATCCAATTTTAACTAAATTTATTGAGAAATAAGTCTTCAGCTAGAACAATTTAATATTAAAAAAGTTAACTTTAACCTTAAGAAATTCGCTAAAAAGCGTCGAATAAATTTATAATTTGTGTCTTTGAATTACTTAATATTTGGATTTTGATCTATTTATTGATTTTTAGGTCGATTTAAACCTATTTCTGTAAGTCAAGTCTACCTTTTTATCAAGAAATAGAACAAAACTCTAAATATTAAGAAATTCAAAAATACAAATTACAGATGTGAGAACGATGTGAACGCTCTTTATCTACAGTTAATGTAAATCAAAATCCCTAAATGTTTGTCTTTTGCCTGTTTGACTTGTCTAATGGAATAAATTGTTTCAGTTAAATCAAAAAGCCATATTTTAGCAGAGTTAAGAGCGAGCAAATAATGACGAAAAATAAGAAAAATACGTCCATAGCAAAAAGTATGTGCATTTAAGTGGGTTCACCGAAGATAGGACTTCGATATTCCTTACCGTTTCGCTTTTAGAATGGGAACAGACGAAAAGAAGAATGCACAAATTGAATGTCAGTTGTCTCGAAACTCCAAAATTTATGGCTTTTGCAACGAGATCTTATCAAGAGAACCTATTAAGAGACCGTAAAGTCCTTTTAGAAATCTTTTCTAGGTCCTCCTCTTAATTCGTTTCGGACGTTTCGGAGATTGATTGCCATTTTTCTCAGATCTACAATGTGTTTTTAAACAATTTTTAATTTTGAAATATTCATTTTCCTGATTTTCCACAATTTTCATCGACGTTTTGACAAAATCAATGCTAGTGCTCTTTCTGCAAGTTCGAGCAATAAAATTCCATCTACCACTTGCATAACAAAATTTTTGAAAAGATCAATTCAAAGAACTAGAAAAATGGCCCTCAACTGTAAAAGGGCCTTTTGAAATGATTTCTTCGTTAACTTTACAAAGTATTTAGGACAGTAATTTCAGCAAACTTAATTGCAAGACAGACCGTTTAATTAATTAAGACAAATTTTAGAAATGTTTCAATTAAGCTACACAAACTTTTAGTTAAAATCCTACACTTTCACAGAAAGAAACGAATTTTTATTTATAATATTATAAAAAAAATATATTGCTTATAAAAGCATAAAAAATTAGTCACGGATTATTAAATTATCGTAATTACAAATGCTTATTGTGACCCGGAATCACCAAACAAAATTTATAAATAAAAAGCGGCAAAAAGTAAATCAGTGAAATGTTATTCCATCTTCAAATTATTGCAGAAATAGAAAAAGACATAAAAAACACGGCTAATTCAATGAAAGTTCCATTTTAGAGGAAATTGTCGACATTTTATAAACGGCTTATAGGCTTATGTACCACATTGAGCGAGATACTTTCCCTTGAACTTGATTTCTGTGGTAAATTGTGATAAAATGTTTTAATATCACATTTCATCTACATTTTTTTTAACTACTGGATCGTATATCAAAATATTTGCTTGGTAAATTTTCTCACACAATGATTAATTGCCAACAATTTTGGCTTTCTATTAAAAACTTTTACACACCCAGCATCAAACAATTTGGACTATTCACGGTATCACATTCATGGTGAATTTTTGTCTAAAGATCAAAAGTCGTTTTGTTGAAAGTGATGCCTGGTTGAATAGAAGACCTGAATAACTTCACACGTTATGGTTCTTTTATTAAATTGAACTTTCATTCATTTTATAGGCTTCTAACAACATAGAATATATTTTGGCTGAGTTTGGAAAGACATACAAATTAACTTAAAACTTTTTCAACAGCAGAAAATGTTGCTTCTGTGTTGCTAAAAATCGCATAATATTCTCTTCTTAAAGTTCATTGCTTCAAATAATGCCAAAGAAGGTTTCTAAGAATTTTTCACACAAGGTCTTGCCCTGAAATTCATATTTATTAAAACCCTTCGAAAAAAAGTCTAAGCACGTGGACACGAAGGCATGAAATAAAGTCCTCATAAGCTTTCTTGAGCTTATGAGAGTTGAGATTCTTAGACTTAATATTCTGTTTGTAACCCAAAATGAATGAATTATCATTTACTTAATTCTGAGATAAAAAAAGATTAAAGATTCTTGAATATTATATGAAATATTGAAGTAAATATTAAAGTTTAAAGTCTTTGTTTAAAATTGTTTTCAAAAGTTCATTAGTATCTTCAGATAAAGAGTATTTAATTTTAAAATATGAAGTTTAAAGAATATCCTCAACGCTAATACTCAAAAAACTTCACATGAATTATATATTGAAAGTTTTAAGCTTAATTAAACTAGTTGAAAGGTTGTTTTAAACTTTTAAATTTAAATACTGAAAATATTGAAGGTATAATACTAGTATATAAATATTGAAGGTATAATACCAGTACCCGTTACTGGCTTCATAATTTCTCAGAATTGGGAATTTTAAATTTTATTTATTTTTTTTAAAATATAAAATTACAATTCCTATCTGAAATCTAATGAAATGAGACTTTATTTATTTCAAAATTTCCTTCGAAGTTTTCGGTATTTTAAAGGTTTCAGAGGCCTTGCAATCTTAAAAATATAAATCGTAAACAAAACGAAAAAAATGTATAATATTTATATTTTAGGTTTTTTTTAAGTTTGAAGTTTCAATATAAATACAAATTTAACATTTTATATTTAATAAATACTTTTATATAAAGGAATTTAGCTTTTTTAGAGGCTGGTTTAGAGATACACATTTTTCAGATAAACCTAAAAATTCAGAGGTAGGGTAAGTGTGCCAAATTTCGGCATAGTTGCATGCAAGCGTCAAAGTCTCAAGTTTAAAATGTAATATTTTAAATACAAATTGATTTTTTTTTAATCTTTCTTTTGTAAGAGTGTTGCTTGGAACCTTGTAAAGAGTTTACCGTCTTTATTTACTCTAAAATCATTCTTGATACATTTTAAAATGAATAAAAATAAAGACATAGCTTTGGTGCCCTATTTCGGCCACCTTCATTCTCATAGTTCTTTGCTCTTTGGGAATTCTTCCAATTTCCTTTTTACGTCATCTCGTTTGTCGAACCTACATTTTTTGCTATTCTTTTGCATTGTATAATCTCTAGAAGACGTAAAATCTAAAAGTTCATGGAAATTCGAGGAACAAAAAAGGTGGCCGGAATTGCAAGCTGGCCGGAATTTGGCACACTTACCCTATACCTTGAAAAATACTTTAAAAAAATAATTACTTCACAGAAAAAAAAATTTATATTTTTTATATGTTTATATGTTTACGAACATTTACGAACAAATATTTGTAAAAGTACAATAAATGCTCATCAAGTGATTATGTTACGAACAATGTTTGTAAAAAAAAGTACAAACTTTTACGAACTTGCTCGTGGGTCATACGATTTACGAACATTTCGTAAGTACCCAATATATGTATAGGAACCCACAAACATTTACGAACAATTTTTACGAAATATTTTTTTTTGTATTACCGAAAACTCGAAAATGTAAGTTTAAAACGATTTAACAAAAATTAATTAATTTAAAATGTAAAAAAATAAAGTCGGGATATCTTTTTCAAAAACAATGATTCAGGATATTATATTTTGATTTAGGTTGATTACAAAATAAGTTGTTTAAACTCGAAAACGATTTTAATTTAATACTTATTAAGCTAAAGTTCACTTTGCCCTCCGTAGAGGCAAGCTTGGGACTTGCTCGCAACCTCACCTCGCTTGTTCCCGAAACATAAATTATGTCTTCTTTGTTCAATGTCTCATGATCGACTAAGTGTAAAAGGATACAAATGTACCGCCCTCCGGGGGTAACGTTTTCACTCCGATGTTCGTAGGCTTCTTCTCAATTCTAGCACTTAAGGATAGTTTTCACTGATCGGACGTAGTTGATAAGATCGATAGAGGCCATCCTTAAGGGCGAAAAATAAAGAAAAGCTAACAAATTGCAGGGTGGCAATTACCCCCGGAGGTTAGTTACCCGCATCTAAAACAGTAGATTTTAAAAAGGCATCAAGTTGACCCTAATAGAAAAAAAGCGCCCATACTTCATACAACTTCATACTAGGAATTTTCTCCTAGGCTTATATTCTAATTAGTATATAGTCGTATATGTTAAAACATTTCCAAACTTGAAAAACTATTCAGTAATTTTCGAAATAAACCTTTTTAAAGCTTTTTTTTAAGCAATTTATTATGCAACTAGCCAACCGTAAGTGACATGTTCATCTACGGTTTATATAAAGATATTTTGTAAATATTCTTTATGCAATATTATCTTGTTCTTATGTAAAATGTAAATTTGAAAATAAAAAGAAATTATCAAGGTTATTGTTCTCGAACCGGAGTTTTAACAAATTAGGGGGAGTAAAGCGGTATTCGGACGAGAGATTTAGTTCAATTCCGGAATCTTTCAAAATATATACAGCAATCAATTTTATAGGGAAAAGTAAGCATGGTTCGAATACAGTGAACCTTCAAAAGATACAAGTTTTCTCTTTGTTAAGAACTAGTTCGTCATTTCTTAGCCGTAAGAAAGTAAACTATCTTTAGTTTTTATAAGGAGAAAATTCGCATGGTTTGAAGGTTTACTGTGTGCGAAACATGCCTACATTCCCCTAAAATTATTCAAAACACCTACCCTAAAATTACGAGCTCGATCAGAGTTGGTGAACTAAGTTGTAGCATCACAGTAGCTGCTTATAAAAGAATTACATCTAATAGAGAATTCAGAGAACATTTGGCATCTAAATTGAACAAGTAGAAAATTATGCCAGAAGGTGGAAGGTAGGCTAGAAAACTAATTTAAGATATGGCTGAAATTGTGCATAAAAATCATATTAAATTATATTATTCACAATACATTATGATGGCCATTTATGCGGTGGATACAGTCAACCCCAAAACTCCCATCAAGGATGAAAATGCTACCTGGAAATTTTCTTTTATCTCACGCACGTTTTCATAACATTATTATTCCATTGCTTAATCCAAACGCGAGAGGTGGTAAAGAATAAAAGACAGTGTCGTGAATACACGAAAAGAAAATGCGTATAAATAGAATTCAAATTGGCGGTTGAATAATGGTGCTAAATATTAGGTATACGTACAATACATATTAAGAGGCATCGCTGGTGTAAGCCTATTCACAATTTCAAAATGATTTATACTTTTTGATGATCTTTTTGTGTCTCTCCTTATATCACTTTTTTCTTCCCATAGGTAATCGGAAATTCATTAATTCAGGTTCAATTGTCTCTGATTTGTTTTTTTTTTGTGGAACCATTGTTTTTTTGAGGTTTTCAAAACAAAAACACTTTATCATATTGCAATATTTATTCTTATGATAATTAACCTCGCAAAAATCCCCATTTTAATTTCATTTATTGTGTAATTTCCTGATGATATTCAGAATTATTATAGATAAATTTGATATCACATATTTGGGCATAGTTCAGCAATTTGGGGTTTGAAATGAAAACTACACATAAATATAAAAGATTTCCGATCATAATTATTTTATAATAAAATAAACATTTTGTGTGCTATCAAATTCACTAATTAATTGCTTTTAGTAAACAATCAAGTGGGAATTACCAATAAAATGCATTTCATGTAGCAATTTTGTGCAATTTGAACAAACAATCTCAATTTTATATTCATTAGTATAATTTAGCCCGTTTTTAATCGAATAGGCATAACTCGTTTTAAATATGATTGAAAAATTTAAAATATATTGAAAAAACTATGCATAACTTAATAAAACCGATATAATTTTGCCAGAGTTTCTGGTAAAACCTGGGAAGAGAGAGTATTTTGCACTAAAGTTATTCTCTGTTTTAACAGCTGTATTGTGTTGAAATAAACCCACAAAATCGCTTCGAATTACAAAAATATATGTATAGAAACTTGAAGAACATCAATAAATAATTCACTCAATTTGCAGTTGAAACAGTTTAGCAATTGAATATACTTTTTGATACATTTCTTGTATGATGTGTGAAAAGATCATTGATTTTTTCACATTTTTGGAAAGAAAAGAACACATCTCTATGATGTTTAAAGAGTAAAAACTGTACAACTCAAAGTTGTATAATTGAGTTAGTGAAATTCAGAAAAATGCATTAGGCGAAAGTGCACATGCTTCGTACAATCCCAAGCTTCGTAATGATTGAATTTTTCCTGTACTTCTCAATAAATATGACTCATCGCACCCATATCTTAAAAACTAGGACAAAATGCCCTGTTTCTAAAATATATTTAGCAGTCACATTTATTTAGAAACTTAGGCAAAATTTAGTCATTACGAAGCTTGGGTCCGTATGATGCATGGGTCCTTTCCGCTATGATGCTATCCTAATGTAACATGAATAAGTTTTTTTTAGCATGTTACTGTTCTCAAATGATTCTACATTTCCGACTTTTCTTTGTGTTGGTTCCTGTTATGACTGTTTGGTGGTTTTAGAACACAGCGAGGACTGGGGAAAACAGCCGAGACAGGAACCAAACAAAGAAACGTCGATAATTCAGAAGCACTTGAAAACAGTAAAGTTCTAAAAAAAAGCACATTAATTTCTCATTGAATATGGCACCATTATTGAAACATGCTTTAATTATTTGGTTTACATCGCTTAATATGTTTAACGCAAATTAGGCAATTTTAGGCAATTTATGTCTACGCAATTTATTTACGAATTACTTCCGGAACAGGATTTTCACTTACTTTAGTTCTTCAGTAAGGATTTATGCCCGAAGTTACGCTCGCAAGGTTTGACATTGCATCGATTTTGATAATATTTTCCTTCATTCTCTTTCCTGAATTGAATTTTGCGCAACAAATTGCTTCCTTAGATAGTTGCAGTACATAAATAAATGGTGGTTTTTAATAGGGTAATGTTAAGAATCTAAATTCAAAGGCGGTTATGACGAGTGTTTAATGATGCCTTCTTGCGCCTTCTTAATATTTTTTTACAATAATCATTTATAATTGTGTAAGCAAATAATTCCAAAATAAGAACGAATATCCTATCTCCAGTGTTTTTAGCAAACTGAACGGTTGTAATAACTAAAAGTGATACAATCTTTATGTTATGTCTCATTTCGACGAATTTTTAGGCCGAATTTAGATTTTATCATGATGTTAAATTAAAATGTATTTGTTTTCTTTTCAATTTAATTTACGTAAATTATTCAAATGGTTGTTAATTTGTGAAAGAAATATGGAAAAAATAAATGAGCAGAAAAATTAAAATTTGATCAGCAAAAAAAATTGAATTTGATCATTAAGTCTCTGGCACATCTTTTAGATCGCTATAATTTCATGAAATCAAAATTCGTATACCTTTTTCTTTCAAATGATTTGCATAAGTCTGTCTCGTTCGAATGCTGTATCTGACGTAGTTGTATATTATCTTCAGTGTCTTCCGGTGTTCGTCAGAGGATTGTCTTCTTCTCGAAACCAAAAAGACTCAAGTTTCTCCAAAGCTTTCGACCCTCGATATGGGTCTTCCTCAGTTAGTTTTGAGAAGAAGACAATCCTCTGACGAACACCGGAAGAAACTGAAGATAATCTGTCTCGTTCGTTCGGTATTAATATTGGACTGAACTATATTTAATTTGGTGTCATATTTAAAAGAAGAGTTCGAAAAAGTAGGATAGACATATGCTAAACTTTTAAGAAGGACAGGGATGTGAATTTTGACTTTATGACACTTTCCTGATCTAAAAGGTGTAACAGAGCCATTATGCCATTATGAGCCATTATGACCCTAATTCTGACTTCATGAAATTTTAACGATCTAAAAAGTTTTCCAGAGGCATTATAAAACAAAATTTGATCATTAAAATATTAGATTTTGGTCTTATTAGCATGTTCTCCTTAACGGTTAACCCCTTAAGAGCGGTCTTGATTCTCCATAAGAGTGCTTCTAGAGTTAGGAAGAGATCTATTCCTCGGAGAGGGTATCGTAAGGAGGTTAGCTGATGCGACTTTAGTTCATGTTAGATCGTCAGGAGGTGAAGACGTAGGCTAGGAGGTGCGCTGAGGATTCTGGGAGAATCTCTAATGGTCAAGGCATACTTCCCCTTGTGTTGTCTTTTGGGCTCTTAGCCCTTATTTCCCTGATGGTTCTAATAGTCAGTAGAAAACCTGAACCTTTGCAAAAATGGGTCTAATACCGGCTTCAAATTGGAGGCTTAGCCCAGTTCCCGAAGGTCTCAAAAATCTAAATAAGAAGCAATTTTATTGATTTTTCAAAATCTAATGGATCATTTGTCCTTAATATCCAATTCTAAACAACAATTTCCTAAAAAATCGTGTCTGATAAGGAATTAGACCAGTTAAGTCAGATGGCTAAGCCTTAGGTGTGAAGCCAGTATAATGGTCTAATTTATATACAGCCAAGTTCCAAAAATATGACCGATGACGGTTGAACTCAAAATGTAAAATTTGAGGTTATGTGAAGAAAGTTGTCCGTGAAGTCTGAATTAGAACCATTTTTCTCCGATGGTTCCTTAATATCACCGTATTATATGAATTTTCTCGACAAATTCCATTTATTAACAACAAATTACAGTGATAATATCACTAAACTTATTTTTCTTGATTTAAAATAAAGTGTATTTCGCATAAATTCCGTTCCGTTTTTGTAAAATGTTCACATTTGAAGAACTTTACTTTTATTATAATTGTGATCTAAGACTGTTACAGAAAAAATGAAGACTTTATGGTCTCTTTGACTAAATTTCCAATTTATTTGCTTTTAAAGTTTAAAATTAAATTACAGCCTAACTTTGATTTTTTACTGACCAATTTTCATTTTGTACTGCTCCATTTGTTCAGTGTTAAAAAAAAAATAAAGAAACTTTAGGGATTTAGGATCAATTAATCAGATATACTGTAAATAAGGTATTTTCTATCTTAGTCTACAAGCATTTCCACAAGATTGCAAAATAATCGAGTTGCCGCTTCAGTTGCAAAGGTGTGATGGAAGATTAGTTATTTAATGTGTCAATTGTTGATTTTAAAGTTCCGCACAACCCTAATTAATGCATCTGTGCAACTTTGAACATCAACGCGGTATATCACGAGACTTCTTGTGATGTGAGCCTTACTCAAAGAGTGGTAAACGTTACACCAAAGTGATATAATAATCACATGCCACTCCTAATTAGTAGTTTCAGTTGCTGATTCTGCAAACCCTCCGGCAAACCACCTACAATACTAAGCTGAATTTCAAAGCATAACTTTTCAGTGCAGAAATGTTTACTTTGAGTTTATTTTCGTTAACACCTCTCTGTCTGTATCACGGTTAGAACTTCTAATGGAAATCTGCACAGGATTTTGGCCTTTTCTACAAACCTTTCATATAGCAATTAATTAGTGAATATATGTTACAATGTATGGGAATTTTGCAATTCTCTAAAAGCAAAGATTCACATTTTGTAGAGTTGCAAAGGCCCTTTCAAATTACTTCCATTTGCAAAAGCCAAAGAACTTACATGTTTCCTTTGCTCCATACATCTTTTCGAATGTCGATAAATGATTTATTTGCAATGAGAAATGGAAGTATGAAGGAATTGAAAATGTAGATATAGGGGATCTACACATCATTCACTGTAACACTTTGTAGTACCATGTGTTTATTTGTTGAGTCCTCATATTTTTACTGGATACATAAAACTCTCATATATTCAATTGGAGTTATGGATGCATGGTGGAGAATATTGCTTTCACGATACCATCAAAAATTCCCTCATCGCAAACAAATTCAATTTTTTTGCAATTGCAAAATGAAATCTCATGTGAATTCTCATGCAATGATAAAATTGAATTTAGCACTTTTGCCTCTAACATTGTTGTTTATTGCGGTCAAAGAAAAGAGACATTTCATTTTACGGAATCACTGCCAAAATGAATTTTTGAGTGTAATCTCTCTTTACCTCATACATCCTTTATACATAATTTAAAATACTGACTTTCTTTTTACGTAAATCACGAAAATCTTTTTTTTCGAACATTATTCGTCAATGTTAAATTTTACAATATTTATTTTGTTGAAAATATACTGAAAAATTGAATTTACTTTTCTATAATATAAACTCTTAAAAAAAACTACAAAAGCTATGAAAACTACAATTTATATTTCGAATCGAATCAATAACATTTCATTGGTTTTACTCTGTAAGAAATTGGAGAATTTCCGGTCATACATTGAAAGAAATCGTTCAATCTAAATTTGTTAAAATGGCTTGATGTTTATAAAGCATTTGGAAATCTGTATTATCGTAGATTCTATGCCAATAAAGAACTAACTACAGGGTGGCTAAAAAAATGTATCAAGTTTCAGAGCTCATAATCTCCAATCCACTTGTGACAGCAGGTTCTTATTTTGCATAATTATAGCTCATTATATTGGTTAAAAGCTCGTGAAAGCATTTCCGAATATATTTTGAGAAACTTCTTAAATTTGTAATGGAATTCAAACGTGATAATTTGATGGTACTATTTTTTACTGAAAAGTTGGAACCAGCCATTGTTAGGGCTCTTCAAAACCTTAAAGTAATTAAACTTTTCATTTTTCGAAACATTTTGGTAAGGATACTTGTAGCATTTTAAAATGCTTTAATGGGACTGTAAAAAAAATTGCTTTATCGCTAGTCATCGTCCTAAAGGTAGAGAACAGAGAAGCAAATTGAACGAAATTTGCGTCATATCTGCAAACAAATGATCCGTGAGGCCGTAGCCGTATATCACAAACAATCATTAAACAAAAGTTTTAAAAGGACCTCCATATGAAGCCTTAAAAATCCCAAAAACGACAAGATTTTATGAATCCTCAAAAAAAGTTATACTCGATACAACGAAGAAGTAACTTGGCTTGTACGTTTAAGGTCAGTTGCAGAGTATCGTCTTTTTTTATGAGAAAAATTTTCCATTTGACCAATTGATCAGCAAACAAAATGAACGAATGGCCACCGGAAGTCATAGTCATAGACTACCGTATTTGAAGACCCGTGGTGACATGATAACGTATTTTCGATACTGTCAACTGTCGATTCTGAATAATTTAAGGGATAACTGCTCTTCCTGTAACAAATACTCTTTCCGTTCCGAAACGTTTGGGAAAAAACCATTCCTTAATCCCTAGTTTTTCCCCAAACGTACGACTTATTTCGGAACGAAGGGAGTATAAGATGTTTATCAACAGTCACATTGTTTTGAAAATGTCTCAACGAACGGCCTAACAATGCAAGAAAAGTCAACATTAATCTTAATCTAACAGATATAGAATTATCGATACTATCGATTCGATAGTGTCGAAAAGTTATCATTCAACTCCTAGACATCCGTGATAGCAAATTATCAATTTCCACTGAAGTTTTTGGGCTGCAGTGTCAATATGAATGCCAATGTGTGTCTAGAAATTGTCCCGGAAGGACTCCTGAAGCCGTGGACATATAAAAGTTTCAGTAAACGATTCTGGAAGTTCGAATAAGACTCAGCACCGTCGTAGAAATCACGCGACGAACGAGATTTGCTTGTTTGTTTCTTTTTTTTTCAATTTTGGAGCATACTGACCTCAGCGAATCTTGGATGCAAAACCGCTTGACTTCGACAAAAGAGGTACCTATATTGTTGGACAAGGATAGAACCAGGGGCCCATCAAGTCTAATAAAAAGTGAAGTTTTTTAAGTTTTCCTTGTACAAATTTTGGAAATATTGGACCCTGACTTAAACAAATTTGCTTATAGTTCTTGTACAATTTCGGCGAACGAAATATGTATTTTTAGGTAGTTTTCATCGCACAATTTCGAAATATATCAGACTGATAAGTCAATTCTATTTAGGAAAAAACTTGTCATTAGGTTTCAGTATTCAGGATAGGACTAAAAAATAGCAGAGTGTCGATGAGCTGAAGGCTGCCCTTCGTCATAAATGGCAGGGCATTCAGAAGGCTGGCATTTGTACAAACTGCGATGTATTTTCCGACAGTTTTAGGAACATTGTTAATTTAAGATCGGATTGAACAAAACCGATAATATTCTAAAATGTTGATGTATTTACTACCATTTTGTTCTTATTTCAAAAAAAATTAAACATAAAATAAGGATAATACAGCGTTTTAGTTTGTTGCATTTTTTTTAGACACTCTGCAGATATTTTTCAGTTTCGTCTATCAATCCTAGTTGTGTATACCCCTTTGCAAAAAGGAAGGAAAGGTTCATATTTTATAATATTACTTTGGACTAGTAGATTACCCAGTGCACGCAGTGCACTTAATATGTTAAGTAGTAGAGTACCCGTTGTATATTGCTTGTGTCCCGTATTCGAAGCTCATGTCATCAGGAAATATTCTAGTATTAAAAATGCTAAATTTATAATATCCAACGAGCTTCAAAAGAACTCTCGCGTCATTTACAGTTTACCGGTACTCAATCAATTTAAACCGATTTTTAAATCACTCAAGATATCCCCCAAAATAGTTTTAAAATAATTAGAATTGATTTTCGGACAAAGTTATACTTGGTGGTTCATAATCGGTTCATTACCGTTTTAGAACCGATTTATAAATCACACAAAACATTCCCCAAAATACACCTCAGGGGCAATATAATTAAATTTCTAATAAAAATTGGGTATGGGTTATGAACCGTCTCATTACTGGTTCAGAACAGATTGGAATGTGTTCAGTTTTATCGGAAATCCAAGACCTTTCCAAGAGCCCAAATAAGATACCATTCGGTTAAGAAATATGCTCTCTAGATCCTTTTAAAACATTGATCTTGAAAAACAACTAGGGTGGTGACGCAATTACTTGTGGCCTGTCTTTACTTAGACCGTCTTCAGACTAGAGGTTTAGCCCAGTTCCTGATTTTATTGATTTTTCAAAATGTAATAGATCATTTGCCCTTAATAATCCAATCATAAGTCAAAATTTTCCAAAAAATCTTGAGTGATAAGATATTAGAGAAGTCAAGCCATATGGCTATGCCTTAGGTCTGAAGCCCGTATTATGGCCTCATCGCAAAATGTAACCGAGGCATAACTTTAATGAAAGTTATAAAATTTTTCAGAACTATCAGAATCTGTGCGGTACTTCTCTAATTAGGATGAAAATAAATCAAATTCATAAAACCGAATAAATTTCATAGCACTATCTTTGTGCTAATCTGCAATCTCCACTGATTTAGTGCTTGAAGCCTTATGCTTTGTAGTTAACAAAACTTTCTCTGATGGTCAAATAACATTTCCCAGAAATTAAGAAATTTAGTTTTTTTTATGTGTTTGAAGGTAAATTCAATTGAAAAACTTTGTTTTGCGTTTAAACTTCGTTAGTGATATTTGGAAGGGAATAATAGCAGCAAAAACAGCTAAACATTGTTCTGTCGGTTGCACACATTTCTTCATTTTAACGTTAATTCCATTGAACAACATCGAGTTGGTTACATCCGCAAATACATTCCGAAAATTTTAATATCACAGAAGCATTCAGCGTGATTAATTTTATCCATATTCAAAGTATTATGGAGTATGCGGATATAAGTTTGTTGTGAATATGTGTTTTTGCCTTGAGTGTGTCTAGTAGAATTATTAAATACTCTCTCTATCTCATTCTCTGTATCTAAAATATTACCTGGGGCTTGAGCATCCAGGTGTACAAATTTTAACATTTGAGGGCTTGATGAAATAATTTGTCCACGAGATCCTTAATTGCTATCATAGCTCATTTTGTGAGGGTGGTCACAATATTTCATTTCCCATATCCCTTCTGCCTCTTGTCTCACCTGAATTTTCGGTGAAGATGGAAAAGTAAAGGGGGAGACCTATAGTAAATACCAAAAAAAAAAGTTTGGTTCTCTCTGTTTCCATTGTTTTCTGTCTCTGTGTTTCAGCATTACTATTTTGTAGCGAATTCTGACTTGTACTTGTAACACATAATAATTCCCTCTTTTTCTCACTATATTTTGTCCTCATGAGCTTAGTACAACAAACAATTTCGTGCAAAATGAACAAAACAAAAGTTACGTCACTTTTTTTTTTTTTTGATGTTTTATATTTTTCTACCATTTATTGTACCATCTCAACACACTCAGAAGAGAGCATTCACATTGAAGCACGAATGTGTAATCTGCAAAAATACAGCCCCAGTAGTGTAAAAATACCGCCATAGAGAGACTCTTTAATTGTACAACAGGCTTATGTATAGTTGTTTACGATGATGTCACCGTCATTGTAAAGATGGATTGGTGGATGCTCTATGTAATACCATAATATATCGCTTTTATTTCTCTTTTCTTTTAATATTTGAGAACATGGACACAAGAAAAAATGTCTAATCGACCCACGTTAAATGGAAAAATATATAGGGCGAAAGTTAAAAGACTTGGAAGTATGCTATACGTGTGGAAAATAAACTAATTGATAACCATGTTTTGAAAATTAAATAAGAGCAATGGTGCTATTCCAATGAAAAATGAACATGTATTTTAGTACTTCACTGTTCCCAAGTGCTTCTGCATTATCGACTTTTCTTTCTATTTTGGTTCCTATCTCGACTATTTTCTTCAATCCTTGTCATGTTCTAAAACCACCAAATAGTCATGACAGGAATTAATACAAAAAAGGCGATTATGTAGAAGGACTTGAGAATAGTAAAGTTCTAAAAAAACACTAGTAGACTGAATAATACCCAACGCACAAATAACTTTTATTTTGTAAACATGTTTTTGACATTTGAATGAGAGAAAAGATCTAGATCTAGTCTTCTCTTTCACTCTCGTAGACAATTTTGAAAACATGTTTACAAACAAAAGTTATTGTGCGCTGGGCATTAAAACATAAACAAAATATACATAATTAAATGAAATTAGAATCCCGCACAAACAATTGTTTAGGGAAATTCTTTGTACAGAGGACAGCTTGTCTTATTTATTTATCAATAAATTGAATTGAATTGAATTGAATAATTGCTTATATTAAAAATAAATATAATAATAAGCATTTTGACAGTTCAGTTTGAATGAATAAGATCTACCTCTAGTTATCTCGCTCACTCTAATACACAGTTTCGTATGGGAAGACAGAGATAGACTTCACTGAGTTTATGCGTGATTCTCCATGCTTTTGTTTTGTAAAAATGTTTTTGACATTCCAGTAAGAGTGTTATAAAATTTAAATCTAGTAATTTCGATAGCTCGAGTTATCGTTCGATGGACATTATTATTGAAATTGGCTTTAGTATTTTTTGCTTATCTTAAATAAACAAATCCGGTAGGACATAGGACTAACACAAGATATTTATCTTTCATACGAAATAAAACTATTAAAGACATTTTCATAAACGCTCTAAAAACTTACTTGTTTTGATCATATAAAAGTCACCACTAGTGGCCAATTAAGCCTTATGCCTTATTTGCAAATAATATTTGGATTTCTTTTATCTTCTTAGATATCGTTTTTTACCAGTTTTTTTCGAAATAGAAAAATAAAAGAAAAAAATATTATTTTAATAATAAATGCTTGTTTAGAAATTTTTCGCAAACTTTTGGATAAATGTACAAATTAAATACTTTATAGAAAAATTTTCTCCGTATTCAAAAAATAAAAAAGCTAACTTAGAAATAAATTAAATAAAAAGAAAAGTTTTAAAAATTGTATGTACCGCAATCACCGCAATACCAAAAAATCCACTAAGCATTAAAAATTCTTTTTTTTATTGCATTGCGTAAACTTCTTTAGGTATTTTTTTAATTGCTATTGCAGTTCTTTCTTTGAACTCTTATTAACTAGTTCCTGGAATTTCTCTGGCACTTTTTTACACAATTTTTCAAAAATTATTCTTAGTCTTCGTAATTAATTCTTCTTTCTTAGTTTTTCGTTACTCAAGAATATTCTACTACAGGAAGACCGGGGCAGAATTAGCCAAGAAATGAAATCTTTCCTTCTTTAATTTATGAAAAACTTGTTTAAATTAAATTGATATTCAGTTGATAGGAATGAAGCTAATATCTAATACTCAAAATAAATAGTAGTTTACTCAATATTCTTTCTAACAAAAATTATAACACCCCAGTATCTAATTCCATGCGTAGCTAATTCTGCCTCAGTCTCCCCTATTCGGCCATTAAATTTATGATTTAGAATTTCAATAAATTTTGAATTTTACTGACTATTTTTTGCCTAAATCTTTAATTATACCCAATAAGATGCAGTAATTTGTTATATTAAACCAGGTGATTGGAATACTATATCTGTGCTTCTCAAGACTAACGAGATTGGCCAGTTGAATCACATTTTGTGAGGAGATCATATTATGCTACTTCTTGCAAAAGAGCACCAAAAAGAAATGTTGTAAGCAATTGAATGGCTGTATTAAAGCTTCCGTGCTTCCTTTGTCTCAGTCAGCCATTATTCGCATCAGATTCCCTGACCAATCTCTATACCAGTGACCTCATAAAAAAGGGTATAGCCCTCAAATTTCAGACCAAACAGAAGCATTACGGTAACATAAGAGTGTTCAATTTACACCTCAATCCCCAAGAGGCTTAATTGAAAGTTGCGAGAAAATCCGTCAATGATTAGTGTGGTATTTTCCGCGTTGTTCGCTCAAAACCACAAATGCTACAGCAAACAAGTCACAAAATGAGCATTTCGACATTTTCGGTAGGCGACAAGTTTTAGTGTCTTGTTTCACCAATTTCAGCAAAATACTCTTTCACTCTTATACGTAGGAAGGATTAGACAAAAATATCTCTCAAATATTTCAATAGATATCTTGTCTGAGAAACATTAGTAGGATTTCCTTTTTGTAACCACAAAAGTCTTGAAATATTTTCCACAATTTCCCTCATTAATTTTGGGAGGTTTTTCATGGATTAAAAGTCTCCATTGTCATTTAGAAAATACGATTTTCATCCTTTTCACAACTCTTTCGGGTGTGGGATTAAATAGGGGGAAAAAGGGAAAAATAAATGTCTTTCGGAAGTGAAGAAATACAATTTTCAAGATTATGGAAGAAAAGGTGATGGATATTGAAGTATCATTTGAGGAAATGACTTTTGATTTCAAAACTCAATCTCCTTCCCATTCCATTTGCTATTTGACATGACTGGCAAAGTTTTCAGATAAATCACGTTCTATTTTTTTTCACAAACCATTCTCTCTAAAGATTTTTTTCATATAGCATTGAAAATATTACTGAAAGAGAAAATACTCTGGGTTGCATTCTGTATATTTTTTCTTAAATAAACTAATAGAACAAAATGTTCTACACGAAGTAAAATCGTAAAGTCGAGGGGTTAATACCTATTTGGTTAATTATAATTTTTTTTTTTAAATTTAATAATAATTTTGGTAAAACCCTAATAATATACCTATTAAAAATTAAAAAGAATTATTTTTATGAATATTTCCCAAATTAAAATACCGAAAAATATGACTTGTTTTATTCTAAGCTAAATAATTTCTACTTTTCGGGCTATTTTTTTTTATAGTTTTTGCATTAAACGTTTACTTATAGGCTCTGGCATACCTTGTAGATCACGAAAATTTCATATCCCTTTCTGTCTCCTACGTTTTGGAAATGTCTATCTCATTATTTTGAACTCCAAATTCGATTGAGCTAAATTGAATTTGTTGTGATGTGTAAAAGAAGAAGAAGAGTGCGAAAGGGTGAGATAGACATATGCAGTGGGTTTGAGGTAGAAAGGGACGTGAATTTCAACTTCATGAATTTTTACAATCTTAAAAAGATGCATTTCGAATAACAAAAATATGAATGCAGATATTTTTCTAATATCTGCATGATACTAATTTCTATAATCTCTCTACGACTCTGTGACAAACCATTTTTTTTAGCTGTAAGAGGATCATGTTTTTTGAGTATTTTTTTTTTCAAAATTTGTTTTCTTTTTCAAGAAAAGCCTATTTACTGGTTTAGAAGGCAGAAAAGGCGAACTGTAGAAAAAAATGGGTCGAGCAAATATCATTCTTTAGTCCAATTTTTTGTCAAATTTTAAAGGAAAAACTATTCCAAAGAATTAAAACCGAACCATGGATTCATGTTTAATGGATTTAAATTATTTAAAAATAATCACTAATCTAATCAAAATTATAAAATATGTTGATCAAAATTGGTTTCTACTATAAATCCCTGTATTTTGAAAAGTTTAACTCTAAATAAGGTCATAATGCAAGTAATTGCTCTTTAACTTCTTAAATTTTGACATGAAATGCCTAAAATTAGTAAGTGCTTGAATCCTAAGGATCAGTGGCTCACTAAAACACAGAAAGTCATTTTTATTGCTCGAACTTCACGGAAGAAGCAGTGTATATACCTCGATTTTGTTGACTCCTTACCCTCCCCCTCCCCCCCAAGTGGTCGTATTTTGGTAGAATTTCGGATATCTAAACTTTCCAGTTTTTGATGTCACGCTGTTTGTCGCCTATCCGTTCAACCACTACCACGCCTAGAGGCCAAATTGTTAGAGATAGAGACCTAAGATTTTCGGGGGACCCCCATAAGTCAACCCTGGAACCATTAACATTCTCCTCTTTTCCCACAAAAATCATGTTTTTTGGGATTGCTCTAAAGTGTGCCTTGCGATTATTTAATTTTTGGATATGTTTCAAAAATTACCAGGCGGCTATTTCGTCCTTATTCGAAAATACCGTTGAATCATTCCTAATAACGGTTTTTTAAGCTGGAAGTCTAAAAACGCTCTATAGAGCGTATTTCACAGCTGAATGGTATCCTGTTTCGACTCGTTGGAAATGTCTTGGAATTCCAGACAATCCTAAACCGATTCGAATTGGTTATGAACAAGTAATCAAACGATTCTTAACCGATTATGTAATTTTTATCGAAAATAAATTGTATTTCTCTTAAAATTATTTTGGGGGATCTTTTGAGTGATTTATGTATCGGTTTAAATCGGTTGAGTACCGGTAAATGATATAAAAGTACTTTTGAGGTATAGGTACTAAGTCATGAGTTCCAGTACTTCCCAAATGCGTGGGATGCATTATTGTCCTTTTTTGGACAATATAACATTCTACAGTCAAAAAATTGTCTTAATTTTAGGTCAATGAGAGCCCACTGGTCGTGAAAGAATTAAGAAAAATGTTTTAATAACAGGGCTCAAAATTTCAAAATTACTTCTCCTTATTCCTTGATTGTTTCACTTAAAACTTTGTAAGTATTTCGGAAGTACATAAAGGCAATCACTAGTATAAATTTGAAGAATCCATATCCTTTATCTCTAAAGTTGTCGAATTTTGAAATTTTTGGCGAGGGAAGGAGCGAAGTTACGACATTGGCTGATACAATTTTTTAAAATAAACAAGAACTCTTCAAAGCAGAATTTATCCTTTTTAATAAAGTAATTAACAATATTGATTTTATATGACAATGTTTAAAATGTAATTATCTAAGAAAAACATCGACTTCTATCGTTTTGTATTGTACAAGCTATATCACTTTCATAACAGTTTTGTGACAATTTTAGTTCCAATTGAACGATCAGCCGAAATATAAATCCCTTATCAATTACTTTTTAATATGTCGAGTCTTTTACGTTTTCCCAAATTTTGACTTTAATGATAAGCCCCTTGGGTAAGTTTCTGTTCGATTTCTCTCGAGCTTTTACAAAGAACTCAGCAAACTATTAAATAGTTTAAGAAAGCCAATATGTTTGCCAAATATTTGGACTAAAAACTTTAGATGTCAAATGTTTACAAGACTATTAATGCGTGAAGGTATATTTACTCAGTTTCACGAGATTGCAAAATATACGAAAATGATCCTATAATATAAAAAATAGTGTTTTCTTAATTAGGTGTTTAAGACCCAATGTAAAAAAAAGATCTCAAGAAAAAATCTTTACATACCACCAGCCTCCAATTAATTCACATGCGAAATTGAATCATGGAATCAGCCTTAATTTCAAATCAAAGTCTCGTGGTTGATTTTTTCTTCTTATGGGTCACGGACATTAATGAGTAGTTAATATTTGATTTCATTCACATTTATGTGAACTTACATAGTTTGTACAGAAGACGTTTGTATCAATACATACGAGATTAATTGTAAATATTGCCTGAAGTCATTTAAGTGTACGTGTAATTAAGTGACAGACGAAATATTCATGTCTTGATGGAATATCAACAATATACGGATCCGTGGCAATTCTCAAAGATCCATTTGAGACAATCAGATTGACCCGTGGGGTTGAGGCTTTTGGTTAACCTCCTGAATGGGGCAATCTGTGGTGGTGTCTGAAACATATATGCCTCCCATTGTCGCAAATACAATGAATAATGGCAGTTTCAATGGAAGTTCATCTCATGTGCCTTGTTTAGTTCTTTGGTACAAATTGAGAGTGGAACTCTGGGCTAGAGATGCACCAGACTCAGAGCTCTCATTGTTGGGAAAAAAAGAGAAATTTATCTTCATCAGTGAAATTATTTATTAAAAATTCTTCTGAACAAAAATTCCACGTGAAAAAAAACATTACTCCCAAGCTGTGAAAGCCTAAGTTGCAGAATTTATCGCAACAGTTGATGTTGTTTATGTGGACAAATATTTAGTGAAGTGCTCAATTATCTTCCCAACTCTCCTCTCAAACACATGGATATATCGTCTTAAGCACTCTCTTGTATTTGAAACTAAATTAAAATTTCAAATATTTCTTTCGTCGGCGGATGAACCGGTTAATCTAAGACTATCCGTTACATCTCCGAACATCTTGTCCAAAAAAAGAAATGAGTGACTTGTGTGTAATTGTGTGTAACTCTTTTTGCTGTTGAGAATTACGCCGTCATTTCTTTCCCACAGAAAAAAAAGATAATATCCACCGTCTTTGTGATTTTGATTAGGCATTATCTAATTTAATTTCAATTATCGCAAGCCATCATTTGAATTCCATTTCTGTCCATTTAATTAACATCCTGAAAGTGTAGACTGAAATACTGAGTACTAATTGAAAAATACAGTAGAAAGCCATGATGAGCTTATAGTAGCTGGGATTCTTTATGGGCAACGTCGGAATGTGCGCAAATTTGACATGCTAGAGCTATAAGTCTCACAGAGAAACATACTTTACAGGAATATGAAGCAATTCACATTTATTTTTTAAATTTGTCATTAATTTGAAAGGTTTGGAGTAAAAAACGTAAAAAATTACCATATCAAATCAGTATATAAGAGCCTATGCAGACTCTGAAGATTATCCGAGAGATATCTTAATTGTAAACCTCAACTAAAACGGATATCAGACATAAGATATTGCCATATGGCTTAACTCCACCTATTAGGCTGTCAATTGACCTATTAGGCTCTCAAAAAACAATAAAATTGCCCGCTATTTAGGATTTTGAGACCTTTTTCGAACTGGGCTAAATCTCTAGTCAGGACTAGACACACTCTAGAGACCTGTAGACAGACAGGACTAGACGCATTTTATAGGTAATAGTATAGGATGAAAAACAATCGAGACCCAGAACAATATTTGCCAGGAATTCTTGTAAAAATGCCTTTAGCATTAAAAAAAACTATTATGATGTCGAATTACTTAAGATCATCTGAAGGGATCTTCATGATATTTGCTATGGGATTAGTGTACAGTTTAAGCATTTTATCTATGCATATCACCTCCTTACCCCGCCTCTCCTTTCCTTAGCCCCCATACAAAATGAGGACTTTTTTCATCACAACTCCTCTCTGAAAAGAAGTAGAAAGCAGAAACTTGGCATGGGATCAAGGTTTATCCATAATTTAATTTAGATCCACAATTGTTTTTTCTATCTAAATTAAATTACGTTAAAGCACACTTTCTTTTTTATAAATACGACATTGGAGGAAGGGGTTGGTATACATGGTTAAAAAGTATTCTTTAAGTCTTGTTCCCATGCCGTATTTCAGCTTTCTACCTCATCTCAGAAAGAAGTCATAAGGTAAAATGCTCTCATTTTGTATGAGGGCTACCAGAATGGAGAGTGGGGGGAGGGGGTGGTATGCATAAATAAAAAGTTTAAGTAATACACTGACCCTATACCGAATATCATCAAGATCGCTTCAGCAGTTCTTGCGTAATTCGCTATCAAAACAGCGATTTTTCGGAAGAATAAAAGCATTTTACAAGGACTCCTAGCGTTTATTGTCCTGTCTTAGCAATTTTTTAATCTTATATCAGTACGTACAAAATGAACCTACTCACCTCGTTTGTGCTGATTCCGGGATCAGCGTCTATATAGTTTTGAGTTTTGACCATTCTCCTTTATGTTTTAGTTTTGAAAAAAGCAGAAGGGGAATGTTGGCATGGTTCGCACAGAGTAAGCCTTCAATCAACGCAAATTTTCTCTTTGTTTGCAAGGAACTAGTTCGTTATTTCTTAGCCATAAGATAGATCATTATTAGGTTTATGAAACAAGATGAGAAATTGTAGGTCAGGTCTTTGCAAATAAAGAGAAAATTCGCATCGTTTGAAGGTTCACTCTGTGCGAACCATGCCTACATTCCCCTATAAATGCTCTAAAACTTTCCACTCATGTTTTAGAACTTTGGTTCCGTCACAAAGGTCGTTACCTATCTATTCAATGGTATAGTTCTCTTTTGTGAACGCACAACAGACCACTTACACAGACCACAGACCAATATTACACAAAACATATAATTTTTGTGTAAAATTTCTACACATATTGTATAAAATTTGTGTAATTTCACACAAAATGTGTCATAAAATCTACACAACTGTGCAATTAGTTGCTAATTTTGTAATCTAATTTACATAATTTATCACTTCATAAAATTTATATTATACTTTTTAATATATGTATATACGTATGTTTCCATCAATAAAATGGAACTACAATGGTATCAAAAAAGCAAACATCGATTTATCGTTGTGAATCTTTTAGACTATGCAGCGTAACGAAATATTACATATTTACTGTATCACTTTGTATTTCTTATAAAACAAACTGTTCAAAAATCTAATATCATTAGTATATTGAAGATATAAATTTTCAAGTATCATTTTGAAAGAGTTATACTAAATAGGGGTAGATTCTGAATAGTTTCAGTGAAAATTTTATTTAATTAAATAAGTTTTAAGAACACAAAAGATCATTATTTTTCTTTAAAATTATTAATACCAAGGGACAAAAACAAACAAATGATAAAAAATGTCTTCTAATAACGCAATAGTAGAAAAATTATTTTAGAAAGTCTTTTCCCGGATCAAATTTTCGTATTTTGGAAGTACTTAAGGGGTAATGTAGATCAGAAAGACTGGAAAACACCACATTTTCTGTATTTTTTTGTTTTTCAACATAATAAATTTTTATTTTAATTTTAATTAATAAGCATAAAAATACAATATTTAAATCATATTTTCTGAAATTTTTATTTAAGAATCTAAAAAAATCAGTTGTGGAGACTTGATTTTCGGAGGTCTTTTTAAAAAAAAATAACATTTTTTTTTGGTGAACAAGATTTCTCAGGGTATATTTATCTGACATGAAAAAAAATTAAATATTTTCTGGTAGATAACGAGTTAAACTCTTACTTGAACGGTAGGGGAAGTACTCTTCCCTCAAACGTTCATGCATTTGAATAATGTGAATTTTTTTTTAGTTTTCCTAAGACTCTTCCCCACTCCGGGAATTTATAAAATAATTCTTTTCTGACATTATCATTTTATTATTTTGCTACTATTATCATAGATTATTTTATTACTTTTATTAGCCATAAGTTTAACTGTAATTGTTGTTTACCTATCTGTAAAATATGTATGAAAGTGCCCCATCTCATCCTTTTTACAAAAAGTTCATCGAATTAGATTATAAAAAATTGTTTTGAACCGCACTGTCTTCTCTTCTAGGTTTAAGAGGGGCAGTATCCATCAATACTGAGTAAAATCTAGAGTTGAGCTATTAAAAACTTGAGCCTATTCCAAGCCCTATAGACTTATGCCCAACGCACAATAACTTTTGTTTAGTAAACATGTTTTTGACATTTCTATGAGAGTGAGTGAGATCTATATCTAGTCATCTTGCTCATTCTCATGGGAAATTTTGAAAACATGTTTACAAACAAAAGTTATTGTGCGTTGGGCATTAGATGATTATTAGACAAATGAAAGAATATTATAATTTGTCTAATCTTAATAGGGCACTTTTAACCATTTATGAAAATCCCTAAGTCGATATTGCCTACAGTTTTCACTCAAAATCCGATTAAACAAAAATTAATTCTAGGCCGATATATGATTTGTGATCTGATAGCATCAAATTAATTTCACAAAATTAATTAGATGTAGTGGGATTCACCTTGGATTACAATAGCTGGAACTCCAAAGAAACCCAGGAAACTTTAAGAAGTTTTATATAGAGCACCCCCAGTGCAATACTATATTCCTGTTAATTTTATTAATTCCCCTAAACAATTCTGCCCTACCTCTAATTAAATATTTACAGTTCTTTGTGTATGTGCCTAAATAGCCAGGAAGAGTCTTAAAATATTTCAACTTTCGTGCTTAATAAGTCCATGGAGAAATTTTCGCCAAAAGTTTTGTGGGAAAATCATAACAGTACATTTTCCGGGAAATTACCTAATATCTCCTGAAAATTTCATTATGTAAAAGGAGTTGGAGTGCTCTCTTGCATTTGACAGTATATATGTTTTCTCCAGAGAGAGAGAGAGGAAAGGGAAATTAGCAAAATGTTCTGAAATTCACTGACAGAAATTACATAAGATAGAGAGATTCTTGAAAGGAATTCTCTAGCACATCCCGATTGGAAGACTTCTTATTTTTTTCTTCTTTAGCATATTATGTATCCCTCTTGAAAGGATAATTCGCAATCTTTTTTTCTCAGTCCCCATATCCATCTTTCTTAATTTTTTTTGCACATCACACTCAATTTTTTCATCTTCTCTTGAATTTATAGAGCTTTTCGGCATGTACAAAATTCAAGTGCGCAAAAGCTCTTTGATATGCTCAAAAAGTTGAAGGGTGAGGGCAAAAAAGGTTTCACAACAAGTTCAATCATTAATTTCATACGAAAACTTCTCACAGAAGAAGTTTAACACGTTTTCAGAATATAAGCTTGGGGAAGCTTTTCAGTGACCGGAAAATCAAAAGTGGGTTCGAAATGGATGAAGAATATTGTAAATTTGCACATTTTCCTCACAATCCTTACTTGTGTACTTTATACAAACTATTAATCATGTAGAGAAAGGATATCTCGAGAGAACTTTCGTCATTCCTATTAAAACTTGTGAAACAAATTTATTTGCATGAAAAGTCAATACTCCGATAGAATATAAAGCAATTCGAAAAGATAATGTAATTCACTAGCAAATTTATGCCTTGAAATTCTATATGATTTTCTCGTGCCCTAACACGCGCCTTCGAAACTTAAAGGTCCTCAAAAGCGGCATGTGGGACACGTGTGCTTTAGATTTAATATCTTTAAAGCTCAAATGAAAAATTGAAGAATATCTTGTATCAGTTTTCCACGAATTTAATGAAGAAGAATTGATCAAAAGCTCTGCCTAATGAATGAGATATAACAAAAAGTTTCAAAATAATTTAAACGATATTCGAAAAACCTATTAAAAGTAGTAAAATATTTACGTACCAATGTTAATGACGAATTTATTGGGAAATGTGATATATTGAATATTTAAATGAGTTAGCGAGAATCCAGGAAAAAAATAATTGAAATTCGTTAAAGCAGAAATATTTTAAATGCATTTGATGACAGAAATAAATAATTGTATAATTTATTGAATACATATTAAAATTTTATGGGAGGCTAGATACATTTTATACTTTTAAGCATGAACAATGTTTAAAGATTATTTTTGCAACTTTAAGAAGAAGTTCGACAGCTTAATAATTATCATATTTAAAACGAATACTGTTTATTTCTCGTTTGAACTTTATATTTTCTTAAAAAGACAATAAATTTATTAAGCATTAAATCCCGAACGCATTTTCTTCTACTAAGGATATGTAGTGAGGGAGAAAAAAGGAACGGCCGTCGTTGCCCCCCCTCCTTGCTTAGTATTGAAATAAATTTAAAAAAAAAGCAATAAAGTAAAATTATTTAAAGAACACGAAGATTTTGCTCACCTTAAAGGCATTTCCACTCAAAGAAGCGCTTCTACTATAAAAAGATCTTTTGATGAATATTTTGAGCTTTCGAAAAAGTTTAAAATAATTTAATTTGAATATGAAATGAATTTAAGGTGATTCTTTGGAGAATCATTGCACAAAAAATAATATTAAAAACTTCAAAATGGATCTTGTGGGGGGCTATGGTGAAGCTTTTTATCCATTTTTGAAAAAAAGCTACAGTGTTGTCTCAAAAGAGCTTTTATTGGATCTATAAACCTTTCCACATCTGCTCATTTTTGGTAAATTTTTGAAGGAAACTTTTCAGAAAAAATTTTGAGACTCTGAAGAGCAATTCAATGTTGTAGAGCAACCGTTAGTATAGTACGATATTAAATTTGGAATATTAATCTTAGATTTTTTTTCTTGCAATCGGTTTTTACTGGCCAACGCTTCGATCATATTAGTTGGAACCTTCCCCAAGGCATCAAAAACAGGGAGAACAAATTGTGGCATAAATTTCAATACCCTCAACTGTTTGCTCTTAAGTTGTCTATACATTAGGAAAAATATGGATGAGTGGCCCTTCAATAATACTATTGATAAAAAGCTTCAATTATTGAAGAGAATTATTGAAGAAAATGCCTCCACACAGGAACTAATGCGCTTCAATATTGACACTTTGTGTCATTTCTCGAGTCTCCTAGCGGCTTGAGATTATTTTTCGTGAAAATTTATTATTTGGCTGCTGGAAAAGCATGGAAAGTGTTTATAGAAGTTCATTGAGATAGTGTTTAGTGAATATTAGTGGAAAATTTTCCAAAAGTGCGATGTGAAGGTGTTTTGTAGAGATATTGCTCGTAGTGGAATTCAACCAAGTGTTACAAGAAGTTTTCACTCGTTTTTTTTTAATTATTGGTAGTAATCCCTCCTGTACATCACTTTCCAATTTCTAAAATGATCCGACACATATCCGGGCGACAATACGGTTTTTCAGGACTTCAAAACATTGAAACATAACCTCAAACTTTGTTCTAAATAGTTTTCTGAAAAGTGTACAGCAGCAGAAGAATACTGTAATCTAGAAGAGTGAAAAGCATCAGTGCGATGTGTCGTTCTAGAGCAGTGATACAACAGTTTGAATCGCTGACTGAGGGATTTGCTAGCTACATATGCTCAGTTTCCTCGATGGAGGTATTGAAGTGCTGAAAACCGAACAGGGTAACAATCTGACAGCAGCTGCCGGAGCCGGACGGGTGGATGCTGCGAGTCCAGTGTCGGCTGAGACGTTAGCCCACATCGCCCTGATGATGAAAAAACCGCGAAGTTTTTTCCCTGATAAGGCAGCTGACGGACATGTGGCTGCTGTGAGTCCAGCCTCGGCTGAGAAGTTATCCTTGATCACCCTGATGATGCAAAGACTGCGAAGTTGCCCCTGATAACACTGTAGAAAGTGCCAGTGGGATGCAGGATCCAACAGCTGGTGGTTTAAATACATCCGGATGGCTTTAGTTCCACTTCCAATAAACATTCTACGAGGAAATGATGGAGTTTAAGAATCTGGAAATGGCAAAGAGGGCTCGTTATAAGCTAGTACTCTTCATTTAGAAGTTGAGGGACCCTCATATCCGGCTGTTGGATTACAGATATTCACAAGCAGGGACTGTTCTGACTTGTAAGTGCTTCTGCTGCCCAAAGGTTCATGGATACACTCAGAAGCTCTTCCTGAGATTCACAGAAGGAAGTTGCAGACAGATTATGGATTCGACTCCGCTCCAGAGGTACAGAAAAATCTCAGATATAGAAACAAAAAATTAATGTATGTATAAAATTGTGAATACTTTTTATTTATAATTTTTTAATTAAAAAAATTAATAGAATTAACAAAATCTCTTTCTTTTTGCCAATATTGTGTCACTTCAACTGTGGCTCCCAGTGTCTTTGCTTGAGAAGATCTAGCGCCTTATCTATTCCTTGATATTTTATATTGAAGAGATCCACGGATTGTGTTCCAACTAAAAAACTCACGGGATCTGCTAATGCAATAGAATGTCTCACTTGCATCCCAATTCAATTCCTTACCTTGATCTGTTCTCCAGCTGGATGCTGGGATTGCGATCTGCTTTGTCTCAGAAGCCTCAATCCATGTCCAGATGCATAAATTACTCCCAATTTACATCTGAACAAAAACTTTCACCAAAACTAGGGTGAATTCCACTAGGAAGTTACATTCCCTGAAACACACTTTTTTCTTTTTGAACTTGCACCAAAATCGATAAATAACATTTTTCGAATATTCTGTAACACAAAATGTTCGAATTTGCGTGAAAAAGAAAAAAATATTTTGATGAAAATATCTAATGAACTTGATATCGACCATTTCTTCCATATTCCACTTCAATAATATTATGGAAGAATAATATTGATGATATTTGTCTCAATGTGTAGGGGTAAACAATATTGAAAGACAATATGGAAGAGAAGTCATCCATATTGAAACAAATATTGAAGAAATTGCCTCCACATTAGACAAATTTTCTTCAATAATCCAAATTTATGTCCATATGTTTTGCTAATGTGTAGGCAATTTTCATCAATATTAAATATTGATTGCAAATATTGATGAAATTTTCTCCTAGTGTATAGACAGCTTTACTCCGTCAGCAGTGGAAGATTGACTCAATGAATCAGTGTAAAGATAATCGTAGGGAAATTTATGGTGCAATTTGTTCTCTGTGTTTTTGATCCCTTGAGGAAACTCCCAACCAAGGACCGATACGTTGACCAATAAAAACTGATTCCAGAACAAGAAATCTAAACAATATTCCAAATTTTACATAGTACCCTAAAGAGCATTTCTCACACATCTTTTTAATCAATTTTTAAGTCAATTTCCTGGTTATTTGATTTAAAAAAAAGTCTTCTTGGTGTTTTTAGTAACCTTTTAGCATTAGAAATCCGTAAAACCGTTAAAATTTATCCAAAAATGAATCAAAGAGCGGTATTTCCTGAATGAATTCTCCCTAGGTAGACATTTATTAAGATATAAGGTCCTAGTAAAATATTTTATTGATTTTCCAATAAACTCAAATTCATAAAAATTGGATTAAAATTATTTTTTTGTGTAATTGTTCCTGAAAACTTTTTTTACGAGCGTAAATTGGGGAATATTCCTTGATATTGACTTAATTTTAAATTTGGTTCTCCTTTTTTCTGGTCTTATGTACTGGATACACGTACACGGCTAGTATACCCTAGACATACTTAAGCGGCCTTCATACTAGAAGTATAGCACAGTTCCCGAATGTCTCAAAATCTTAAATAGCGAACAATTTTACTGCTTTTTGAGAACATAATAGTTCATTTACCTTTAATAATCCAATCTTAGTTAATTTTTTTTTCAAAAAATCGTGATTGATAAAAAAATTCGAGAAGTTAAGACATAGGGCTAAGACTTAGGTCTGAAGCCCGTATATACGACTTTAAAGACGGCTTAGTGGAAAACTGAAGAAAATGTAGTCTAATCGTTATTCTGATTAAAATTACGTTAAGCGGGTCTCTCGTCTTAAGCCGTAGGTGTGTCCAGCACATTACGCTGAGTCGTAATTCTAATCAAAATAATGATTAGACTACACTCTCATCAGTTTCCTACTAAACCGTCTCTCGGCTTAAGCCGTAAGTGTATCTAGGACATTAGAGAATTCTTCAAGTAACACGGATTTCAGACTGGAGATTTAGACCGGTTCCTAAACGTCTCGCAATCCTAAATAAAAATCAATTTTAGTAATGTTTCAAAATCTCTAATAGACCATTTGCTCTTAATATCTAATCCCTCGGTGGCAGCCAAAATCCCGAATTTTCAAAATCGTGAAAGGGATGAAATTATATGGAGGAAAATGAATAGAATAATTTCCCAAGACACAGAAGATTTCCCTTTGGCTCCAGCAAGCACAGGTGCAATCGTGGGAGTAGCTAGACACAGACACTTTTAAGAATTCGGGATTTTGACTTTCGGGATTTTGGCCCATTCGGTATTTTGGCTTTCGGGATTTTGGCGTACGGGATTTTTGGCTTTCGGGATTTTCACCGGGACCCCTAATCCCTATAATACTCAATCAAAATTTTCCCAAAACCTTTGCTTTATAAGGAATTAAAGAAGTTAAGTCATGCCAAGGGGTAACTCATATTGAGAAACCCTCGTCAATTGTCCGAGAAACGCTTCGCGAAACCCGAGAAACCCACTGTCTGCATCGCGAAACCCGAGAAACCCAAAAATTGCATCGCGAAACCCGAGAAACCCATTGTCTGCATCGCGAAACACGAGAAACCCATTCTCTGCATCGCGAAACCCATTGTCTGCTTCGCGAAACCCGAGAAACTTATTCTCTGCATCGCGAAACCCGAGAAACCCATTCTCTGCATCGCGAAACCCGAGAAACCCAAAAATTGCATCGCGAAACCCGAGAAACCCAAAAATTGCATCGCGAAACTCGAGAAACCAGAAACCCTTGTCAGAAAAAATGGAAATGAGTTACCTCTTGAGTCTTGCGGTTAAATCTTAAGTCTCAAGCCCGTATCAAGTATTAAGTTCCATAAATTTTGAATTCTGGACAATAAAAAATTACAGGAAAAGTTTATAAGTTTGAACTTTTATAGTCTTGTAGTAATACAATAATTATGCAATAATTTTTAACACCAAACCTACCAAGACCGGTCAAATTGACCGGTTTATAAACTTTTTAAAATTAACACATATATTTAAACGGCATAATATGTCGCTATTAAACCTTATGAATGCCTTAAAATATACATGCAATATATTTTTAAATGTTTATTATATTTTTTCCTCTTTTCCAAGAAATATTTGTTGAGTATCCTACTTACCGCTGTATGTCATATGATCGATCGCGTAAGGAAAAACGACCAAAAACGATCGGTAGGTTTAGTGTTAAAGATTATTTCCTTGATTTTTAATAGGTTTTTAAGAGTTGCCTAAATTCTAAATTGGTTTGTTTGAAATTCCGCATTGTCCGGAATACCATATGTTGCCCTATAAAACCTTAAAATCTTTTGATACTTATAAGAAATTTTCTTTGTTTTTCAATATGAAAAAACTCAGACCCAAAATTACAAGCAATTAAAAACAATAATATGTTTTTATTACATCTCCTGACTCTTCTGTTACCTGCAAAATACGTTAAATTTTACGTTATTTGCATGACTTTCAAATACAAAGAAAATTTTCAATATTGAAATTCTATTTGAAATTATGTTTGAAACTGTTTGATATTCACTGTGCAAATTTATACCATACAAACTTGCTTAAATATCATTGTGAAAACAGTTTAATTAAATGGTTTTATGTTTTGTAATCCACTTATGTTGCTAATGAAATCTACAGATCAAATATTTGTAAATTGAGTACTATCAGTTCATTATTATTTGAACATTGAAATCACAGCGAAAACGGTAAAGGGAAATTCGTCGAGTGCTCAATTCGATTTAAATCAGTTCATTAATCGTTTGACAACTTTCGGAATATCGAGAAGGCATATAAATTGATTTTAGGCTGGAATCGGTTTTGTGCTTCTAAGTAATCAAGACCTGTTAAATTGAGAAATGGATGTTTTAGGACGATAAGGCCGTAATGTGTTATTTTAAGGGGTAGTAAAGGAAGAGGGGTCGGGAAAAAAACGTTTTTAGAGAACATATTTATGTGGGGGTCATTACAGACTAAAAGTCAGTAACTTTTTCCATGTGACTTCAGGAATCGAATTACAAAATACTCTTATAGATTACAAATTTGCTTTCTACTTATTTTATTTAAAGCGAAAAATTTCATAAAATTTTCATTAACATCTTAAATAAAAGAAATAAAGATTCTTCCAGATCTTTATGTATACATTTCCCATTTTAAAAACAAATGTAAAAATACAATTTGCAAATAAATAATAAATAGACTGCAAGTGCAGTAGAGAAGATAGGATGGTTTGACTGTTGAAAAAACACGGAAAAAGGATAAAATCTTAAATGTATTTCTTTTCTGTGAATAAAAATAGATACACAAACCAGGTTATTCAGAGTGAATGCAGAGAACTGTCATTTGAATTAATTGGTGAGCAGCGCATTACTCATCGTGAATAAATCATAAATAAATTTTCCAACAGTTTTGAACTTTTTTTTGCATGATGCCACCATGTTACCCGGATGAATTCGCTATTAATTATTTACTTAGTGGCTTCCACTGTCACTGCATTTTTTTTTATTCCATCCCATAAGAGAGTACACGAAAATTGATTGATGATTTTCTCTTTGATACAAAATATCCCTCAAAAGATATTCCTTAAAATGTATTCATTAATTTTTGAAGATATTATTCACAAGGCTCGAGCCAAAAAGGATGGAATGGGACATTTCGTTAAATATTCATGATGCGGAGAATTTTCTCCTTGTCACTTTCAGTCTCTAAATTAATCGTGTTACCAACTAAATGACTGCTGTCCGTTGATATACTTTAATTAATAAAATTGCGTAAAATTGATTATATTTATTGCGCAATGGTTTCGTGTTATTCAAACGTTGTAGACTCTTTTGGAGTTTATTATACCTGCCAAGATTCTCCTCGTAATCACCAACCAATAGCAAAAGGAATTACCTAAAAGAATAATCGATTTTGAGACTTGACCAGGATTTTCAATGACTTCCTTAACGTGTCTTGTTTCCATTGCGAATACCCTTTTTTGTTTAATTAATTTAATTGAAGCTTTTGTCTTAATGTCTTTTGCAACTTTTAGTCCAATTTTAAATGAACTAGCAGGCAAACTTAACTTTTAAGGGGACTGGAATCTGCCTTAAGGCTACATTTTACTTTTTCATAAAATTTTGAAAGGCGATAGTATTTAACCCACTTAGTAAACTCCGCCCATAAATAAGTTTATATCCTGCTCTCGTAAGAACCATGGAAAATTGAAGTTTAAACTATCAGTTTTTCAATATTTATTACAGTTTAAAATGGCACGCCTTGAAATAACCCAGTATAATTTGGTATGGGCCAAAATTGACCCGCCCATGAAAATTAGTACACGCCCCCATCTTAAAAACTAACAATTTCAGAGATTGTTGTGCGCTACTTTGTGTTGTGAAGTAAAGCGATAATCATGTGAACCCTATTTATATTCGTATTTCAAATTGAATTCTTGTGTCTTTGTATAGTAGAGGAGACTGGGGCACTACCGAAAAAGGACTAGCACCGAACACTGCAATTTTCATTAGATACTAGACTTCAGAGGACGAGACCTGTATGAATTCATAAATACTATAGGGATGCTTATTCGCTAAAGAAACATTAGTCATAATCGTAAAGAAAGCGGTGAATATCAGGGATTTACCGCAGCTCAGAAAACAACGATTTTTTTCCAAAGCTTTTGGTTCAGACTCCAAGCCTTCAGTGGCTGCCGAAAGTCGAAAGCTTTGGGAGAAATCGTTGTTTTTTAACTGCTTAACATCCCTGACGCTCAACGGTTTCTTCACGATACAAATATCCCGTCGGTAACCACATAAGAATTTGTCATAATCCAAGTAGTTTAGAAATAAATATCAGTGTTTGGTGCTATTCCATGTTCGGTGGTGCCTCAGTTTCCCCTAAACGACATTAGAAATGTGCCGACGGTATGAAACATCTTAGAGCCCAATTTAAAATAGGGGTGAAACTGTCCCACCCTCCTTAGTCGATTCATAGCCGGTATATTACCGGTTCTTAACCAATGGAAGAGGTTCAGATTTAATAAGACTTCCAATACCAATCCATACTTGTCCAAATCGATTAAGAAATACACTTTCTAGAGCTCATGTATATCTGACTTGAAAAGCCATTCATAAGCTCCAAAGACTCAGGCTGATACCCGAGTATATTTAGCCCATAAAGTTTGGCAGTAAAGGTTTTAGTAAGGGAAATTTTTGCCAAGGACCTCTAATCGATGATCCTAAGCCCTCAGTGTACGACAGTATAGAATAAACCTTTACTACTAAATTTTGAAGACTAAATGCTTCAGCTTCAGCCTAAGTCTGTTTGAGCCCTTAGGGGAGATCGATAATAAATCCATTCTTATACCCTTCTTACATTTGTAAATCCTCTACAGCATATTATTCTAAGCCCCATGAAATATTATAGGCCGAGCTCAAATTTTAGTGTGCTACAGATGAGTTTTAGGAATCGGTATCCTCCTGCAATCATTATGAATTTTGTGCAAAAAAAAACATGAAAATTAAATACTTTATCATTTGGTAAAACTTTCAAAATTATTGCATTTGGTTTTCTACCCAAACTAAAATTTAATTATTTTGCATTTAAAACTTAAATGCTTGAGAATGTTCCACTCTGACTCTAATACATAAATAATTTAGATTTTGCATAAATTGTAGAAATCTGTCACAGAACTTTATTTCCCATAAGAGTTTCATTTACTCTATCTGTTCTATGTTAAATAAAATTCAATTTTTTCTTTCATTTAATGAATTCAAGAGGAGGATCAGGTTTTTCAGTTTTACTTTAATTTTTATGCGATTTTTGACAAAAACATTATTCTTATGCCCAACGCACAATGATTTTCTTTGTGAACATGCTTCCAAAATAGCCTATGGGAGTGAAGGAGATGACTAGATTTATATATTTCATTCACTCTCATTGAAATGTCAAAAACATGTTTACAAAACAAAAGTTATTGTGCGTTGGGTATTATAAATTTTGTAATGTCGGATTACTATTGTTTTTTTTTGTGGTTGCCAAAATCCAGAATGGTCAATATCTTAAAAGGATCAAAATTGTGGAGGATAAAATTTCTCTTTGCTTTCAACAAGTTCGGGCGTAATCGGGGAAGTGGTTATGCTACTTTTGAGAATTCGGGATCTTGGTTTATCAAAATTTTGATCTTTTTGGTCGGTTTTGGTATTTTGGATTTTGAGATCTTGATCCTTTCAGAGTTTTAAATTTCGAGCCTTTTCTGCTCGAGATTTTGGCTTTCGAGAATTTGGTTTTCGGAATTGTAGCTTTCCGGATTTCGGGTTTTCACGACTGTGACCCATTCGGGATTTTAACTTTTAGGATTTTGACTCTTTTAGAATTTTGGCTTTCGGCTTTTGGCTTTAGGATTTCGGCTTTCGGGATTTTGTCCGGGAACCATTTGCTTTATATTCATTATTTTGTTAATCTAGAAATTGACTATCAATTTCTATAATTTTAGAAATTCAAGTAACCTGAATTTCGTATTTGTAATTTTCGAAACTTGAAACTCAAAATTCAGATCCAAGCTCAGAACCTAAACGCATTGCCTATTCGCCCTTGATTCAGTATAAAGTCTTGTTCTAATACGGGCTTCAGACTCGAACTTTAGCCCAGTTTTCGAAGATCTATGAATCCTAAATAAAAATCAATTTTGGTGGTTTGTCAAAATCTAATTGACCATATACCATATACCTCAACCTTAGATCTGAAGCTTATATAAATCGTTTTATTCAAAATAGACTACATTATTAAGTTGTCAATAGGTGGTGATCACATTTAGCAAAATCTTTATTTCTAAAGAGATTTTTATTTTACTAAATATTTTGTGACATATAGGTGAAAGTGCCCATGCTTCGTACGATCCAAAGCTTTGCAATGACTGATCGTACCCATATTTTAAAAACTAGGGGTAAGTACCCAATTTTTAAAACATATTGCGGAGTCACATTTATTCAGAAACATAAGGAAAATTTGGTCAGTACGAAGCTTGGGATCGTACGAAGCATCAGAATTTTCCCCTATTGCCCTACTTCCAAATAAAAGCCTTATTTTACTTAAAATTATTTACATGTCGATGGCTCAGAATATAAAACGAATAAGTCGCGAATGGCCAACTTTACAGGAAATCGATTTGAAGTTGAGATTTTACATGCTAAATATAAGATTTTTAAGATTTAGAACCCCTTTAAAGCGGTCTTCAGACTAAAAATTTAGCCAAGTTCCCAAAGGCTTCAAAATCTTAAATAGCATGCAATTTTATAGGTTTTTCAGAATCTAATGAATCCTTCTTTAATATCCAATCCTAAGTCAAAATTTAACCAAAAATCTTGACTTATAAGAAAACAGGGAAGTTAAGCCATATGCCTAAGCCTTAGGTCTGACCCCTCGTATAACTTTGGGAATAATTAACTTTCCGGTATAATAATTCACAGGGCAGGTAGGGGGTGTCAAAAAATACCCGAAAAGCGAAAACTAATATTCTGATGAGTCGATGTATAATTCATTTTGCTATCAGTCTCAGCATGATCTCATTTATACGCTAAATGGTTAAACCAAATAATTGAATATTAATTAAGATTTAGGAAGTATCTATGCCTTAATGCCAACAATTTATTAGTCTGACACTTCAAATGTGAACTCTATGATCAGGAATACCATTCCATTAGAAATTTAATTGAATCACTTAAACGAATATTTCCTGGAAATTGTCATGATGGAGTGCTTGCGCCTTTATCGAACAATTTCAATTACTGAAATATGTATAAATGCACTCAATGTCCCGTAGCAAAGTGCAATGTGAAATAATTTGAAGCAGGAACTTGGTGAAAACTTGATCATTTGTGAGAAAGGATTGTGTGGACATACAAAATATAAATGACAAAGGCCAATATGGCACGGCTAGTGAGCTACAAAATGTACGATGAAAATCGATACAGTACCTTTGGAGCTGAATTTAACAGCATCAATAGCATGGAAAATGATTCAACCACTTCAAGTCTCTTTCAACTTGTCCAGAAGAGACGTCGGAAGAGGTCGAGGTCCAGGAAACTATCCTGGCGGCAATGTATTCTGTGTCAGTGCCTCTGCTGCATAAAAATTCGCGGGAAATTGTGCCCGTGTTGCAGGAATCGACGATGGTGTCGATTCTGTGGGTCAGATGATGATGATACTGAGAATGACATCGACAGGCAGTTCAATCGATACAAGTACGAGATGAGTACGAAACAGACACCCAAAAGGGTAGAACCGGGGGTTAATTCGGAAGATAAATCACCGAGCCAGAAGAGTACTTTGCGAGCAGATGAAGTGAAAAAGGCCAAAAAGCATTTTTGGAATTGGAATGATAGTCTCAAGTCCAATTCAGACAAATTTCTCGAGAGTTTAGAATATGATGCAATGCAGGGGAATAGTCTCAAGAAGTATACAAGAATACCCAAAATTCGAATTGGTTACGGTGAGCGGTGAAATTAAGTGTTTGCAGCATGATTCTATTGCTTCTTCTTAACGCTACCACCGATTCTACCCATAAAATAAAGCACATCAACAAGTGGGAGGGAAAGTTTAGTGAGACTTTTCTCACAGCAATTTCCTTTAGCTTTTACAATGAGATAGAAGTATCTTAAGGGGAGTATAAGTCTGGGCATTTAATTCACTTTCAAAAAGAAAAATATGCCTCTGGGGCAAGTTAGTTTAAAACTTTTTTAAAGTTTTCATCATTGACTGATCAAAATCGAGAACTTCAAAACCAGTTACTTACAAGCCTTCTGGGCTATTAAACTTTTCCGATTACAATTTACACTAACTCTATTATAAGTTTCTATTTATTCCGTCAGTTTTGGACCTGAAGCTTTTCCAGAAAACTTTCAGCTGACTAACTTTCATCCACATTGCTCTCTTTTGTACACAAGACTTTCGACACACAATTGAGCAATAAAAGGCGAAAAATTTGTTGGTCATTAGGTCGAATCACAATATTTAGCAAAACAAGAATATGATTACTCTTTTTTTTTTACATTTCGCTTCAATAACTTTCTTACGCTCTACAAAATTGCTCTTCTTTTTTTTTTGTATATTTTATAGCACTCTTTCCGTATTTTACCAATAAAATGTGTTAATTTTTCTTTTTCAGATGAAAATCCAATTTCACCAGAAGCTGCCCCAACTTCACCCATTAACACCAGCAAGAATGTCTCAAGTGGAGGCCCAACTAGTCCCGCAGGATCACGCGGATCAGCCTCCAGTGATCCATGGCCATCGCAGTCTGATGAGGATATCGATCGACTTGTGGCCCTTCATCAGAATAGACACAGTTTGAGCTCACTTGGGGTAAGTTTCCTCTGACATATTTACATGAAATATTAACTCTTGGAATGTCCATTTAAATGAAAATTTTGGCATTTGCGTGTCGTTATTTTGGAACAAACAAGAGAAGGTGCTAATGACCTCTACCTCTGGAGAATAATTTAGCGCTTAAATGGCGTATTATAATTTGGGATTTAACCCTTAGAGACATTTCTTTTATCAATATTAACCCTTCACACAATATTTGCTTTGTTTTAATAATTTTGACTCAAATTTTTCATTAAAGAAATTGTTATTTAATTTTCAATGGCTCTGAATTTGAACCGATTCATGAATCACTCAAAAGATTCCACAAAATAGTTTTAGAGTAATAAAATTGATTTTTGGGCAAAAATTACTTATCGGTTCATAACCGGTTGACTGATGGTTCACAACCGATTTGAACCAACTTATAAATCACTTAAAAGACTCCCATAATTTAGCTTTAAAATAGAATAAATTTTTGATAAAATGAAAATTTGAATTGAAAATGAAATTTAATGGCGCTGGCACACCCTTTCAATTGAGTGAATTTTAACCGATTGAAGTTTTACCTCTTACTCTTTCAAAATGAAATCAGTTGTTAGGTGTCTCTTTCCGTCAAATGAAATAAAAAAAAAAAAACATTGAAATATCAATTTTAATTTTAAATTTCATTTGACAGAAGAAGACAACTATATCTGATTTCACTTTGAAAGAGTAAGAGGTAAAATTTCAATCGGTTGAAATTCACTCAATTGAAAAGGCGTGCCAGCGCCATAAATTTAAATTTTTATTTGACAATAAAGACGATTATTTTTCTTTAAAAAAGTAAGAGCTAATGCTTCCGAGACATCTTTTAGATCAGGAAAATTTCACTTAATCAAAATTTATTTCCCGTTCTTTCTTAAATGTTTGGTATGTCTATCCCTTTCTTTCGGACATCAAATTGGATTAAACAAAATTGATTTGATGTAATGTTCAAAGAAAGAAGAAGAGTGCGGAAGAGCAGGATAACATTTGAAAAAAAAAACGCTTGAGAAAGAAAGGGATGTGAATTTTGATTTCATGAATTTTTCTTAATCTAAAAGGTGAACTCATCGTAATAAATTAAGAGATTTTAAGTGTAATACAGATTTTACATTCGATTAACCCTAAAAAGCGAATGTGTTACGATAATACATTAAAAAAAATTCTTTCTTCCTAATCATTATTCTTTTTCCGTACACGAAATGTAAGGACTGACAATTTAACAACAAATATCTAGCCAATTTCTTTTCGCGTTTTGGAAGTTGTTGTAAATGGTAAAAGAAGGAAAAACATGAATTCTTGTTATTTCACCTCAATAAACCTTTGAATTTTGAAATCTAATATGAGTTTTTGGCGGTATAGAAATCATAGTCTTTGGAGCGGGAATGAAGGGATCAATCGGGAAATGTGTGAATTAATTGCATATTGTAATAAAACCAATCCAAAAATTTGATATATAGAATCACTTCCAAACGTGCTTGAATTAAACGGAAAATGGAATAGAATCAATCGCAAAATGGAAAGAAAACTATCCGAAATTGATCTCAAAATGGAAAGGAATCCATACGACAATGTTATTGAATGAAACATAAAATGGAATAGCATCAATAATTTCAAATCAATTTCAAAATGAAAAGCAAGCAATCTCAAAACGGAAAGGAATCAATACGAAAATATTGTTGAATGAAACACAAAATGCAATAGAATCCAAATCCATCCTAAATTGTGATAGAACCAAAACCAAAATGGATAGGAATCAATCTAATGGTAATATCAATGGCAAATGGTGGTAAAATCAATCCCAAAATGTCATTGAATCAATCCCAAAATGGAAAAATATAATCCGAAAATTTGATTGAATCAAACACGAAAAAGAATAAAATCGAACTGAAAATGTGATTAAATAAGTCGAAAAATGGAAATATTGTTGAATGAAACACAAAATGGAATAGAATCCGAATCCATCCTAAATTGTGATAGAACCAAACCCAAAATGGATAAGAATCAATCTAAAAATGCAAATTGTGGTAGAATCAATCTCAAAATGTGATTAAACAAATCGCAAAATTGAAAACAATAAGCCTGAAATCAATTTTAAAATGGGAAGAAATCCATCCAAAAATCTGAGTAAATCAAACACAAAATGCAATACAATCTATATCAAAATGTGAATCAATCCCAAAGTAGAATGAAATCAATGCGAAAATGTGATAGAATCAATCCCAAAATGGAAAAGAATTATTACAAAAATATGATCGAATCAATCACAAAATGTAAAGAGAATCAATCTCGAAATTAAATGGGACCATTTCCAAAAATGAAAAGTATTCAATCCGAATAATGGTAAAATGAATCAAGCACAAAATGGAATAGAATCAAACAAGAATTATGCTAATGGCTACACGGAAAAAATATTTTGTTAAATTGTTCGTAAATGTTTGTAATTCCTACTGAAGTCTTACGAAATGCTCGTAAATCGTCTAACCCACAAAAAAGTTCGTAAAAGCTTGCACTTTTTCACATACTTTGTTCGTATCATGATCACTAGATAAGCATTTTTTTGTTCTTTTACAAACATTTGTTCGCATATTCTTACTTGGTAAAATTTTACGAAAAATAACAAAATTTTTGCGAACATTCTTCCATTTGTTTACGAGCATTTACGAACAAATGTTTGTATGGCCTCTACACATTTGAAAAATTTATGTCCATATTGAAGCAAATTCCCTACACTCACCCAGGAAAAAGCCTTCAATATGGACATAAATTTCTCTATTGTGTAGAGGCCATAAGAGAACAAAAATGATCCTCAAATGATCTATACGAACAACGTTTGTAAAAATATAAGCTTTTCCGAACATTTTAGTAAAGTATACGATTTACGAGTAAGGGGAAGAGGGGTACCTTTGAAAGTGCAGCACCTTTGAAATTGGGGTTTTTTACCTATTTTTAAATAAAATTGAGTCTTATCGTGATGTAATTTAGATTCCGAATCTGTGCAACCCTATTATAAAAATACACAAGTGCAAAATGCTTCTATTGGAAAAAAATTAATCCAAATGGAGACAAGGGAAAGTTTCTAATTGGAGACAAACAGTGTAAGTGAAACCGCGACGAAAACGAGACTCAGTTGCTCTTGACTGTAGGATTTGTTCTTATTCCTGGTCTTTTCTCCTTTCCCATCTGAGACAATAAGAAAATCTCTAAAAAAAAATCATATTTCCAGTGTTTCCTATTGAAGCATTTGCAGACACTTCAGAAAAAGACCCTTTTTGTTCACAAAATAGGTGATTATTTCATTTGAAAACTTCACGTACCGTTAACAATAAAGATTAGCACTTAATTTTACGAAATTCTGCCAGAAATATTACATCACCCTAATGTGTTTTTCATTAAAAATATGATTAATTGATGAAAAATTCGATGGTGAAAACGTACACTTTTAATTTTTCTGAGAAATTTATAAATTAATATTTGTGAATATGAATGGATTTTCGCTTTATTTGGAGCAAAATTAACTAAATAATGAAACTGTGGTATAGAAAATACATAAATAAAAATTTAATACTGTATTTATCATGGAAAAAATGATGTTTCCATTTGGAGTAGCGAAAAATTTCCATTTGGAACAGGTTTTGAATTAGCTTTTACTCTGAATTTTAGACATTTTGTATGAAAAAATGTAAGATTTTTTCGGAACAGAGGGAGTATTAGAATTCAATTGTCTCGTATAATTGGGGCTCTTCCAATCCTACAAATATATAGGGTGTCCCATAAATTACGCAAGATTTAAATTAAAAAAAAAACACATTTTTTCTCAATTACGATTTTTTCTAAATTGAAAAACAAAGTACATAAGATAGGGTTTATGTATTAAATATCGCATCCAGTAATTAACCTTCATGACTCTGTTGGCATATGAATCCTTTCGTCTAAGGTTTTCATGACCTTTTTGGACAAATGTGACTAAATTTCGATAATTCAGGGTTAAAAGTCCTTTTTTAGTGCCACAGATGGATGTAGGTCTGTTGACTTAGGCTTATGACTTCGAATAACCGAATAAAAAAATTAATGGTCTAAAATTACATGATCTAATAGACCAATTCGGATCACCAATAGAGAAAATCACAATCATGAAATGTCTTATGCAGGAATTGTATTATTTCTTAGGATATATGACATGTCACACTATCCTGCTAAATCCACATGTCCTCAGTATTAATGAATTCATAATTACTTAATTATTAATGGACAAATCCTTCGGTTGAGGCTTCATAAACTCGGTTATCATGTCGCGATATCGAGCGTCAGTAACAGTAACGCTTGATCAGCTTTCTTTTCTGTTATTATACTGATACGATATTATTAATCATTTTAAGGGCTTGTTCTTGGATGACAAGTGCATTTAGCCCCCAAAATTAATTCAGTTCTGTGAATTTTTGAATTAGACTCTTCATAGTTGATGAAGTTAAGTCAATTTTCTGACCAATTCTCGAACCAAATTATTTAATTATTTTTTAAATATATTTTTATAGGAATAAAAAAGCGTTGGTCTGTCATTTAGTGATCGATTTTTAATAACACTAATCTATAAACTGTCACGTAGTATTTTTATTATTCGTTAGGGACCTTTATTTCAGAAATGCCGCTCATTTTAAATCTTGCGTGATTTCTGAGACACCTTTTATAAAAAAAATGATAGATTTGGGTATTTATTCGCTACAACATGGTATTATCAGGTTCTTTTGCAATGCTCATCTTTTTTTTTCAAATTTTAATTAATTCTGTTTCTAATATTCCCTATTGAATTTACTAAAAATTTAATCTAAAATTTAACTAAATGAATGGATTATCAGTTCTTTAAACTGTTGTTTTTCGAAAGGGGAAAAACAATAACAACAATTGAAAATTTATTGACTTAATTCAATTCAAATATTCAATTGAAACCAGTTGTGGTGCACCAAAAAGCAATAAAATTGTAAATTGTAGAAGTAAATTGGAGAGACTTGAAGAGGATTATCAGTAATTTTCTGGTGCATTTTGTGCTTTTAGCTACGATCAGATTCAATGGCTAGTGTATACTCTGGAGCCGGGGAGGGTCGCTATGGGACAGTGGTAGTGAAGGGGAACATCGAATTTGGGATGCAGTACAACTATAAGCAGAATGCACTTGAGATTCATATTGTGCAATGCAAGGATTTAGCTGCTGTGGACGCCAAGAGGAATCGCAGTGATCCCTACGTGAAGGTATGTAGTTAGAGAGAAAGAGAGTGAGTGAATAGGAGTGAAAATTGATACAAATTGATACTGATGATGTGGGTATTTGGTTGCGACAGGTGTACTTGCTGCCCGATAAATCCAAGAGTGGCAAGAGGAAGACTAAAGTGAAGAAGCATACGCTCAATCCCTTCTTTGACGAAGTGCTCAAATTTCACATGTCCATCAGCAGCCTGGAATCTCGGACATTGTGGCTAACTGTGTGGCATTCGGATATGTTTGGTCGGAATGATTTTCTGGGTGAAGTGCTAATCAATTTACAGGGAAAATTATTCGATAACCCTCAACCACAGTGGTATCAGCTGCAAGAACGAGTAAGTTTGGAATACGGAAAATGTGTGATTCATTGAGAATGATATGTCTTTTTGCCACTGCAGAGTGAACCATTTGACGAGCCAGCAGCCTATCGGGGTGATATTATTGTGGGATTGAAATTTGTACCACCGGATTCTGGCCACAATTCCAGTGGCAATATTAGTTTGCGAAAATTCAGCAAATCCTCAATAAAAACTTCAACCAAGGGAGCCCTGCACGTGCTCGTGAAGGAAGCTAAGAATCTGATGCCTGTCAAGGCCAATGGAACTTGTGACGCCTTCTGCAAAAGGTAAAGAAAGAGCCACCCATTTAAATCCGTATCACTAAAAAAAAACTAAATTTATTACAATCTTTCCCCATATCTCTAGCTATCTCTTGCCAGAAAAGAGTCGCAGTTCCAAGCGCAAAACCGACGTAATCAAACGAACAGTTAATCCCGTGTGGAATCACACAATCGTATACGAAGATGTTACGCTCCAGGAATTGTCTGAGAGAGCCCTCGAACTGACGATCTGGGATCACGATCGACTTGCCAGCAATGAATTTCTGGGTGGCGTGCGCTTCTCTCTCGGAACAGGTAATGGCCACTTTTCACTTTGCCCAACGGGAGGTCTTGCAAGACTGACTTTTCTAGAGCTCAAGATCGCTCATTGGACACTTCCTGCCATTTTTGCATTTTAAAATATTTTTCTACCGCCAAGTCTGCCTCTCTTCTCAGTTTTTTTTTCAATATTCCAAAGGGGGAGATATTTGGGTGAAAATGTGTACATTTGTACACCACTTCCAGGCACTTCCACAATTTGTATGGAAGAGTCCTTCGCACTTCCAAAACTTCGCAACACTCTCAAAAATGTTGCAATACTTCCAGTACTTCCTGCACTTCATGCACTTCTCATACTTAGAAATCAATAATTTATTTAATCTGATGAAAAATCTAATAAGAAATATTCTTAAAGAATCTCAAGAAATTTATTTTTACAGATATTTTTAACATTTTGCTAATATTTTGAATTTCTGGAGCCAGATATTTTTGCAAACTTTCAATATTTTAATATTATCTGCATTTTACGAAGGGCTATCAACATATTTTGAATTTTCATAAGAGACCAGTGAAGCTACTTTTGGAAAATAGAATAGGGTGGAATCACCAGTTCTCGCCAGTGCCCCACTTCTCGCCACTTACATTGAAATCGCTATTTTTCGCAATTTATGAAATAAATGAGTCGCAATTTTTTTGTATTGTTTCTGCTTCTACGCATAGATTCGAAAAATAATAATTATTCGTTTTGGATTCACGATTTTGATCACTTTTTAGAGCAATATTTTAAGCAAGTGCATCGAATCCAACATCTCTTACCAAATGTACTAAGTGTCGTCAAATTTTCATCAGGCCAAAAATACCTATTTGGGTAAATAATTTGTCTATTCAATATTTAATTGCACTTGTGGAATACATAAAATTTGTATTTAGTCAATTAATATTTCATTTTATATTATTTTTGTATAAAAATGAGGCATGGCGAGAAGTGGTAATATTCTGGAATTGATTTTACCACCTGTCGCCATATTTTTTCAATAGGCGACGCTAACTTCATTTCGTACATTCTCAGTTGTCAAATCTGCATTGTTTACTTTCTGCAAAAGCCCCATAATTTGATTTCTCAAATAAAAGTGAAGAAAAATCATTTAAAGAGAGTAATAATAAAGTGATCACAAGGAAAGAGAAATGGTGAATGTATTCTTTTCATAGCATTGCCTAAAATAACCGAGTGTGGTTCTTTTCAAGTGGGTGGCGAGAAGTGGTTACAAATTTTACAAAACTGGCGAAAAGTGGTAAAAAGTGGCGACGAAATGGTTATTTTTGCATTATTAATAAAAATCAGTTTTTTAAGTAGTCCAGCGTTATGTTCTAGGATTATTGTTTTCACGTATTTAGAGCCAATACATCTAAGTAACTTTGTGTCAAATTTGACTTATCTTGTAACAAGGATTCAAAAGTTATGATTAAATGAATTTAATTTTTTCCTAAACATGGCGATAGCCGGTTATTCCACCCTATCAAAAAAATGTATTGTCATTTGTAATAGCACAGGTCTACAAAATTAATTTTTTTTTAAATTCTTAAGAAGTATTAGTTGATTATTATGCTATTGGGTATGCTGATTTAGAAAATGACTTTAATTTTTTCCAATCACATCGCAATTCTGAGAATTTATTTTTTTTTTTGCATTTTAGCTGTTTTGTTTTACTTTATTGATTATATCTCCGGTTCTAGTGAACGGAATTTAAATTTTAGATATCCATTGGAAAGGTGAAGAGTTACCCTACAACTTCATATTAATACATGAAATCTGTAAAACCACCCCTTGAGGGTGAATTAATGAGGTTTTCCTTAAAAATCTCCAAAAAATGCTTTGGACTGAGGTTTTAAAAAAAATCATATATAACAAATTAAACCCGACATTTCGGTGCTCTCTTTGGGAGAACATAGAGGGTCCTTGAGGGTATATATTTGACCATAGAGACGCCTCCTGTGAATTCTCTTAATGTTTCATTTATTGATCTTAGTCATTTTTGAAAATACAAAAATTCTATCTTACAGCAAATTGTTCTAGGGATTTTTGAGATTCGATTCTTTAGAGACGGGAAATTAATTCTTTAGCAATATATTGCTTAAATTTGTCTGCAAAACACAAAGTTCTCTTCAAATTATCAAATTATGATGTAGTTCAAAAGAAAACCTCGAACGTACTATTTCATTGTATTTATTTCTAAGAATTTTTTTCATTGTATACCTGTTTAATTATTGAAACTGTGCTGGAAAGCCTGTAAGAGTTTAAAAGTACGAGTGCAACAGTAATTCAGCATTTCAGACGTATCTTCACCTTTCATTAAGCTTGATTCTCTCCCTACTTTCAAAATCCTTTAAAATTAAAACATTTTGTACTCTTGGGAAAGGTTTTTTATGATTATTAATCAACTTTTGCAGCAAGTTTGGCTATTTTTCCAAGACCTTTTTCGCTATTGTTGCATTAGGTCAATTCCTCATCACCTGTCGCCAATCGATCCAGAAAAGATTTTTTATCGCAACATATCAGGAGAAATATGACCACATTCCCCAAGTTCCCCTTATTCCTTTCAGTGAAAGAATGTAGCACCCATGTATTGAGCTTTTAAACACATCGAAAATTTTCTTAATAGCGAAATATGATTTAGTTATTGTTTTCCAACATTTTAAAAATCCTTTCAATTATTGTTATTCACAAACTTTCTTCCACTCGAATTATTAGGGTAATATTACAAACGTACCTTTTCGTTTCTAATTTTGCAATAGTCCTCAAAAGCACAAATCTACTTTTTTGACAAATACTTTTGGCATTGATGAGATGTAATACACTAAAACCTTTCCAGTATAATGTAAAAAGGTAAACAAAAAATGGTAAAGGTAACCTATGGGATTCTCCTTAACGACATTCGCGAAAAAAATCCCACGAATACGATAAATTAAAAAATATATATATATCAAATTGATTTAAAGTCAACTGCAATAGCTATGTCATTATTTGCGAGCCACTACATGAATTTGAAATTCTTGTAAAAATTAAGGAAAATTATTATTCAACTGAATATTTTTCTCAGAAAAATTACGACACAAATTAAACTATAATAAATTTGAGCGTATTTGCTTCAAGCCGAATTTGAAAATTTCAACAAACATTTTGAAATTTTATACTGCCGCCAGAATTAAAAATCTCAACTAAAAGTAACGTAGTCTGAAAAATACGGAATTAGACCCAAAAGACTAGTACTCCCACTTCCAAAGACTTCCAAGCAATTCATTTTTGGCTTCCGACCCTAATATCTCCCCCTTGAATATGCCCCATTCGTGGATAAAATTATTAAAATACCTCAGAACTACATTGTAAACACGATTGACACAAAACCTGCCAACCGTTTTTGATCATTTTTTCGGTCAAATGACAAACCATGATATAGGGTAGGATAGGATACTCAACAAATATGTCTCAAAAAAGAGCAAAAAATTTAAATTTAAGGACTGAAAATTAAATTACACGCATATTTTAAGAAATTCATAAAATTTAATACAGTAGACTCTCTCTCAATTGGGCATTTGGGGCAAAATGTCATCCGGTTTATCGATGGATTTGGGCGTCAAAGCCATTGTAAATTCCACAAAAAGCGCTCAATTATAAAGAATCACGATAAAATAGGAAGAACTACAGCGAATTTGAGCGAATTAGCTTCATAATTAAACGTGAAAATTGTCAACAAAATTTTTTGCCCGATTGAAAAAGAGCCGATTGAGCGAGGAGTCTACTGTAGTGACATTGTACCGTTTAAATATGTATTAATTTTAAACCGGTAAATTTGACCGGGTCTTGGTAGGTTTAGTGTTATTTAGATCTTGAGATAAAGTCTGAAGTAATTTTCCCTACTATATAATAATTTTAGGCTCTCCACGTTATAACATTTTCAAAATTAAAAAATTAAATTTGCACTCACCAAATAAGACTTCTTCCCATGCTTCTTCAGGACTTAAAGAATATTCCTCCCCCATCATAGATAAAATTGCTAGAACTTTGATGAAAGACGAAAAATTCGAGTTATCAGGTAAAAGATCCACGCACGTCTCTGATTACTTCATAGTTGATATTCGCCAATATTGTGAAAATTTTCAGCACGAAATAGTGTTAATTCTTTAACTCACGGCTGCTTAAAAGAGCTAATTATTCACTTTTCATTCTCAGAACTTCCTGTATTACTGACGTTATTTTGTTAATTTTTTGCTTCCTTTGGTTTATTCATGAATTATTCCTATTGCATTTATAATAATAACGAATGCCATAAAAATCGTAAAAATCTTCGATCCATTGAGAACTTAAAGTTTATTGCAATCAGAATTAGAATAAATAATTTTAGATGGCAAACTAGTAGTTTTCTCAATAAAATGTTCTTTTTTGGTCCGGTAAAAAACACAAAATTGATTTGAAGTTATTTTAAGGAAGGGGATTGTACAAATGAGAAGTAAAAACTTAAATTAGGTCAGCAAGTAATCAAATTTGAAAAGTACTGAATTTAGAACTTTAAAAACTGTAAAATTTTCATTAAGTTTCGGCAAAGGGAAAACAAAAAGGTTTTCATTTTACCTGCATCCATCTAATTGGTAATTGTATAAACTAGTCCAATTTTTGTGAAGATATTGTAACCGACTGAAATTTAATTCTTTACCATTCATTTACTTCTCTTATTTTAACGCATACTGTAGATCGGACATAATTGATCGAATCAATGAAGTCCATCCTTAAGTGCTAGAATTAAAGAAAAGTTTACGAAAAGCAGGGCTGCAAATTCACCCGTATCTACGGTAGGGGGAAGTACCCGGTACCCGTGTGCATATGCACGCACTCATATTTTTCGTAAGCTGTTCTTTAATTCAAGCACTTAAGAATATGGTCTAAAGACAATAAGGGCAGTTAGGGATGGGATAAGACAAGATTTTTGAGAATTATTTTGACTTATAATTGCATGTCAAGTGATTCATTAGAATTTGACAAATCACTAAAATTGCTGAAACCGCTGAAACCCGTATTACTCATTCTCTGCAGCTAATATTTATTCTGAAAAAAATGTTTAAAAAATATCGCATTAAGGTGTAATACCGTTTTTAAAGTAAATTTTTAGCCTAGTTCTTTGTTGGTCTGGAATTTATAATAAAAAACAAAAATTTGCTATGATTTTTTGAAATCCGATTGATCATTTATCCTACAAATTTTGCAGGAAAGCGATTTGAAGCTGAGATTTGACATTCTAATTATAGGATTTTTGATATTTATAGCCCCAACTTTTAGAATAAATAACTTTTGGGTATAATATTCACGGAAGGCATAGGCTGTCAAAGAATACCCAAAAACCGAAAAAACGAATTTTGTAAAAAACCGAGTTGTTTGACTTTTGTTCTGTGCCGTGAATATGTGGAAAAACTTCATGTCCGAAGCTTGACTAAGTTTTCGAAAGTGATAGCCATGAATGTAGATATGCATATGGAATAGGCCTACACTTATGGGCCTATCCAAATTCTGAGATAATCTTTCAGTAGAAAATGCTGACTTTTATTAAGGGAAGGATATTTGGTGGATTGTACTAAATGTTTCTGAACGAAGGTATCTATTTAGGTCGCTACAAGTCTAATCACAAGCCAAGGAGTGGAATGTTGATAAAGTAATTTAACTCATTTTTATTTACTATATTCAACATTACTTAAACGCTTTCAATATTCGAAGTTCGGGAGAAAATTAGTTTGAAATTTGTATTTTGTGATCTTGATCATCTTGATTGATCATATTGTTTGTTCGGAATAAATTATTCAAGGGATAAAAACATATCAGATAGGGGAAACGAAAAGAAGCTCAACTAATAAATTCCTAAATTTGGGTTTTTACGGATTCTGGCCTTTTCAGGATTTTGGCTTTTTCGGAATTTTGGCTTTCAAGATTTTGATCTTGTCGCGATTTTGACTTTCGGAATTTTGGCTTTTTGGACTTTTCGAGATTTTGAATTCTCGGGATTTTGCTTTTTCAAGATCTCAGTCTTTTCGGGATTTTGGTCTTTTCAAGATTTTGAATTCTCGGGAATTTGGTTTTTCAGGATTTTGGCCTTTTCGGGATTTTGGTTTTTTATGATTTTGTACTTGTCGCGATTTTGACTTTCGCAATTTTGTCTTTTTCGTGATTTTGGACTTTTCGAGATTTTGACTTCTCGGGATTTTGCTTTTTCATGATCTTAGCCTTTTCGGGATTTTGGCCTTTTCGGGATTTTGGATTTCAAGATTTTGAACTTGTCGAGATTTTGACTTCCAGAATTTTGTCCTTTTCGTGATTTTGGACTTTTCGAGATTTTTACTTCTCGGGATTTTGCTTTTTTCAGGATCTTAGCCTTTTCGGGATTTTGGACTTTTCGATATTTCGACTTCTCAGGAATTTTCTTTTTCAGGATTTTTGGCTTTTCGGGATTTTGGCTTTTCAGGATTTTGTCTTCTCGGGATTTTGGACTTTTCGGGATTTTGACTTTTAGGATTTTGTTTTTTCGGGATGTTGACTTTTGGAATTATGGCTTTTCTATAGATTTTCAACTATTCGAGATTTTGATTTTCTGGATTTATTTGGCTTTTCAAGATTTTGACTTTCGGGGTTTTGACTGGGACTCCCACAGAAGATCTTTAGGATTCTAAATCATTAGAAGTCGGTTTTAGAAGGAATAATTAAACGCTATTAGTTGAATATGGACGAAATGTCTTTATGCGCAACTTTTAAAGCATGTCAAGTGAAAATTCATGATTATAATCTCAGGATTGACTTATCGAGGGTCCCTGAAAACCCCTAACGTTACCTCTAACCAAAACGTTCAATTCGCAAAATTGCATCTACATAATGGCCTCCACAGACTAGAGAAATTTGTGTCAATATTGAAGAGTTTTTCCTACAGAAGAATAGAGAATTTGCTTCAATATGGACATAAATTTCTCTAGTGTGTAGAAGCCATAAATCTCCTTGGAAGCATGTTGAATATTCGAATTTACAAAGGAACAACTTTGCTTTTTTTTGTCGAAAAAAAAACAACTTGAAACTTTTACGTTGACTCTTGCAAATTTACTCAGAATCAGAATGAGTTGTGCCTCTGTCAATTCCAATGACTGCCACACTGCTATTTTTCTAAACTTCAGGAAATAGCAGAAATATAACAATAATAAATATAAAAGTACAATTCGCGTATCTTGTAAAAAACTTTTCTATTTTAATTAATTTTTGAATCTTTGCACATTTTCTGGGGAACGTTCAAGGGAACGTTCTTTCTCGTCAACGTGCGGAAAATTATCTTGTGTAACTTTTCTATAATTTATTTACTCATTCCATTCATTCTTAATAAAATTGTAACATATTGGTTTAGCTTTCTAATGGTTTATGAGCTGATTTAAATCAGCAATTGACAAGGAATGTACAAAAAATTACTTGAATTCTGCTTTTTTGCATGAATTTAAGTAAAGTTTGAATTCCGCAAACTTTTCATAGCTTCACTGAAGAGGAATTATATTTTTTACTACATTTTAATACAACCTTTGGCATAACCATTTAGTCGTTTGATATTGAAAAGTATATAGAAGTACTTTAAGCACCAATTTGTTAAACATTTTCGCAAATCACTTTTCAAGTTGGGGTTGAATATTTCAATGTTATTTGAAAAGTTTTTACCTTTTACAGAAAAAATTCAAAGCGTTTCAGTTGAATGCTTGACCAAAACGAGTGGCACTTACAAGTTTAAAAGCGACCGATTTCCTCGTTAAAGTTGGGTACATTTGACATGGATTGATTACTGAAATATCACTTTTATGACGGAATAAAACGTGCAACGTGCTCCGGTTTTCATCTTCACAGCTTTTCTTTCACCCTCCTTGTTTGAAGCTCTTTTATCAACAACCCACGCTCAACATCACTTCAATTCCTCAAGATAATTAAATTCTGAATTAATAGAGATAATCAATATTCAATCAGTGGACATAATTGATTTTAAATCGACCTCTCATGGCAGGAAGTCGTCTCTTTCTGGTATGGGGAAAATATTTAAAAGCATTTTAGAATGAGGAATATTGGCTAACCAACAATAAGCTCTTGTGGTTTAGTAAGGGTATTCATCGGAGGAAATGCTTGTGGTATGTTTTTGCAAAGTAATACAGTTTGTGATTTTTTTTTTCTTCTGCTCTAGGCAAACATTATGGGAAGCCTGTGGAGTGGATGGATGCTACCGGCAAAGAGCTATCTTTGTGGCAGAGTATGCTGAATCGTCCCAATTTCTGGGTGGAAGGCTGTTTGGTGTTGCGTTCATCAATTGACACAGCACGTAACTCATTATAGTCACAAAGTGATTAATTGGTAAATTTTTCCAAGTGCTAACATTTGGAATTTATTGTTGGAAGAGTGGTTTTTTGCATGAGAAATTACCATTTTTTTGATGTGGTGCACTTCCTCACGATTGAGGTGGTTTTTACAAAGGCACCAAAAATTATACTCAGAAGAGATGTTTTTTGAAATACAAGACCATGTTAAATTTGAAGATAGAATCCTCTAATATAAGAAGTGAAATTGGGTCATTACTTTACAATTCCAATTCTTTTAGTGTCATATTTTGCGGGAAAAGAGACTGGACTTTTTGGGTAAATTCTTAACCTACTGGAACTATTAGCCACGCCCCTTTCAGAAATTGCAATGAAATAAGAACAACATTTAAGGTGAAAGGAACGTCTATTGACACTTTAAGAACTCGTGTCAGCACATATTGACACCCTACTCTGTACTATTTGAGATATGAAATTTGAACATCTCTGTTTATAGTAAAAGGTATATTACAGAAAAAATTTCAACATTTTGACAAAAGTATCAATAGGGGTTCCCTGTCGAACAGACGTTCCTCCGACCCTAGATCAAGATCCGGAAAACTCAAAAATATTGGTATAAAAATCAACTGAGAAAAATAAAAGCAAGAATTATACATTTTTTGAGTTATTTAAATACATTATTGAAAAATATAAAAAAATTAAACATTTTGAATTTAAATTTTCAAAAGCTCGAGATTTTTTCGGTCTTGATGCCCAGTTTTCGAACTTCTATCATGTTAGAAGCATATTTGAAGATATAAATCGCCATCATGATAGGCGCTTTCAAAGGAGTTCTGCGAATATGGATTTAGGCCACGCCCCCTACCAAATTTTAGACGTTAAATGAAATATAATATCTTCATACTATATTTCGCAAAGGCTATTTTTCCATCAAGATGTTCAACAATCTTAAGGCAGCAGCTAAGAAAAATTAGGACTTTCGGTTTTAATCGTAAAAAAAGTGGGTATCATTCTAAAAGGGGCGTGGTCTAACAAGATCTTCCCTTTACACATGACCATCAAAAAACTTCGCCAACTAATTTTGGCTGCAAAGAGGGCTTACAAGAGCGAAAAATTAATCAAAATCGTTATTATTATTAATTTCCATTCAATTTTCAGTTTGTTTTAGGCGGTTTTTTTTAGTAACTAGCTGTCAAATGTTTTTAGCTGTCAAATGAGACATGGTCAAAAGATAAGCGGCAATTCCAACAATAAACACCGATTTAGAGTAGAAAATCGACAGATTGACGCGATTTTTAAGGGATCGACAAATGGACATGATCTATCGATTTCGAAAACATCGAAGATCAGCATATTGGCACAATCGGCATATTGGCACAATTTCGTGAAAAATCGACAGAAGAACACACAAGTGAGCCAAGTAATAATTCCAACAAACTTATGACATTTTGGTAAAAATCAGAGTTTTATTTGAAATTGCGAATAAAACTGGAGGGTGGAGCTTTTAAAGAGGCGTGACCAGTTTAAATTTTCTCTATTCTCAGTAATTCCAAAGACTTAATGAGACGGCGAAAATAATAGAAATTTAGATGAGAAATATTACCTCGAACAAGTCTTACTTTAGTAACAGGTGATAGAAATAGTTTCATGAAAAGGGCGTGGCCTCATCAGATTTTTTAATTATTTTCTTATTATGATTATTGTTAATATTACTTGACAAATATTACTTTCTGAAAGATTATGAGAATTTTACGAGATATTTAAAACAATCTGATGTTTTTTTGCAATTAAAAATAAAAGCAAGTGGGTGTAACTTCTAAAGAGGCGTGGCCAAATTAAATGTTCCCTTTTATCAATAATTCAGACGATCTAATGAGACAGCGAAAAATAGGAATTCAGACGAGAAGAATTAAATCAAACAAGGCTTAGCTTTCAACAACTTGTATCTTTAGGTAAATACCCATTTGTCTGATAATTCTGACAATATCAAACTTCATCAAACTCTACAATTATGTTTTTATTAATATTATTGTTAATATTACTTGGCAAATATTATTCCTAAATTCCGTGGATTGTACGAGATACTGAATGAATTTGATGTAATCTCTTGTAATTAAAAATAAAGCAAGTTGGGGCAACTTATAAAGAGGCGTGGCTTTACCAGTTTTTTGTTATTTTGTCAATTATGGAAAGGGAGACAAAATTGACAAAGTATTATCTGCCAATGACGCTTTCCCACAAAAAATACCATTTGTCCAATAATCCAAAGAAGCTCACGCTTTTCAATCCTCTGTCGCTTTAGAATCCGTTCGGAGTCGATCCCAAAACGATTTTACGTAAGATTCTGAATTTGTTTCAGTCACCTTGTCCCGGGTCTGTCCCGAGATCGCTTAATGGTCGTTTGTGTAGCCGGTGTAGCCCTTCCGAACTACAGACACTCATGCCTTAAACCACGCACGGCTTAAGCCGAGAGGCGGCTTAACGTATTTATGAACAAAATAATGATTAATTTATATTAATTTATAATGATTTATGATTAATCAATTTCGCATCAACTAAACCATTTCTCGGCTTAAGCCAAGAGATGGATAGTCAGAAACTGATGGAAATGTAATCTTAAACTATCTTCAGACTAGAGGTTTAGCCCAGTTCCCGAAGGTCTCAAAATCTTAAATAGCGAGCATTTTTATTGCTTTTGTGAGCCTAATAAGTCATTTACCTTTGGTTATCCAAGCCCAAGTTAAATTTTTCAACAAATCGTGATTGATAAATAAAATTAGAGCAATTAAGCCGTATGGCTAAACCACAAATCTGAAGCCCGTATTACCATTATTTGAATTATAATTACGTTAAGCCGTCTCTCGGCTTAAGTCGTAAGTGTGTCTAAGGTATTACAATCAACAGGTAGTGGCCCTCTTTTTGGGAAACGCAGGCTCAATCGGAAACTCTAATGGCCTTGACAGACTTAAGGATTAGCCGAGAGACGGCTTAGCGTAATTATATTAGAAATAATGGGTAAACTACATTTCCATCATTTTCCACTAAGTCTTCTTTCGGCTTCAGTCGTGTGTGTGTCTAGGTCTAGGACAACCCCCTGGAAAGTTGCCTGGAATTTGAAGTCACTTTCTCATACTCGGTGGCACTAGGTGAAAATATTATAAGAAAATTGAAGAAATAAAACGAAAAGGTGATAAACGGTGAGCAAAGAAAACTGTAAGAGAAATTAATCGTACAGTTTTTGTTATTCACCGTTTATCGCATTTTCGTTTTATTTCTTCAATTTCCTTATATTATTTTGATCTAATGCCACAGAGTATGAGATAAGGTAATACGGTAATCGAGAATTTGCGTAAGAATTGCAATGAAAATGCGTAAATAATCGAAATACGGTGAGCATTTTACTGTTAATGTGATTCTGCCCTTAAATTTATATGGGATTTTTTTTTGCACTCGCGACCGTTATGCTAAATATTTAAAAAGTGAGAAGTTTTTCCGTATTATAAGATACCTTTCCGTATGGAGGGATAAAATATACTAAATTTTTGTTTAAATACATTTTTTCCTCGGAACACTGAGCTGAGTCCGAGATCAATTTAGGAATTGGCTTCAAATAGCTCCATATAAAAAAGCCAACTTGCCATGACGCTTGGTCTAGGGCATAAGCCTTCCCATGACACACTGACTCCACCATACATGGCGCCAGGGTGTCATAACACTCACTCTGAAGCAGGTCAGGGAGGCAACCTTGAGATTGCAATAGGAAGAGTTGAAAACGGTGAGGAAAGTAACGACACGATCGCTACCTTGTCGTTGTATAGCGGAAAATCTTCTAGACAAAAAAAATCTTCATTTGGGGCGTGGCTAATGGTTATTTCTAGGTGGAGCTTATTCAGAAGGTCATGTTCTACTTTCCAGTAAAATATGAGTTTTTTAAAAGAAGTCACAGATTTGTAAAGGCGACCCAAAAAGTTGTTCACATTGATCGTGAATTTTTCTTGTGATCAAGTGGATCTTTGTGGTTTTTTGGCACCGCCCTCATTTTGAAAAGGGCGTGTTTTTAGCAAGACAAATTTTAATAAGAAAAAAAAGAAACCTTTAAAAATTGAAATTTGATGTTGATATTAACCGTATATTGTATTGTGTTATACAAAGCACAATTTAAATGAAAAAAAGATAATGATTCTAAAAATACAGAAAATTATTTATTGAGCAAAAAAGTAAAGTTAAAATATGTAATAGAGATTAGAAATATCAATATAACTTGCAATTTAATCCACAGATATTCTAAAGAAGTGCAAAGGAAACACCCAACACACTCATGTAATATTTTTTTTTCTTCAAGATTTGCCGAAATGAAACACAAAAATTTTGTGACATGAGATTTTAATTAATTTATAGAATCAAATTAAAGTAATAAATACCACAAATTCCTACTTAGGCATGCTTGCAAAACAAAAAAATATATATGATAAGAAATAGAAATTGCCACAATAATAATTATTGTGATTGCTTGACATTCCATTTTCTTGCGTATTTTTAATTTAAGTGAAAATATGATTAAGAAGTTAAATGAGAAAAAAAAGAAAATTGTAGAAATTTATCATATTAGAAAAACTACTTGGAGGCATATTAGTCAAACCATTTAGTAACGTCTGTGAGCATCCAAAATCTTCTGCAATTGTGTATTTATTGCATTAACTGTAATTTGTATTATTCGAAATCAAAATAATATAAAAAAGAAATAAAGTATCTAGAGATATTTCTTGCTCCTTGCAATATTAGTGACCCTAAATAGAAAAAAAACGATTAAAAACTCGAAAGAATAAAAAGTAAAATGATTAAAACTGAGAAAATTCTTTATCTTGAATTTGAAAAAAAAATCAGTCAATCATTCTCCTCCAATATAATTCTTAAGAAAGTTTGTGTGTTGTATCGACGAAATAAGTTCTCTTAGACTTTGTAATGTTAGAACTCTTTCTATAC